>NC_043701.1:6966402-7020686 GCF_006229205.1 Suricata suricatta | reverse complement strand
ATGGAGAACCAGGGGGAGCGGAGGAGGGAGAGAGAGTTGGGGAGAGAGAGGGATGCAGAACTTGAGAGACTATTGAATGCTGAGAATGAACTGAGGGTTGGGGGGGAGGGGGGAGGGGGGAAGACAGGTGGTGGTGATGGTGGAGGGCACTTGAGGGGAAGAGCACTGGGTGTTGTATGGAAAACAATTTGACAATAAACTATTATGGAATTTAAAAATAAATAAATAAATAAATAAAAAATTAAAAAAAATAAAATCAAGAGTCAGACGCTTAACCATGTGAGTCACCCAGATGCCCCCAAATCAATCATTTCAAGCGAACAATTCAATGGTATTTAGTACATCGACATTATTGTACCTCCACCACCTCCATGTAGTTCCCAAACACTTTCAGCACCCCCAGAAGGAGACCCCGGACCCATTAAGCAGTTGCTCCCCTTTCCTTTCTCCACCTACTCTCAGCCACCATTGGTCTATGTTCTCTGTCTCTGGATTCACAATCTTGTAGATCATATGTAAATGGAATCTTACAATATGGGATCTTTTGTGACTGGCTCCTCTCACTTAGCATGTTTTTGAGGTTCGTTCGTGTTGTAGCCTCTGTGTGTGTCTCAGTCCTTTTCATGGCTGTGTAATATTCCACTGTGAGGCTAGACCTTCTTTTTATCATTCATCTGTTGATGGGCATTTGGGTTGCTTTTACCCTGGATCTCAATCTTCTGGGTGTGCACCCTGCACTGGAATTGTTGGGTCTTACAGCAACTCTATGCATTTACTTAATTTTTAAGGTTTTGAATCCTTGTTCACTTTTTTCATTGAAGAAGTAATAGCATATGCAGTAAGAATTCAAATAGAACAAAAATGGGATATAGGAAAAGGTAGGCTCTCTCCCACTGTGACCCCCAGCCTCTCAGAATACTTTCTGGCTCCCAGGGTTAAAGGCTTCCTGTGTATCCATCCATGCAGCTTCTTTTTTTTTTTTATGTTTATTTGTTTATTTTAAATGTTTACTTATTTTTGAGACAGAGAGGCAGAGTGCAGCCACGGAGGGTCAGAGAGAGAGGGAGACACAAAATCCAAGCAGGCTCCAGGCTCCGAGTTGTCAGCATAGAGCCCAACATAGGGCTCAAACCCACAAACCATGAGATCACGACCTGAGCTGAAGCCGGACGCTTGACCTACGGAGCCACCCAGGCGCCTCATGTAGTTTCTACATGCATACAAATGATATCCTTCTCCCTGTCTTACATAAACGAAACAATGATGTTTTCCACTGCACAGTCCATGCTCCTGTTGGGGACTGTTTCATCCACGGGTGGTCTGCAGCTGGAATAGGTGGACCCCCAAACATGGGGATGCTGTGTTGCTGGTCCTGGGTCTCTTTTCCCACCTTTCCTTGATCTGTGTCTTTTCTTTTTTTTAATATTTTTTGTTTATTTATATTTGAGAGAGAGCACAAGTAAGGGAGGAGCAGAGAGAGAGAGACAGAATGTGAAGCAGGCTCCAGGCTCTACACTATCAGCATAGAACCCAGCATAAGGCTGGAACTCACGAACCGTGAGATCATGACCTGAGCTGAAGTCTGACACTTAACAGACTGAGCCCCCCAGATGCCCCTCCTTCATCTCTTTCTCAGTCTCTGCTGAATGGCGCTTGCTCAGCCCATCTGCATGGCCCTACCCTGAGCCTTCAGGCACGGCCCTCCACTCTGCCCTCTGGGCGTGTAGCAGCAGGCTCAAGAGTATGTGATTATGCCATGGAATGTGAGGACCCAGAAGCACTCTATTCATTTATAAGTCACTCAACACACAGTGTTTGCTTGACCTACTTTGTAGTTAAAGAGCCACCAAGTAAATGAGAGCAGTGGTTTGCGGTTAGGAAAGCTGCCTTTCCCAAAGAATCTTGAAGAGTTTATCAAAACATCTATCAGCTTGTGAACTCTTTACTCATGTGTGTGAGCTGCACATACCCTGGACAGTACCTTGAAACAGAGCAGGTGATCAGCACATGTCTGTTGAATGGCTGAAATGAGTTTTACTTTGAATACAAACAACCTCTTAAGGACACATTTAGATTTAAGATATAGGGGTCAGGAGGTAAAGGTCCACATAAGTGTAATATTGACAAACAAGAGCATAAAAGCTCAGGTGTAGAATGCCGAGCACAGAACTAAGCTCCCAGGTTCAATGTCAGGACACCTTTGTTCACAAACATGGTGAAAGTCAGATGTTCTGATGGAACATGAATTGGGTGGGAGAATCAGGCAGACTAGAGCCTCATGGTAATCTACAGCTTCAAAACAGAATTAGTTTCCACCCTGCTGAAAATCGTTCCTATACCTTTATTTTCCGCTTTGGTTAAGGGTATCAACATCCTCACGATGTGAGGAGCCAGGAATCTTGGAGATATTCTAGAGTCTTCTACTTTCACCCATATCCAGTTGGTGACCAAGTCACTCCCGTTGAGTATCTTCAAGTTCCTTGCACTGGCAATTGCCCTGGGCTTGGTTTATGATAATACCATTTTTTCTTTTCTTTAGACCATGGACAGATTGCTGGAAATGTCTCTTCCTGTCTCTGGATTTGCTCTCTTCTAGCTTAGTCCATCCTAAAACTCTGATAAATCTAAACCCCCCAACCTTAAACTATTCCACGGCTTTCATCATGGCATGATACATGTATGGTATGTTTTACCTAAGAGTTGGCGGAGACATACCAGATGTTACAAATAATAGGAGGTAAATTCCAGTGTGAATCAGCTGTAAACTCTAGGGTTCCCAGTGTGCAGCTCCACTGCTGCGGCAGTGGCATTGTGACATTCCATGTGCCACAGCCAATCACCATGCACCATCCTGGGCCCCTGCACCATAGTGTTCTGAGACTCAGGCCTAGGAGCCCCATGGCACCATGGTGACAGAGCTTTGGCTAGGGTAGTTTCCATCCAGCAGAGTGGCCAGGGCAAATGCGACACCAGTCTTGTGGTCTCCCTGGAGGGCTTAAGTGAGTGCCCACATGGGGGGTCAACTCAGGTGAAGGATTCCGGTGTGCCTTATGGGTAGAGCTAGGGTTAGGGTTAGGTGGAGGGTTGGGGTTAGAGTTGGAGTAAGATCCCAGGACCCTCCCCAAACAGATCTGCCAGCAGTGCAGGGTTCCACTCATAGGGCTGAGTTGAGGGCACATGGGAAGGTGCCAGCCACACTTAGCGTTTGGCTTCAAGGGCCCGCCTCCTCTTTGGACTAGGGTACAGGGGCGCCTCTGTCAGGTGATTGGAGGACAGAGTAGAGCATATGCACAGAAATGTGCAACCATCATCTGGTTAGTTTTAGAACTTTTCATCACCCCTGCCCATAAGAAGGCCTGTATTCACTAGTGATCACTTGGTATTTACACCCAAGACTCCCAAGGCAACTGCTAATCTCCTTTCCACCCCTATGGATTAGATTGTTCTGGACATTTCATATAAATGGAATCATATGATATGTGGTCCTTTGTGACTGAATTTTTTTGCTTGTCCTATCTTCAAGGGTCATCTGTGTGGACACGTGTATTAGTACTTCATTTCTTTCTTGGCCCAAAAATAGTCTATACAGACACACCACTGTGTGTATCCATTCATTATTTGTGGACATCTGGGTTGTTTCTACTTTTTGGCCTTTATGAATAATGCCTCTACGGACATTTGTGTACAGGTGTGTGTGTGTGTGTGGACACATATTTTCATTTCTCTTGGATGTATACCAAGAAGGGGAATTGCCGGGTCATATGGTAACTCTGTGGTTATCATTTTGAGGAAGTGTCAAAGTGCCGGCACCTTTCTCCCTTCTCACCAGCAGCACATGAGGGCTCCCGTTTCTCTACTCCCTCCCCAACACTTATTGTCTTTTTATTATCACCATCTTACTAGGTATGAGATGGTATCTCATTGTGGCTTTAATTTGCGTATCCCAAAGGCTAATGATGTCGAGCATATTTTCATGTACTTGTGAGCCATTTGCATATCTCTTCTGGAGGAGTGTCTGTTTAGATCCTTTCCCATTTTCTCCAGTTCTGCGGGTTGTCTTTTCACTTTCTTGATGATACTCTTTGCAGCACAGTTTTGATGAAGTCTAATTTTTATCTATTTTTCCTTTTGTCTCTTGTGCAATTCCAACATTTTGAAAGATGTGTCTAGTTACTCGGGGAAGACGTGAAGGAGTTACAACTTATAGGTCTGATGGGAACTTAATTATTATTATTATTGCTTATTAAGATTTTATTTTTAAATAATCCCTACACCCAACATGGGGCTCAAACTTACAACCCTAGGATCAAGAGTCACACACTCCACGGACATTCAGCCGGGTGCCTCAGGAAGTTTATTGTTGACGTGACACTTCGGAAATGAGGAAACAAGACACTTAAAACCAAGACATAAGAAAAAGTGGACAAAGGAGATTTAAAAAAAAAATCATTGGCTAATTCAGTTGACGATGAAGTTCTCTCTGTCATTCATGATCCTGGGAAGTGGATGGGATGCTAAAAAGAGGTGACTCTGGGGAGTTTAACGAAAGGACTTTTCTATAAGGTGTTGACAGTGTTGAGGGAAACCAGCAAATGATGACAAAGCACCTTCAGCTGGTCCTGCTGGGAAGCTGCTCTCTCAACTTGGTGAACAGGGAGAGTGTCACCTGAAATGAGTTCTAGGGAAGGGCTGTGCACGGAAGACATGACTTTTAGTGAAGGAACGTGGCTGCTGCCAACCTGCAGGGTGGAAGCAGGGAGCTGCAGGGATGATGCCCCCATGCCTTTTCCCCTCCACTCTGTGGTCTCCAGCCCATACCTTCTTTTAGTTGAACCCAACCAAGAGTCAGAAGCAAGGGGACCTGGTTGATGCAGTTGATAAAAGCCAGCCACTGGCATCACAGAACACGATGGAAGATGGAGACAGGGCTTGACGGAGAATCGCCAGGTAGTCACTAGAATGGCGAGTTGGACATTTTGTTCCCTTCCATTGGGGGAAGGGAGCAATCTTCAATAAGAAAGAAAGGAGTGCTGGGTAGTGCAGTCGGTTAAGCGTCCGACTCTTGATTTCGGCTCAGGTCATGATCTCAGGGTTGTGAGATTGAGCCTGAGTGTGGACATGGAGGCTGCTTAAGATTTCCTCTCTTTCTCTCCCTCTTCTCCTCCGACCCCCCCATGCTCTTTCTCTCTCTCAAAATAATAATAATAATAATAATATATTTTTAATGTTTTTTTAAATTTATTATTGAGACAAAGAGAAACAGAGCATGAGTGGGGGAGGGGCAGAGAGAGAGGGAAAGACAGAATCTGAAGCAGGCTCCAGGCTCTGAGGTAGCTGGCAGCACAGAGCCCAATGCCAGGCTTGAACCCACAAACTGTGAGATTGTGACCTGAGCTGAAGTCAGCCACCCAACCCACTGAGCCACTCAGGTGTCCCTAAAATATTTTTTAAAATAAAGGAGTTTGTTGTACTATTCTTCAGTAGTACAATGAATGAATAATGTAAGAATCTGCCCAAATCCTTTTCTTTTTTTTTAATTTTTTTTAATGTTTATTTTTGAGAGAGAGAGAGAGAGAGAGAGAGAGAGAGAGAGAGAGAGAGAGAGAAGCAGAACATGGCAGGGGAGGAATAGAGAGAGAGAAGGAGACACAGAATCCAAAGCCAGCTCCAGGCTCTGAGCTGTCAACACAGAGCCCGACACGGGGCTCGAACCCACAAACCGTGAGATCATGAGTTAGGCCAAAGTCGGACGCTTAACCGACTGAGCCACCCAGGTGCCCCCCAAATCCTTTTCTACACCGAGTCAGATTGAGGTACCGTTGCCCCTGATGAGGACCACTGCCACCTTGCAAGGAGAGGGAGACAATCCTGAGAGCTATCGCCGGCACTTGGGGGTCAACCAAAGTTGCTTAGCCCCAGAACCTCCCTGTCCGAAAGCAGACCCCTCACGCTGCCAGGACAGAGCAGGACCCCCGATGGATGGGGTGTGTGAACAGCTGCCCCCCACCCCCCCATGCCACCCCTTCCCCCAAGTGCCGCCTCAGCCTGCCATCTCCTGTGAGTCCCCACTGCCACTGGGCTTCTCCTCTCGTAGAACATGTCAGCTGAAGCTTCCCAGTTGGAGAAACTGAGCGTCCATCTAGCTTTCTGTCTGGAGCGGCCCGGTCTCTCTGTCTGTGTTCACACCTCTGTCCAGGCGGTGGTCCAGTGTGCTAGCGGCTCACTCCCCCAACTGCTGACTTCTGGCCTGGCTTCCTCTGAACTTGCCCTTGTGACTCCTGGAGATTTCCTGGCTCCTGACTGCTATCTGTCTTTGCCCCACCACCCCCTTGAGGGACCTGCGGTTTGGTACTGGCCTGATTCCACCCCCTTGAACCATGCCTATATCCCTGGTATTACTCAAACCACCGGCCCCGACGCTAGGGATTTCTTTGGGTCCGGTGTACTCCGAGCGACCGTGGGTTGCAGGCATCCAACCTCTCCAAGTTTCTTTAGACGCAGCATTAACCCATTCTCCAGCCCTAGATGGCTCCCTGAAAGTATCTTTAGGCTTCTAACGGGCACCAGGCTCTTGAACAAACTCGGCATTCACTGATTCAGTTCTGAATCACTCCCCTTGACCTTTATCTTGCACCTGGTTCTACTTCATCTTTTGCAGATGTTTCTCCCATCTTTTTTCCTGACCTCAATGGTTAGACTTAGCGCCTTGCTCTAGTAGTGATCTTCAAGCTTCCCTACTGTGACTCCAGCTCCCAGCTTGGCTCAAGGCCACTCTGGGTTTAAGTCGTTTCTGGAATGCTATCTGTAGCATATTTGTGAAGCTCACTCCAGCTTTACAAGGGGGAGTTGAACAAAAACATTTAACCTAAAGCTACTGGGTAAACAATAAAGATGTCAATTACATTTTTTTTAAGTTAAATCCAAAAATTTTTTTTTAAATCCCCACCCTAAAAAAATCAATGATTCCAAAGTAGAAAGAAAGATAGAAAAGGAAAAAATAGGAAAGGAGGAGACAGAACTGGGGATAGAGAGAGGGAGAAAGGGACAGAGAAAAGATTTATAAAAGTAGTAGAAGAAAAGAGCACTTTTTTATAACTCTGGAGCAGGGAAGACCCTTCTGTGACACAAAATCCAGACATCACAAAATAAAGTACTTACAAATTCATCTGCATAAAAAATAAAATATTTTGCTGCACAAAATAAGTTTAGTCAAAACACAAACAGGCTGAGGAAAAGTCACTTTCTACTCTACCACAGGTCAAGGCTAAGCTCATTAATATATATAAAGAGGTGCTATAAGGGGGCAGCTGGGTGGCTCAGTCGGTTGAGCGACTGACTTCGGCTCAGGTCATGATCTCACAGTGGGTGGGTTCGAACCCCGAGTAGAGCCTGGAGCCTGCTTCTAATTCTGTGTGTCCCTCTCTCTCCGTCCCTCCCCTGCTCATGATCTGTCTCTCTCTGTCTCTCAAAAATAAATAAATGTTAAACAAAATTTTTTAAGAGGTGTTACAAATTAATTTTTAAAAAATCAATAACTCAGTAAAAGAATTGACAAATTATAGGAATGGAGAGTTTACAAAAGACAAAATGCAAATTGCTGTAAGACACAAAAGATGTTCATGGGGTGCCTGGGAGGCTCAGTCGGTTAAGCAACCAACTCTTGATTTCAGCTCAGATCATGATCCCACGGTCATGGGGTCAAGCCCCGCTTTGGACTCTGCATTGAGCATGAAACCTGCTTGGGATTCTCGCTCACGCGCTCGCTCTCTCGCTCGCTCGTTCTCTCTCTCTCTCTCTCTTCCTCTTCTCATCTCCCCCACTCGTGCTTTCTCTCTCTAAAAAGCATAATAAATAAACAATACGTGAAATAAATTCTGACTGAAAAAAGGGTTTACAGCGTCACACCTCGAAATTTCGTGATCGCATCACTCTGGCCCTACATGTGGGTCTGCAGATTTTTGAAATGCATTCCTCGTAACAGGAATTCCCCACAGGGTTGGTTACCGGCACTGCAAAGCCTGCATCTCCAAAAAGCTGCGTCCCTTGACAAGCAGGCTCGCTCCTGTGGTAACATGCATCTCTGGTTATTATTACGGTGAGGACCGTGTGGTGGAGCACTGAAAACACAGCCACACGGGCGAGAACTCAATCAGTGAAAAAGACAACCAGAACTCCCTCTCCGAACAGATTCCTTTTGATTCTAGTAAAACGTGATTGAAAATTCTTAAATCAAAACGACATAAAATGAAATATTCACAGCAGGTGCACGACTACACATGGAGGGTTAGGGAAAATATCACAACTGGCTATGGCTGCAACGAAAAACCTTTTTTTTTTTTTACAAAAACCTTTTAAAGGCTTTGTGGAAAACCTGGTCACCTCAATCTTCCCATAGAGAGAGAAAAAAGACAACACCCTTTTAACAGTTGTCATTTTTAAATTCAGGATGCAATTAATTTGAAAGCTTTAGCTACATGTAAGTTGAGTGGATTGGTGTGGAAAGGTAAATCGATACCCCCTCAGATTAAAGATAACTAAAAGAAACGGAGTGACCTATATATTGAGAGCATTTTAATAATGGTTCTGTGCCTCTTTTGCTCGGGGCTAGAGAAAGAAGTGGCTGGAAGTTGGCAAAATCGGCGGGAACGCTGTCAAACTGCCTGCCTGAAATCTGTTCCTTTTTATGGTTATTTGGGCCAGGAGAGCCGGTGCCATCCGGACGCCGGATGGCACAGACCTGCACAGCCCGTCACACGCTGGTCACATGCACTCCGCCAGGCAAGCACTCTTCTCCCGGTCTGGATCCCATGACAGAAGGGTGCCCAGCTGATTTGGTGTGACAGTTCCCATAATTTTTCACCTGGAGGCTGAAAACAAAAACAAACACCAGAGCCGGGCATTTGAAAAGAGCCGCTTTCAAAGGTTATCAACAAGCATGAAGAGGCTTTCCTGTCTCATTAGCAGATTTCATTCTGCAAAATGCATCATCTGGAGGCTTCCTTTCGAAGGAACAATGGGGCAAAGTACCAAGTTAATAAAAAGCTACCAATTAGCTTTCACGGTCATAATGGCCGTCTTCCAGTTGCCCAAAGCCAGAGCTGCTCTAACTTCTGAACATATTCTTCTAAAGTGTCTGTGAAAATATTATGGAATAAGATATGGAAAACCTTCTACAATGAGCAGAGTGAAGTTCAGGGGTAGCAGTTTAACGTGCCGGGTCCAAATTTTTTCCAAACTGTAAAGTTTTCCCTCCTTAATGCAGGAAGTTAGAAAAGAAACTAAAACTGAGCATTTTTACTTTAATTACTGACAGGCAACCAGGGTTGTTTCTGTTTTTCCTTACTTCTGGAATATTCCATTCCATATTGGCCAAACACATATTTCATAACAAAAGCAGACACAGAAGAAAAGGATCATGAAAATAATGCCTAGGCTGAGTTCAGATGCTCCCTCCTACAAACACTTTGTGCCTATTTGTTCCCTTCCCAAAACGCAAGCTTCACTTCAGGGACACCACACTCAGCCTCATCTCTCTCTCCTCATAGAAGGCAGGGTTCCTTCCAGCTGTTGGTGCCGGGCCGGAGGAACAAGGCCAGAGGCAGGTTGAGCTGAGGTCAGGTGCTTGGAGACGCCAAAGAGTAGAAAAGCAGAGTTGGAGATGGGTGGAGGTCAGAACATGAGTCAATAGCCAGAGACACCAAGTTCAAACTAGGACAAGCCAAGACCAGCGTCTTGAGGGCAAATCTAAGAACAAATCAGGCAGGGATAGACAAATAGGCAAGTTAAAAGACACTAAGAAACATACGAAATAGGTGTGGCTAGATCTGCACAGCCATTCACTCTGCTTAGTGTCTGGTCCGACTTTCTCTGCCAACCAGCTTCTACTGATCTTAAAGGAACCGTGCTCTGAAAAGTGTAGAGAGGAAACCAGAAGCAATGAATGCAAGGTGGAGACTTCGTTATGCACAAACATGCGCCACCACACCCCCCAAAGGAAGAGAAACACGCAAGCTGAAGACTGGCATCACTGTTGTTAGAACAATAAATTACACGTAAGGAAGCAGTAGCACCCTTGAAATATAAAGACGGAGGTAATACTCATCCCATGATTCATTCATTAAAATACTGGGTGAGTGCCTACAGCTGGACACTGTGCTGAAAGCTGGGGATAAAAAAAGTCAAACAAAGTATAGTCTGTGCTCCCAAGAAGTCACAGAGAAAGAGACAGATTAAATAAGCAATTTCAGTGCAGTGGGTGAATACATTGCATGGGGGAGGTTGTGGAGCGTGAGGTAGGATAGGAAGATAATGATCAGTTTCCAAAGGAGATGAAATCAAAGCTGAGGACCGGAGGGGTGATGCAGGAGAACCTCTCTCCTGACTTGTGCCTGGTGTGTAAGTCCTCTCCAGAGCCACGGAGAATGTGGAGGACCCAGAAGAAGACAAAAGAATGGGAGCCCCAAAGACGAGACCCATCTGCCAGGAGGGGAGGTAACAGTGTGGTGTGATCCTGAGTACACTCAGAAGTATAATTCTCAAAAATGCCGAAAGACATATACAGAGAGCATACATCAGAGTTTCACTTAGCTCATTCATGAGGGAACCAACAGAATGATTCCAAGGCAGACACAAGAAATGGATGAATATACAGTCTATTAAAGAAAAAAGACCAAGGGCACCTGGGTGGCTTAGTCGGTTAAGCGCCCAATTCTTGATTTTGGCTCAGGTCATGATCTTACAGTTTGTGAGACTGAACGCCACTTCGGGCTCTGCACTGAATTCTGCTTGGGATTCTCTGTCTCTCTCCCTCTCTCTCTGCCCCTCCCCACTCACGCCCTCTCTTTTAAAATAAATAAATAAACTTTAAAAAAGAAAAGAAGACTAGGGGGCACCTGGGTGGCTCCGCGGTTGAGCATCAGACTTAGGCTCAGGTCATGATCTGGCGGTTCATGAGTTCAAGCCCTGCGTTGGGCTCTGTGCTGACAGCTCAGAGCCTGGAGCCTGCTTCAGATTCTGTGCCTCCCTCTCTTCTGCCCCTACCCTGCTCATGCTCTGTCACTCTGTCTCTCTCTCTCTCTCTCTCTCTCTCTCTCTCAAAAATAAATAACATTTTAAAATATTTTTAAGAAAAGATTAAAAGTGTTGAATTAGAGGGGCGCCTGGGTGGCTCACTTGGTTGAGCACCCAGCTTTGGCTTAGGTCATGATCTCACGGTTTCATGGGTTCAAGCCCTGTGTCTGGCTCTGAGCTGACAGTTCAGAGCCTGGAGTCTGCTTCAGATTCTGTGTCTCCCTCTCTCTCTCTGTTCCTCCCCGACTTGTGCACTCTCTCTCAAAAATAAATAAGCAAACATTTAAATATATAAATAAACATTAAAAAAATTTTAAGTGTCGAATTAGATATGAAATTCATTAATATCAGTATCAATTTATCAATATCACAAGGCAATAAACTATCATCTTCATGGTTAATTTCAATAGTGAGGAGAAATCATTTGCATTGTTCTTGGGTAAAAATGAATTTTTATCTTAGTCGTTTCTTACATATTACCTTCTAACTTGTGTTGGGAAATGTCTGGGCCCTATTGTTTAGTAAATAGTAAGTTCAGTGAAGTTACATTGGCTGAGAGTCAAACAGTCCTGGGGCACCTGGGTGGCTCAGTGGGTTAAGCATCCGGCTTCAGCTCAGGTCATGATCTCATGGTTCATGGGTTCGAGCCCCACATCGGGCTCTGTGCTGACAGCTAGCTCAGAGCCTAGAGCCTGGAGCCTGCTTCAGATTCTGTGTCTCCCTCTCTCTATGACCCTCCCCTACTGACGCTGTCTCTCTCTCTCAAAAATAAATTTAAAAAAAGAAAAAAAATTTAAAAACAGTCCTTAGACAAGCTTGCTAAGTGATGGCCTAGCATAACAATAAAAATCCCACCCCCATGTTTTGGATAACCTTTTAAACAGTAACCTCTATAATTTATCAAATATGAAGACATCCCACGAGGAGACTGTGACCATCCTCAGTCTGCGCAAGTGCAGAAACTTAAAGTGAATGGAAAAAAAAGAAAGTTCTACTACCTGATTCTAAAGCATACAGGTAACCATCTATATTGCAAGCACTGTTCTTACATTGTTTTTCTCATTTAATCACCTTGGCCAGCCCATGTAGTAGGTTTTCCATATTTAACTTCTGTAGTGGAGGAAAGAAAGGGGCCAGAAATTAAATAACTTTCCCCAAGTATAAATTAGTAAAGTTGTTTGGGAGGGCAGCTGTGCAGAATCAATCCAAATTTAAAATATACATGTCCTTTGACTCAGTTAATTCTCTGTTAGAATCTATTGTAGAGAAACATTTGCTGCTTGGTACAGAATGTTTATATTGGCAAAGGAGAAAGAAGGGAGGGAGGGAAGGAAGGATGGAAGGGAACAAGAAAGGAAGAAAAAGGAAGGAGGGAGCAAAGAAGAGAAGAAAGACAACTCTACGAGTCATCAAAAGGGAAGTTGTTAAATAAATTAGGGTATATCCAGATTGAGAAATATTAAGCAATCTTAAAAATGAATGAGGTAGACCCGTACCAACCTTCAGCAAAAGGAGCTATTTGCAGAATAATGTATTTATGTAAAAACAAGTGTTCAATAAAAGGCTGTGAAGGTCACATATCAACTGTCAGTGGTGATTGCCTCAGGCAGGGGGAGCGGGTAGGCTCGTGGAAGCAAAGGAAGATGAAGGTGGTAAGAGGAGAATTTTCTATTTTGTTCTATACTTCTACATTCCTAAAACCATTTATAATGGAAATTGATTACTTACACAATTTTTTAATAATAACAAATGGCACTAGTTCAGGAAGGATAACTTGCTGGAGATGACCCAACTAATAAAAGGGATTTAAGTTACAACTCAGGTCTGGCCCACTTTAAAGCTGTAGGCTTTGCAAATTATTATTCACCTCATGAGTCACCCACGATTGCATTTACACAGGGATGTTATTGACGGTTTGCCCACCACATCTGTTGGCCAGAAAATTCCTTTAGAGTTAAGGGATGGGACTTGCTTTGCTTCTTCCAAGACAGTGGTATGATTGGATTTCTTCCAGAACCTTGAGAATTCTGTTCCAAAACATGACTGCTTTTCATCTTGGTCACCGAGAAACTCCGAGCCAAACCCAGCACCGAACTCCCATATTCTGGTTTCAAGGTAGACACTGAGTTCCAGGCACAAACTGGAAGTTAGTTAAATTGGGGTCCAGGTCACAAAATGTAGCTACAGAGTCAGACCCAGCATGTGGGGCTAGGTCTCCCTCAGTCACCTCAGCAAATGTCAAGATACATTCTAACAGACAGCACACTTGAGTGTGCCTAAGAATCACCTGGTGTTACTCATTAAAAATACAGATTCCTGAGCTTCATCCGTACAAAAAGATTTGGACATGACTATTCATAATAGCCAAAAACAATTTAAGACACCCTAAATGTCCATCGACAGATGAAGAGCTAAACTGATGTATTCGTAGAAAGTTGCCTCTGATCATCTGCAGGAAGCAGGTAGGTGGGTAGGTCTGCTGCTACATATGTGCACCATATGTGTGACACTTAGGTGACCCACTAGGACATCTCTTAGTGCTCTATGCTGGGTTTTAAAGGTAAAGCGACAAGCACAGGAAGGCGCAGCCTTGAGAATAAGGTAACCAGAGGCTCACACTCTTCAGGGATGAGGGTCAGGATCACTTAACTGAACAAGTCATTAGATCCACAGCAGTACTGGCTCAGGGACGGGGAAATCCATAATGGGTTGCAGGGGAGAGGAGTGATGAGCATCAGTAATAGCCTTGGTCAACTCTAACATCAGGGGCTGTGGTTCATACTGCTAACTCTTCCCTTGTGAGCTCCCAGGAAATAAGACTGACCAGAATTCCAAAGGAGCTGTTCCCAGATAGGACAAAACTGCCATAAGAAGGGAACGGAGCTGGGGCCCCTGGGTGGCTTGGTTGATTGGGCATCAACTTTGGCTCAGGTCATGATCTCACAGGTCGTGAGTTCAAGCCTGCATCAGGCTCTCTGTTGTCAGCACAGAGCCCACTTCAGATCTTCAGCCTCCCTCTTTCTCTCTGCCCCTCCCTGCTCATGCTGGCTCACTCTCTCAAAAATAAAATTTTAAAAATATTTTTAAAAAAACAAAAAAAGGAGCAGAGCTGAGCAGCTCAAGGGGTGGACTGTGATGGGTACTGCAGCACTCACTCGGGCTCCTTCTTCAGAGCCCCCGCATCTGGCCTCCAGCTGCTGGAGAGATGAGCTGCTGAAGGCTTGCAGCTGTGCCCCTCTTTGGGAATTGCTTTTGGCCACAGGACACAGCCCTGCACAGGCGGCCGTCTCTTCCCAGGAGGCAGCCCATGCGAATAGTATGGTAGGTTTGTAGCTATCAGTCAACAACAACAACTAAAACTCCTCTCTCTATTTTTTAAAATAAAAGGGTCTCTTTTTTTCAAATAGATTGCTAGGTGGATATTCTCAGGCTTAAGCAAGGAAGTGGGTTAACTGATTATGGTAGAGCACAGCAGGGGAAGTGGTCGTCTTGATATGCAAGCTTGAGTCGAAAGGCCACAGGGACAGATGTTTCCAGCTTTTTAAGATTCTCCCAGTGACCCCCTTGCAGGTGCACCCCTCTGCCCCAGTCCGCCAGCCTTGCTAACTGGGATTCTCAAAACAAGGTGCTCTACCCTTTTTCCCTCCCTCCTTTCCTGCCCAAATCCTGACTCTGAGAGTTTGGATTCTGACCTCATTTATTCAGTCACCCTCCTTGTCTCAAACCTTCTGACTTTTTCAGTTTGCAAACTGAGAGTCTCTGCTTGCTTGGCCCATCTTCTGAAGCCACCGTCAAGTGGCTCCTAAGTACATCTGGAGCACAGAGTCCTCCCTCTCTTACTGGAGGAGGGTTTTAGATGGCGGTGATAAGGGGCACAGCTTAGCTTTCAGCTGTGCGGGGAGGCTTTTCAAAGCCATGCGTGGTCCAGTTTCCACAGGTGCACAGCCCTGTGCTCACAGCCCCACATCCAACAAAGGAGTGACAGCCCTAGAGATGTCTAAATGCCTTTTTCTTCTCAGGCAAATGACTCTTGAGAGTCAATCTACTAGCCTAACATAGGAAACTGAAGAGCCCCGACCTCGGAGGGATAATTATTTAAAAGCTAGAGCTCAGACCATGTTTAGTATGTGTTATGATTGCCTTATCTTTGAGTTAAGTAACTTAATTAGCTGAAATTCAATGAGCTTAATGGGTATATTGGAAACAAAAATAATCACTAATATGATTGCTTAGAGCTTGAATTGAAAGGCTTGCTCTGCTCCTTTTGAACTATAATTAATTTGTATTTGTTGTGAAATATGAGTGCATTTTGAGTACATCAAAATACATTCGAGATCTGAGGACACATGCTGCAGTTGCAGGGAGGTATGCCAGGGGGCGCTCTGGCCCAAGGCTTATGTTTTACTCTTCTTTCTTCTGCTTTTGGGCAAAGCGGGTTTTGTATGAGATTAGCCAGGAATTTTGTTTGAACATAAAATACTGTGACTAACGACATTTTTTCTCTGTACATGTTCCATTTTGGGTTTTTTTTTTTGTTTTTAGATTTTTGGGTGTTTTTTTTTTTTACCTTTTATGCATGATTACTCCATCCTTTCCACCAGCATCCTACACTACTTTTTCTTTTTAATGTTCTCTCCCTCTTTCTTTGGTAGCTTCTCTCTTCATATAACTGTTCTCTCTCTAAGTCCAGTACCGAGGACTGAAATGACATACAAATCAATTATTGTCGGGGAGGAAAAACCCAAGACCACACACGCTGGAAATGGTATCAGTCAATATGCCCAGGGACCACATTTTCTAAGCCAAAAATTGCTTTATGCGTTCTGATACGTGTGGGGGTACGTTTGAGACCCACCAGATAATATTTTTGGAATTGAGTAAAGTTCAGATCCCATAGTTGCAAGATTTTTAAAGAAAGGACCTCAAATGCACAGCCTTGTGTACTCAAAAGAAACTCCCCATACAGGCTGACACCAGCGGTGCCTTCTCACTTCTTGGACCTAAATCTCCTAAGGTTCATGTCCTAACTCCGGATTATACGAGAAAAATTTGCATCACATTCTCAAAGCCTGTATTAAGTTGTACACAGTAACCTGGGCAAGAAAGAACCCCCTTTCGCGATCCTTGTTGGTTCATTAGCATAAATTGGCACACAGTGCTATCTCATAAGGTACAAGGAGCATCTCTTGAGCATAGAACTGATATTTATATTAGTTAGAGACTAGAAAAGATAGGGAGCAACCAGTGGCAGAGAAAAAGGCTAAGCTAGTTGGGGTACCTAACCCCAAAACCAGGAGTGAGGAAAGAACTCTAGCTAAGGGACAGGACTGATGTGGTTCCAGAGAACATGTAGCTTTTTTCCTGGCCAAGAAACAAGAAAGACATTTGCTTGTTTTTTCTATTTTTCCCTCTCTGTCTCTCCCCCAACATCCTCATCTGCTGCCCTCATTTTCTCTTGGCTCTCTGCCACATTTGTGCCTTGGAAAAAAGTAATCAAGAGTTTCACAGAAATATAGATCTGGAAAAGGCATTTCCAGTCATCCCTCCCAATCCCCTGAATAAACAATCGATGAGCCTGGAGCCCAGAGAGCTACAGTGACTTGCCCTGATACCGAAGTAGCACAGGAAGGGGCGCCTGGGTGGCTCAATTGGCTGGGTGTCCAATTTCAGCTCAGGTCATGATCTCATGGCTCACAAGTTTGAGCTGTACCTTGGGCTCTGTGCTGACAGCTCAGGGCCTAGAGCCTGCTTTGGATTCTGTGTCTCCCTCTCTGTCTGCATCTCCCCCACTCATGTTTGGTCTCTATCTCTCAAAAATAAATAAACAATAAAAAAAAAAAAAGAAAGAAAGAAAGAAGGAGCACAGGAATATCTTAAATGTAGCCCAAGAATTAGGGCTTTTTCCATCAACACCCTGCTGCCTCTCTCTGGAAGAATTTTCAGGGCAATGAGAAAATAGGAATAGAACATGATATCAAGAGAGACAAGAGGAGAGAGTGCAGGTGGCTTATCGAAAAAAATAGCGATGTGGAAGAAAGTAATCAGTAGAAAAGGAAGAAGAAAATAGAGAAAATAAGATGGATGGAGGGGTAGAGGCACGAGATATTCTGAGCTCTAGTGACATCACCATCTAGTGCTAAATTAAACCATTTAAAATCACACTGCGGGTTCCATTCCTGGGTATTTACCCAAGTGAAACAAACACATATCCACACCAAAAAAGTGTGTACAAGAATGTCCATAGCAGCTTTATAAATAATATTCAAGGGGCACCTGGGTGGCTCAGTCGGTTGAGCCTCCGGCTTTGGCTCAGGTCAGATCTCACGTTCGTGGGTTTGAGCCCCGCGTCAGGCTCTGTGCTGACAGCTGGCTCAGAGCCTGGAGCCTGCTTCCGGTTCTGTGTCTCCTTCTCTCTCTGCCCCTCCCCCTCTCATGCTCTGTCTCTCTCTGTATCAAAAATAAATAAAAAATAAAAAAATAATAATAATATTCAAAAACTAGAAACAGACCAGGTGCCCATTAACGGGAGAATGAATAAGCAAACTGTGATAGATCCAAAATGTTGGTCGGAAATACATCTGATACTCACAAGAACAGGAGATGGCTCTCACAGACATTAGGCTGAGCAACGGGAGCCAGACAGACGAGTGTAGACTCTCTGATTCCATTTTATGAAGCTCTAGAACAGATGACACTGATCAGCAGTGGAAAAAGAACAGTAATTGCTTGGGCAGGGTGGACGGCGTGAGGATTAACTGGGAAGAGGCACAAGGGGAAGATTCTGGCATGACGGTAATGCTCTATGTCTTGTTAAGGGTTTGGGTTACAGAGGTGTGTGCATTTTGTCAAAACTGATGAAAAAATATACCTAAGGTCTATGCATTTCATTGGGTGTAAATTTTATTTCGAGAAAAAAAAATGAAGAAATACCAGTTAATGATATACATGCCCAAATATTTAGGAGAAAAGGATATGACAATTTACTTTGAAATGCATCCAAAAAATAAGATGAATTGATCATTAGAGACAAAAATATGTGATAAAGCAAATACAGTAAAATATTAATTGGTGGGTATATGGGTGTTCCCAATAAAGTTCTTTCAACTTTTCTGCATATTTAAATATTTTCATCAACATATTTTGAGGAAAACTCACTAAAGGACACAGTGCATTAAAAAAAAAAAAGACTAGGGTGACTGGGTACTTAGTTAAGCATCAGACTCTTGATTTCAGCTCAGGTCATGATCTCACGGTTTGTGAGTTTAGGGACACCTGGGTGGCTTAGTTGGTTTAGCATCCAGCTTTTGATTTCAGCTCAAGTCCGGATTTCATAGTTTGAGGGATGAACCCCACATCGGGCTCTGTGCTGCCAGCACAGAGCCTGCTTGTGATTCTCTCCCTCTTTCTCTCTCTGCTCCCTGGCACGCTGTCTCTCAAAATAAATAAATAACTTTAAAAAAAAAGAAAAAGACTAAGCTGTTGTGCGCGAGGATCTTTAACTGGAATTTTCCCTAAGTACAGGTGTGTGGAAGGACAGTGAAGACAGAAAGAACGTTCCCTGGTGTTTTCGGAGGTAGCATGAGACCCCATGAGCCAAACTGTTCCATGTTCCCCTTCCAGTCCCCTCCTCCCTACCTACATTTCCTGCCTCTCTCATATCCCCAACCACTCATAGTCAGATGTGCGATTGATATGGCCTTAGAATTCATCCCTTGTCTCAATCCTAGGTCATTTACTTTTTCAAGAGATCGGCATGTTGTGGGGGCACCTGGGTGGCTCAGTCAGTTAAGCCTCTGACTTCAGGTCATGATCTCACATTTATGGGTTCGAGTCCCGCATTGGGCTCTGTGCTGACAGCTCAAAGCCTGTAGCCTGCTTCGGATTCTGTGTCTCCCTCTCTCTCTGACCCTCCCCTGCTTGTGCTCTGTCTCTCTCTGTCTCAAAAATAAATAAAATATTTTAAAATTTAAAAAAAAAGAAGAGATTGGCGTGTCACATCCAGCTCTGCCCCAGCCGGATAGTGAGCTCAAGGAGCCGGTGCAAGAACACATGTGCGCTTCGGGACCTGAGCCAGGCAGTGATGGGCTCTGTTGGGCAGAATGATCTCGTGGGTTGGAACCCTGGGGATCAATCAGGATCCTCAGTGCTAACCCGAGGATGACACGGTCACCCAGCATTGGCAGTTGGTAACTCATATTCGCAAGAGTTCAAGTTTATTTGTATTTCTTTTTTAAAGGTTTTTTATTTGATATTGAGAGAGCATGAGCATGGGAGGGGCAGAGAGAGGGAGAGACACAGAAGCAGAAGCAGGCCCTAGGCTCCGAGCTGTCAGCACAGAGCCCAATGCGGAGCTTGAACTCACAAACCGTGAGATCATGACCTGAGCCGAAGTCGGTCGCTTAACCAACTGAGCCAGCCAGGTGCCCCTTGAGTTTATCCTTAAATGATGATAGTGAACTCATTCAATGGATTTTACATTTTACTTGGTGCATAATTGCTTTTATTTGAAAATATCTGGTAATGTTTCAATCAAATTTGGCAGATAAAATGCCCTGAAATACAATGTCTCTTACTGAAAACTGGCTGAAAACCCCACATATATTTATGATATAGTTCATGGGAACCACATGTGTGTGAGTGGAGCAAAACACCGTGTTGTAACGTAAACGAGAATCATAGCACTTTGCTTGTAGTTCTAAGGAATGTGCCACATTTGATTTCTCATCTATCACACCCTAAACTTGTGATGTTATAAATAATATGCATATATCATTGCCCCATGCCTGGAAAGCCTTTCCACCCTTAGTCTGTTTTGCAAATCCCTAGTCATCCCTAAAGACTTGTCATAAATGTTACCTCTCAGAGAGGCACCCCCTGGCCCATGCAAGCAGAATTCAGTGCATTTTCTTTGTTGTTTTGTTTTTTGTTGTTGTTGTTTAAGTAGGCTCCATGCCCAACATGGGGCTCAAACTCACAACCCAAGTCAGGAATTGCATGCTCTACCCAGTGACCCAGCCAGGCACCCCAGAACTCAATGCATTTTCCTCTGTTTCCTGATAGGGTCTTGATCATACACAACACTGTAATTATCTGTTTAAGTGTCTCTCTCTGCACTAAACTGTGAGTCCACAAACAGGTGCTATTTATTATTTTGTCCCCCGTACCCGGTGCATAGAAGACTTGGAGGGAGGGAGCTGCCTGGATCAGCGACACTCTGAATCTCAATTATAAACTTCAAGAGCATGGACTCAGGTTCTTCTCACTCATCCCACAAACCCTACGAGCTATAACTCATTATCTTGGACACAGTACGCTACAAGAAAGAGCTGAGTGAATGAGGTGTCACAGCATCAATCATAACTGCAAAATTGGCAAAACCTTCCCCCCCCCAACTTTTCCCATACTATTTTAACCCAGATTATATAGCATCTTTCACTCCAGCAAGGAAAGAATGGCAACCACTAAAGAATTTTCCAGACTCACATAAAAGATAAGAGGAGGCTAAGATGCGGACCACGGATGGCTGTAAAAGTCCCACACTCTGACCTGTCGTACTGGACCGTCCTGGCTTTCAGGAGCCCCAGGGCATCTTTTCCCACCAAAGTCTCCAGCAAAAGTAATCAGGAGGTGAAGCCGGCATATACTATCTTTTCTCCACATCTTGGCCTCTTCTCTCTCCCCCCCACCCCCGTCATCGAGGTTTAGAGCCGAGGACATAAACAGGCAGCCCACCTACAAACTTGTTTTGCTCACAAGGATTTTTGTGTTTTTAATTTAGCTGCCAATATGTAAAGAGCGGGTCATGTCACATGAAAATCCAGATCAACTGCCTCTCTTAGAAAATGAAATCTGGACAACACCCCTCATTCTCATGTGGCGGTGATCAGCTGAGCGGGTACCAGGGGTCACCACTAATGGGGCATGGTCTCTCCAGGGTCACGGATGCCCTTCACCTATTTGCTTTACCTTCCAGAAGCATCTGAGCATGCGCCTCCTGGTGGAGAGGCAGACCCCAGAGCTGTGTACCCACCCAGGTTCAAGGCTTTGGGTGGCCATCCTCATTCTTTGACCAGACCCCATGCGGAACTCGCACAAGTCATGGCCGCCCCTGGGCCCCAGTTCCCTCTTAACCGAGCTGAGGATACCTGGAAGAGCTCACATAATTTATTACTAAAATGCCCCGAAAGTTGAAAGTTCCGAGTGCACATCTAAATACCTCGCCCTGCCCGTGAACCGTCAGTGATGGCTGCCCCTAAAACTGGAAGTTTTAAAAATAGAAACATCCCTTGGGCGCCTGGGTGGCTGGTTGAGCATCTGACGTTGGCTCAGGTCATGATCTTATGGTTTGTGGGTTTGAACCCCACATCGGGCTCGCTGGTCAGCAGGGAGCCCGCTTTAGATCCTCTGTCCTCCATTCTCTCTCTAGTCCTCCCCACCCCCCCAAATAAATAGACATTAAAAAAAAAAATAAAAATGTAGCCATTCTTCAGTGGCACTGCTCATTATCCCCAAAGGCATCAGGAGGGCCCTAAGTACCCATTAACCTCCTGTCTTTTCTCCATTGTCAGCCTCCTCCGCCTCTGACGACTGTCACCCCCTCTCCGAAACATTCTGCTCACTTGGCTTCCGTAAATTTACATGCTCTGCACAGCCTGTCCTCTCCAACTGCTCCTGTATTTTCTTCCTTTTCTCTTTTACCAAATATAGAAATTCCCTAACGTTTTAGTCCTTCCCTCAGACCTTGTTTCCCACGGCTGCTCTCCTCTTCAGAGCACACACCCGCCGCTGCGGTCTGCGCCGCAGTCTCTGTGCGGGTGACCTCTCTCTCGTGCGCCACACCCACGCTATCACGGAGCACCCCCGCGCCACACCTTCCGGGCACCCCAGCCGTGACTCGATGATGACGTGTCCGAAAATAAAAACATCCGAATCCAAACTCGCTGGGGTGGATAGCTGCTGCTTCTGTCTGCCATGCATCTCTGTGTTCACTGGCGAGGTACCACCTCTTCATCTAGTGGGACTGTCAGATGCCCACTTAGCCCGGCTGGCAGGGGGGGAGCGTGACCACGCTTCCAGCGATGGGCAGTGTCGCATCTTCCGGCCCACACTGACAGGACTAAACACTTAGGCACCTGACCTAAGCAGGCTTTGGCATACGGGAATGGAGAAGGAGCAAGAGGGTTCCTTCTTAGACCCTCAACTGTCAGGAAGGTATAACCACCTTTCCTGGCCGCACAGAAAACATGGAAGGAAGGAAGGCAAGACACACAAAGGAAGCAAAGCCAAAACAGAGGGAGGATTGCATCCTAACAACGGCCTCTAAGCACTAGAAGCGGGGGCTGTGGAAAATCGGCTGCTCCCCCTTGGATTTCACACTCTATCAGCTAATAGGCTCCATTTTTCCTTAAGCTAATTTGAACTGGATATTTTTGTCACTCGTAATTAAGAGTCCCCTTTGATTACCCCATTCTCCTGGTTAACACGTTCGAAAAACCTAAAACATCTTTAACTCTCTGTTCCCTCCCCCTCCAACATTCAGTTTGTGACCAAACCTTGTGAATCCCATTTTCATTACAGAGGTCTCTTCTCCACCCCCATGCTACTACCCAAGCTAATGTCCTCAGCTCCCCTTCTAGAGACTTCTAGCCCTCTCACAGTCTCCCAGTCTCCAGGCTCTAATATACCATGGCTACACCTGTTTTCCTAAAGCATAAGTCTGACTATGTAACTCTCCTCTTTAAAAAGTTTCTATGGATACATACCCATTGCTTCCAAAATAAGAAAAAAAAAAAACCCCACATTAGGTTTCTAGGGCTGCCAAAATGAGGGGCTTAAATGGCAGAAATTTATTTTCTCATGTTTCTGGAGCCCAGAAATCTAGGATCAAAGTGCTGACGGGATTCGTTTCTTCTGAGGCCTCTGCCAGGCTTGTAGATGACCATCTTCATCCCATACCTTCGCATGGTCCACCCTTGTGTGTGCCTGGGTCCAGTCTCGTCTTCTCAAAAGGACACCAATCCTAGTGAATCAGGGTCCACCCTAATGACCTCAGTTTAACCTAATTACCTCTTTAAAACTTCTAACTCTGGGGCCCCTGGGTTGCTCAGTGGGTTAAGTATCCAACTCTTGATATCGGCTCAGGTCATGATCTCACAATCTGATCCGTGAGATGGAGTCCCACGCGTGGCTCTGCACTGACACTGCAGAGCCTCCTTGGGATTCTCTCTTTTCTTCTCTCTCTGCCCCTCTCCTGCTTGCTCTCTCTCTCTGTCTCAAAATAAATAAAACATTAAAAAAATTTTTTTAATCCTATCTCCAAACACAGTGACATTCTAAGCTCTTGGGAGTCAGGTCTTTAACATTTGCATTTTTGTGAGGGACATAATTCAGTCCATAAGAATTCCTCACTCAGATTTCTTTCTATGGCTCCAAAATCCACATTTTTAACCTGATCAATCTTGTCTCCTTTTCCTACTCCTATACTAAGTTCTAGCAAAACTGTTCTCAGATAGTTTCTGAGAGTCTCGTATTCCCACCTCCATCTTTTATCTCTGTCCATCAGCACCCATCCCCCCAGGTCCTTCACAAATGCCATTTCCTCTAAACTTGCCTGTTTTCTTCAAGGCGGGTGCTCTCTCACTCCTCTTGAGCAGGCATCCGCTGTTATGTTCGCCTCCACCCACCCCTACATTCCTTGACTTCCGCCTCTTCTCAGGAGCCGGGCCTCTCCCTCATTCCGTTAGGTCTGATGGAGCTGCCAGGTAGGGAAGCCTTGCCTACGGGTATAGTCACGTGACCCAAACTCAGCCAATCAGATCCAGTCTCCGGAGGTTTCTCTCCACGCCAGTCAGAGCGGGGTTGGAGCTGAGTCATTTTTGGTCATCGCCACTGATGGTTCTTGAGTTCCTCCTGTGCAACCGCCGCTGCGCCCTGGTTCCTGTTATTCTCAAAGCGTTGGTTAAGCTCTCCTTTTTCTCTCCAGTGAGCTACCCAGAATCCTTCTAGCCCGTTATTTTTCTTTTCCTCAGTTAGCCAATGTTCATTTCTTTCATGTGCAGCTAAATATCTCCAATGATACATGTTGGATCCCAGAGCACGGTGCCTGTGCATCTCCTCACACACCGTATTTCTGCCTTGTGGGAAGCAGGGCCCACGGTTTCCCTGCCTTGTTTTCCCCTTTGCGCTTCTCCACATTCAAGCAGCTAGTCCGTTCGGGGTTCATCGCCTCACAGGGACGTGATGGAGCAGAGAAGAGAGGGCAGCAGCGTCCTCGCATGACAGATAGCTCGCAGCATAGACAAGTTTGGAGGCGTGTACAATTTGTAATAGAGTAATTCCTAACACACCTGGCCGGTCTTCCCAAGCTAGAGGATGCTGAGGGCTAGAAGTAAGAAGGAAAAATGGAGGGCAAGTGAGGAGAGCCAAAGTGTCACTTGGTCCTGGAGAGGCGTTTTATCTCCTGTTCTGCATAGAACCTTGGTGGGGGTGGAGGTGTAGAAAGACCCCATGAGCGACATTAATGGAGGGTGTGTGTCTTAGTCTATTCGGGCTGTTATAGCAAAATATCATAGACCGGGTGGCTTATCAACAACAGAAATGTATTGTTCATCATTCTAGAAGTGGCAAGTCCAAGGTCAAAGCACCAGCGGATTTGGTGTATGATGGGAACCCAGCTTCCCGGTCCACAGGTGGCTGTGTTCTCAGTGTGTCCTCACAAGGCAGGGGATTGAGAGAACTCTCTGGGATCTCTTTTATAAGTGTCTTAACCCATTCACGAGAACTCTTCCCTCATGACCTAATCACCTCCCAAAGGCCCCACCTCCTAATGCCATTATTTTGGGGGTTAGGATTTCAACATAGACATTGTGTGGGGAGAGGCGACGCAAACATTCAGGCCATAATGATGTGTTTAAGCATGCTGGGAAGAGTCGCCGTGATTACCATGCAGCCCAGAAAGGCCTAGAAGCAGCAGAGAGAATCAAAAAGTCCTAAAGGGATCATGCAGAGCAAATGAGTATGTCCCCATGGACACCTGCGTGAACTGATAATGTATAACCACAGGGGGGCCATGGATGTCTCAACAGAGAGTGCTGACCGATGATATTGAGGCCCATAAAGGCACCGCATAAGTGATGCCTTAAGATTATGTAAGTCCTAAGAATTAGTCATGACCCCAAAAATGACAGGGACCCCCACTGAGTTTATTTCAACAGACTCAAAACAGAAATTACGTTGTTAAAGCGAAATATAGAAATTGTTTCCTGAGTTGAATACAAAGATCTCTACCCCCAACACATTTATTTCTATACTGGTCTCATCCTTACCGCTGGGCTGTAACAGAGCAGGGGCTGTAGCTCTCTTATGTGTGTATGCCCTGCACCTGCTGTCTCAGTAAGTCATGCAGAGTAGATTCTCATCAATACGTTTTTAAGTTGCATCTAGTTGAATCCAGCGCAGATTGGGAAGTACATAGCAGAGCTGGATCACCAACGGCCATGAGACAATTACGCTTACGATTTATGGGAAGGACCCTGAGCATTTTTCATATTTTCATGAGAAAATTAAGGAGTTGCATCAATGGTCTAGAAACATTAATGGAATTTGCTTCCCCAGCATAGTGCAGATCGTTTGACCCCAGTGATTAGAAGGAATTGGCAGCACTTCTCACTCATGGTCAGAGAGTGCCTGCATTTTCACAAAATTGAACCACAGAATTTTAGAACTGGAAGGGATGTTGACCAAATAGCCAACACCCTCACTTACACTTGGGCGGGGGACCGAATCCCAGAGATCCGTGGCTATTTGCCCAAAGCAAAAGTCAGTGAGAAAGTCAGAGCCTGAATCTATCCCCTTGCTCCCTATTTTCTCCCATCCAGCTGAGACTCTATGACCACCCCCCTCAGCCAGTCCCTTGCAGATCCCCACCTCTCTTGCTCCACTGTCTCCATTGTCTACCCTCCCCAAGCACCCAGAAAAACCTCAAGTTGGATCATGCCACAGTTTCTGAGTTCCTTGTACACCTGGGCTGCTGACCTCCCAGGTTGGTGCCACCGTAAATTCACAACTGCCAGACTCAATGGGACCCTCATGAAGGTTGTCAAGTCCACTTTCTCACCATCCCTCTAATCAGCCCACCTCTTGAAAGACATCTGGAGGGTAGTGGTTAAACTTGCAGCCAGATGAAGTAGATTCAAGTTCCATATCCACCACTTGATTATGCAAGTAACTCAACTTCTCTAGAGTTTCCTCATTTACATAATGTAGGCGGACATAATAGACCTTCCTGGTGAGGATGCTATGAAGATTCAATTAGATGGTGCATGTGAGCACTTAGAAGAATATTTTCACGAGGAAGGTATTGGCTCTTATCTTAGCTCTCACTGCCACTCTCCAGAGCCAGCCATGCGCTGTGGTCTCTGCCCTGGCTTATCCTGACATCCTTCCTCGTCTGGGGTCTTGTCCTTCCTCCAACTCTCACCAAAAGGATCTTAGGAAACAAAGTTCGATCAGGTCACTTTGCTACTAAAAACTTCACAGTGGCTTCCCGTTGCTCTTAAATTTCAAAATTTTGAACGTGATTTATAAGGCCCCACACCATCTGGCCAGCAACACTCCTTCCTTCCCTCCACCTACACTGGATCTGACAGCTCCTCCTCAGCCCTCAGGTCTCAGCTCGACATCACCTGCTCCCCAAAGACAGCCTCTCACCTCCCAGTCCTCTCCTCGTCCAACAAACTCTCCACCAAGCTTTTCATTGCCTACCTGTCTGTTTCTTGATGGAGTAGGAGTTCTGCTAGCTTTTACATTTATTGCTTTATCTTTTTGTTGCCTCCCATTAGATTATGAGGTCTTTGGGGGCAGAGGCTTCATCTGGTTCACTGCTGGATCCCAAGCACCCAGAAATCTGTCTGGCACCTAGGACATGCTCAATAAATATTTGTTGAATGAACTAAATGACACCAAGGCTATCATTTTCTCAATATAGATGTTAGGTTTTTAGGTAGCAGAAAGCATTATGATTCATTTTGGAAATTGAACACCCAGCAAATCTTCTTAAAATAATATAATCTGTTTTCATTCAAATACCTCTCACCTTGGGAAGCCTTGTATAATCTTCTCAGATGACTTGACTTCTACACACCCCATCATCTCTACAGTAATATATCTCAAGAAATAGGCACCAGAGATCCTTAACCTTGAAGGAAACCTTAGTTCTTCTTTTTATGGAGAGATTTTTACATTAGAAAAGCCTATGGGCTACTTTAGCATGAAATAATGGCCTTAATCACATCGGACAACCTTTTCTACTTAAAATTATTTATGAGATTCAGGTGAGGAGTTAGTAAATTAATGACAGATTTAACTTTAAATGGGCCTTCCTTCCTAATGCTTCCACTATAATGATTTGCAATACAAGGTAGCCTTTGTTGGTTTTAGAAAATAGAAGAGGAATTTCTTTTATTTTAGAATGTTCTTTTACAATATGTTTCCTTCAGGCAAAAACAGATGAGATTTTAAAGGGGTGTGTGTCATTAACTATTATGATAAACATTTATTCTTCTCATATTAATATTTGAACATTTTTGGGGGTCAATCCTCTTCTCGCTTCTCTCCCTTCCTCTTCTTGAGGAAAAAGTAAAGAAAAATAAGAAAGAGAAAGGTATACAATATATACACATATATATGCATGTGGAGGGTGAGGGATCTCAGTATTTTCATATATTGAGAAAGAAGGGTTTGCATATATGCATGTATAATCTATTAATATATGCATGTATATGTGTATGTTTGTATTTATATGTATGTATGTGCATATATTTATGTGTATATATACCCCAACATGTTTATTTATTAATTTCCAAGGTCATCTTCATAAATGGGTAAAATTTCCACATTTGCAAATGAATATATGGATGTGTATATGTGGATACACATATATATACATGTTATGTATATATAACATATGTATGTTATGTAATATATGCATGTAATATGTATACATAAATAACATATGCATATTAATATGTATGTCCCGTATGTGTGAATTCATATGTTATATGTATGTAATAAAAATATATAAATGTATATATGTGAATGTTTATATTTGTATAATATAATATGTGTATAGATTACATATGTATATTATGTGTACATACTATGAATACATAGCCACCATACTTCTTATGAATCTAAGCTTCACCCATTTATGGATAACCCTGGAAATTAATAAACATGTTAGAATATACTAGGCATTTGTGTCCCTTTTAAAGCTACACAACCATATATATTAATCCAAAAATTTTTTTAATTTTTATTTATTTTTGAGATAGTGTCAGTGGGGAAGGGGCAGTGGGGGGAGAACAGAGGACTCCAAGCAGATTCCTCGCTGTCAGCGCAGAGCCTGACGCTGAGCACCAGCTCACGAACTGTGAGATCATGACCTGCGCCGAAGTCCGATACTCAACCCACTAAGCCACCCATGTGCCCCTTCATGTGAATTTCTAACTTTTCGTAATCCCCAGCCCTGTGGGAACTGTTGGTAACCTTTTTGTTTGGCCTAAATTTGATTCATTTCCTTTTTTCCAAAAACTGCCATATTATGCAAAAGTCAATGAATGCATTCTGAATTCGAGGAAAATTCAGGGAGATGGTGTGAAGAACCTGAGACAAGAATGTGACAGAGGCAGGCCCAGACCTCCTAGTGAGGGCCACCTTGTGCCTCTTACATCATCCTCTGTCCACTCGTCTCAGACAGGTCTCCATGCAGCCCCCACACTGTGTCCCTGCCCCAGAGAACAGAGGGCCTTTCCAGAAGAAGCTAAGGCCCTCCTCATGTACCGCCATTGCAGGAAGAACTAGAGAAGCCAGACATCGTGATGCCTGATGGGGGGCTGGCAGTGGTCTCTCCTGCTCCCCAGCTTTCTATAAAGGCTCCACATCCCCTGGGAGTCCAGCCTGCTCGTAGCCAGGATGGACCTTGAGTGTTTCTGTGAGCCAGAAGACCCGATGTCTACTGAATTTGATTATTAATTAGCTGTGCCATCCGGGGCACATCACTCTCCTTCTCTGAATCCCACTTCCTCTCTGTAATTAATTTGGACTAAATTATCTCTTAAGTTCTTTTCAGCCCTACTGTTCTAGTCTAACTTTCTAAGTTGTCCTTCATAGATGCGGAAAAGCTACTGATCACTCATCTCACGTCTATATGGTAAAAATGTGGACCAATCTAATTAAAGTATCTTTTGTACTGGACACAACATTAGGATTTGAGGAGGTGCTAAAAGTGGATTTCACAGTAGTTGGCACTAGGAAAAAGGAAGATCTTGAAGCTTAATATTCCTCTACTAAAGATCCTAAATGAAGGAAAAGGAACTAGGAGGGCCATTTACAGGATAGCTTACCTTACTTTTTTTTATAAAAGTATTTTGTTAATGTTTATTCATTTTTGAGAGAGAGAGAGAGAGAGAGACAAAGTGCAAGTGAGGAGGGACAGAGAGAGAGGGAGACACAGAATCCAAAGCAGCCTCTAGGCTCTGAGGGTCAGCAGAGAGCCCAACGCAGGGCTTGAACCCATGAACTGTGAGTTCATGACCTGAGCCAAAGTGGGACACTTAACCAACTGAGCCACCCATGCATCCCACTTACCTCACTTTTGAGAGTTCTAGTAGCAAGAGAAGCTACTGCGACCTTGGCTTCCTGGCACACTGTCTGGTTGTTAGGACAGGCACCTAAAATCATCTGGAGAGCACTTGGCTAGCTCAGTCACCGGAGCATGAGACTCTAGGTTATAAGTTTGAGCCCCACGCTGGGCTCACACTTTAAAAAATGAAATCTTAGGAGTGCCTGGGTGGCTCAGTTGGTTAAGCGTCTGATTCTTGATTTCCGCTCAGGTCATGATCTCACAGTTCATGAGTTTGAGCCCCATATGGGTCTCTGTGCTGACAGCGTGGAAACTGTTTTGGATTCTGTCTCTGCCCCTCCCCTGCTTGCTTTCTGTCTCTCTCTCAAAAATAAATAAACATAAACTTTAAAAAATGATATCTTAAAACAAGCATCTGGAAGAGACCGGGAGGGATGGGTTATGACAGATGCTCATTCCTGGATGTATAGATTTATATTTGACGAGTTAAGCCATGAATTTGCCTGCTCTCCTTGAATCTGGGAAAAAAGCCAAAATTTATGAAATAAAAGGAAAAAAATCACTGATAAATAAAATTAATTACCACAGGGCACCTGGGTGGCTCAGTTGGTTGAGCATCTGACTTCAGCTTAGGTCATGATCTCACAGTTTGTGAGTTCGAGCCCCATGTCAGACTCTGTGCTGACAGCTCAGAGCCTGGAACCTGCTTCGGATTCTGTGTCTCCCTCTCTCTGTGCTCCTCCCCCGCTATGTGCTCGCACTCTCTCTCTCAAAAATAAATAAATTTTTAAAAATTAAAATATTAAATTAAATTTAATTAATTACCACAATGAATTTTTTTATTACCACAATGAATTTTGATCAAGTTCCTACAGGGTTTATTTTGCTCCAGTGAGAGCTCTCCAGGGTAATCCCATCTCTTCTCCCCGTCTTCTGGGAAGACTTTGTGTCTTAAGTGACATGTAATTAAGTGTACAATCACAGGCTCCTCCCGCTCCGCCAAGGAGAAGGGGAACGCCATAATCATTGTCTCCGGGAATTCTCTCCGTGTGTCTCTGAGTTCTCTTCAGAGCGCTCGGCCCACTTCATGGAATCTTCTATCTCCCAGGCCCTGGGTTCAGAAAACAGCCATTCTCTCACTAAGGTGAGAAACAAGGCAGGAAGCTTTGCCTAGTAAAGAACTAGCAGGCATGGCAAGCCAAAGCATGATTCAAATTTACTAACTAGTCTTTCAAAGAGGGCCCTAAACAGATTTGCCCTCAGCAGCGTCATTTTGTTGATTTAATTACTGGCGATTTTGCTTGGCACTAACCACACTAAAAAGTGGGGAAGGAAAGAGGGGGAGGGGAGGAAGGGACTTACCAAAGTTAATATTGCTAATATCTCTGTTACCTGGTGTAGAAGTACTACCTACCCCCACTATCTGTTTTACCCATCTTCTTAATGTTTACTTATTTTTGAGAGAGAGAGAGAGAGAGAGAGAGAGACACACACACACACACACAGAGTGGGAGCAGGGAAGGGGCAGAGAAAGAGTCAGACACAGAATCCGAAGCAGGTTCTAGGCTCACAGCTGTCAGCACAGAGCCTGACCTGGGGGCTCGAACTTGTGAACTGTGAGATCATGACCTGAGCCAATGTTGGACACTTAACCAACTGAGCCACCCAGGCGCCCCTGTTTTATCCATCTTCTTTAAGAAGAGTCATCAGCCTGTGGGCCAAACCCAGCCAACCCCCTCTTCTGGTAACTAAGGCGGCACTAGAAGCAGCCACAAGCGTTCATAGGTGTTATCATCGACGCTGCTTTCGCACACAACAGCGGAGTCAAGTAGTTTGAAACAGAGGCCGTGGGCTCAGAAAGCCTAAAATATTTTCTTTTTTAAATATTTTTATTAAAATTTTTTTAATGTTTTTATTTTATTTTTGAAAGAGAGAGACAGAGCATGAGCGGGTAAAGAGCAGAGAGAGAGAGGAAGACACAGAACCTGAAGCAGGCTCCAGGCTCTGAGCTGTCAGCACAGGGCCCGATGCGGGGCTCAAACTCATACACAGTGAGATCATGACCTGAGCCGAAGTCGGCCACTTAACCAACTGAGCCACCCAGGCGCCCCTAAAATATGTTCTATCTGGCCCTTTCCAGAAACAGTTTGCCAACCCTTGCTCTATATTAATAGAATGTGCGATTCTAAGCTGCAGGCATGGCTGTCTGGAAAAAGACAGCATCTTCCCACCTGCTAGCGATTATGTCATGTGGCTAAGAGTTAGCAGTGAGATTTAAGAGGAAGTTGGATACAACTTTACCTTGAACCACGACACTAGCCTGAGCACAGAGACCACACACAGCAGAGCAATGAACGGGGAAGGGCCCAGTCCTGACGGCGTGGAGCGCCCATCTAGCTGGAGGTGGACATTCTGCCCCGATTTCTTGATGAGACAGAAATACATTCTTCATTTGGATTTTTTTGTGTGTGTCTCACAACTGAATCTACTGATAACATATTTGGGTGTGCCCATTTTTAACAATAAGTGTAGCTACAGCTAAGAAGATTTTTTAAATGTATCTCCCTTGAATAAAAACACACGTCTCTGAGTTCACATCAAAGACGAGATGTTACTAGAACTTCTTAAAAGGATTTCGAATACATGACCTCCAGACCATTAGAATAGCATCATCACAGACAGATGGATGCGCTCCCTGTTTGTATCTGAAGCTTTATTTTTATAAGCTATAATTTCTCAGTTTATCATCCTTGTCCTTAATTGGGTGAGGACAGGATGTTATTTCTAGTAATTACAATAACTATTAGACAAAACTGTCACGCCCTAAATAATTGAGAAGTGTCAAATTCCAGATGAGTTGCCTTCCTAATGTGTCATCAGAAATTACTAGGCATTTGTTGGGGAAATCAGGGATGTATTGGCTACAATTTGACTTTTCCTTCACGCTCCTATTTGCATTTTGCCTCCATTGTTAAGTTGTAAAACAGTTCCATCACAACAGGCAAGCCACCTGTGTCTGGTGACTCAGCAGGTGTGGGCACATGTCTTAACAAAATGCCTTTTTATTAATTTAATTAGCACCTGGCCTCACAGGCTCCTGACGGAAGAGTTAGAAGCTACAGCATGAACTGTACAGAACCTTCCTTCCCGCACAGCAAACATCTCTCAGGCTCTCTCTCCCCCGTCTTCTTTCAGGGTGAAGTCTCTTGTCGTTTATTCCCGTTTTCACCTCTTAGCACTTTCTCCTGGGTTTAAAAAAAAAAAAAAAAAAGAACATATGATCCTTTCTAGACTGTGGTAATTTATCCAAGTATTTTGTTTTCTTTGGTGAGAAAATATTTGAGAATCCTAGAACAAATACTCTGTTCTGTGTGTTTAAGATACAATCATGGAATTTAGGATATTGGAAGACACTACTGAAATCATTTAGCCTCAGCATCTTAATCTGGAAAAAGAAACTGAGGCCCAGAGAAGTGAGATGTTTTGTCCACAACTGTGGAAAATTCTGACTTGGAAAACAAATCCCTTGATTTCGAATCTGGGGATCTTTCCACAAACTGGGCATATTCTTTTAGTCTCGCGTCTTAAAAAAATGAAGTGTGACACTGAACTTGGCTAGGTTTGTGTAATGGGTTTGGCCGCCCCAGAGAGTGTTTCCCAAAGAATATGGACCACCTCCTTTTGGAGCACATGGACGGGATTAGGATACCATGAAGTGTGGTCATTAATAAGTGGCCTTTGCAATTCACAAATGTAACTTTCAGATTTAGACATTAGAAGGGCTGTTTAGTCCATATGTCCAGTGATTTGCTACACAGGGATTTGAATCATGTGCCCTGATACAAAAATCTCTTAAGAGTGAGCCTACAGATAATCCAAGCCTCTACCCTTCAGTACACAATGGCTTTGTTATTCTCTTATTATAACAACCCTAAAGTCATTTTTTAAATGTTTATTTATTTATTTTTGAGAGAGAGAGAGAGAGAGAGAGGCAGACAGAAAATCCCAAGCAGGCTTTGTGCTGTCAGTGCAGAGCCTGATTCAGGGCTTGAACTCACCAACCATGAGATCATGAGCTGAGCCAAGATCAAGAATGGGACACTTAACCAACTGCGCCACCCAGGCGTCCCAACCCGAAAGTGGTTATTAAAAAGTATTTTCAGGGGCACCTGGGTGCCTCATTCAGTTGAGCATCTGACTTTGATTCAGGTCATGATCTCACAGTTCATGGGTTTGAGCCCTGTGTCAGGCTCTGCGCTGACAGCTTAGAGCCTGGAGCCTCTTCGGATTCTGAATCTTCCTCTCTCTCTCTGTCTCTCAAAAATAAATACATGTTAAAAAATTAAAAATAAAAAGTATTTTTATGGTGGAAATTTGCTTCTTAAAGTGATAGAAATTCAGTTTGAACTGACGCAGGCCAAAAATAGGGGAGAAATAATGAACTCTTGCCACTGAAAAGTCTAGGCTACCATAGCTTTGGACAAGGCTAGATTTTGATGTTAAATGATGTCATTAAGAATCGGTTTCCGGGGCACCTGGGTGGCTCAGTCGGTTAGGCATCCGGCTTCAGCTCAGGTCATAATCTTGCAGTTCGTGGGTTCCAGCTCAGAGCCTGAAGCCTATTTTGGATTCTGTGTCTCCCTCTCTCTCTGACCCTCCCCTGCTCATGCTGTCTCTCTCTCTCTCAAAAATAAAATAAAATAACATTAAAAAAAAAAGAATTGGTTTCCATCTTTCCACTTTGCTCTCTTCTGTGTTGGCTTCCTTCTCAGCCAGAGTCTCCGTGATGACGAACAGCCTGTCACCTGCTCCTAATTTACATCCTACTGACTTGGTGACACCCAAGAAATAGCTCCTGCCTGCTGTTCAGGGTATGTCCCCTTCCTGGGGCCGGAGCACATGGTCACACTACTTGAGCCATGTGCTCTGAGCTGGGCCCAGTGGGGAACACCCAGTGCTGTGCGGGTGAATGTTTGCCAACCAGTTCTGGGGTGGGGACTACAGTCCTCATCTGTACAGCCTACCAATTTCCACGGTGGACCTCAAGCTCTCCCGAGGTGGTCCCAGAGCACCGAGTTGGGAAGAGACGTGCGAAAGCACCCATTATGAAATATTTCTACCGTACAGACAAATAAACGTAAATAACCCGAAGATCAATGACAATAATAAAATGTAGTTAATTAGTAAATTATGAGCTTTGAGCATGTGCTGACTTTGTTTTAAATATAATTTTTTTAATGTTTATTTATTTCTGAGAGAAAGACAGAGTGTGAGTAGGGGGGGCAGAGAGAGAGGGAGACACAGAATCCGAAGCAGGCTCCAGGCCCTGAGCTGTCAGCACAAAGCCCGACATGGGCTCACGAACCGCAAGATCGTGACCTGAGCCGAAGTCAGCTACTCAACTGACTAAGCCAGCCAGGTGCCCCTTAAATAGGATGTATTTAATCTCAAGCATATAGAATTTAATGTCAAGTAATGGCTCTGTCTGACCCCGAGCTGGCCAGGGTCCCGATGTTTTAATAGTTGGCTCTCCTGAGCTAGTAGGAGCCAGTCGTAGCATACCAGTGACAAATGCTTCAAAAGGAGAGGTCATCTGTTATCAGAATTAGGGGAAGGGATGCAGAGGAGGCCAAGGCAATAGATGTCTCTTCTAAGTGAAAGGGAAGATTTCAGTGCACATTGAAAACTGGCTCTATTGTAGCAGAGGACATGCAAGAGAAAAAGTTTGTTCTTGCCAAAAATGTATTTTGAGAGGGAATCTTAGAGAATCAGGAGACACATAAATCGTGTGTGGGGGGGGGGGGGTGTTTGCCCCTCGTGGTAGCAGGAGGTAATAGCTCCTGAGTACTCCTGCAACCTTAGTCCTAAGGGTGGGTGGTTTGGAACAGGACAGCCCAGGGGACATCCAGAAGACCCCAAGGAGTTTCAGGGATGGAGGCTGGAGAAAGGGCTTCTCAGTACATTGCTGCTACCCAGGGCCTCCATAAAAGCTGATACCAATAATTAAAATTAAATGCAGGAAAGTCCTTTGTAAACTGATCTAGTCTAGACTGTGATTTTTTTTTTAATGTATATTTGTTTTTGAGAGTCACAGAGAGACAGAGCACGAGCAGGGAAGGGGCAGAGAGAGGGAGACACAGAATCTGAAGCAGGCTCCAGGCTCTGAGCTGTCAGCACGGAGCCCGATGCAGGGCTCAGTCTTACAAACCATGAGATCATGACCAGAGCTGAAGTCGGCCACTTGACCAGCTGAGCCACCCAGGAGCCCCTAGACTGTAATTTTTTGAAAGGACTGAAGTTGCCTTTCTGTCCACGTGGCAAGCATCCTCCAGAAAGCCTGTCCTCACTTCCCCAGAGCACATGGATATTTCCCTCTTAAACTTCTGCCATACTTCAGCACGACACCACGTAATCCACTATGAGTATATACTCTCATTTTGTTATAAAAATATTCGTGGGAGAGAGCTTTATCCTGCCAGACACATTACTGCCTCCTTAATGTTTATTTTTTTTATCCCCAGCAACACTATGAAAACTGACACAGAGTGGCAAACTACTAGCTACTAAAAGAACTTGTTTGTTTGTTTGTTTTAATTTTAATATATGTTTATTTTTGAGAGAGAGGGAGCATGGATAGGGGAGAAACAGAGAGAGAGAGAGACAGAATCCGAAGCAGGCTGCAGACTCTGAACTGTGAGCACAGAGCCCAACACAGGGCTTGAACTCACGAACTGTGAGTTCGTGACCTGAGCCAAAGTCAGACGTTTAACTGACTGAGCCACTGAGATGCCCCTCAAAGGAACTATTTTATGAAAAGATGATGGTGTATGGGATGTCTGGGGGCTCAGTCGGTTGAGCGTCTGACTCCAGCTCAGGTCGTGATCTCGTGGCTCATGAGTTCGAGCCCCGCATCGGGCTCTGTGCTGACAGCTCAGAGCCTGGAGTCTGTTTCAGATTCTGTGTTTCCCTCTCTCGCTCTACCCCTCCTCTGCTCATACTCTGCCTCTGTCTCTCTCTCAAAAATAAATGAAACATTAAAAAAATAATAAGAAAAGACGATAGTGATTAGATAACCAGGATAGTAAGATGTGTGTAAACAGTACTTCTAAGCCCTTTAGGGTGACCGGCAATTATTTCTTCACTTGGAAATTTTATCAAAAATGCTGACTTGGTTTTCACAATGTCTTGGTAAAATGCAAGTTAGGCCCTGTGCAAATTAACCAGGCCCAACAGATGTGATTGTCCTGTAAATAAAATTCACAGTGACAATCGTCTCTCAGCCAGTCCTGTAAGCTCATTGTCCACAGTGTGAACGTTGGCCAAACTTGATACGTTCAGAATTTTGCACAGGGAACTCCCAATGAGATGGCCTCAGTGAGCCAATGCCTTATGCTGATTATTGGGGGAGAAATCACCAGAGCCTAAGGTGGCACCTTAGTTCTAGAGGGAATTTTCAAGTTCAATGTGGAGATCAGTGTTGAGATGGTTGACACCATTTTACTTACCTTTAGAGGCAAAGTCATTTTTCTGGTAAGAAAATGGAGACAATGATCACTTAATCACCTTAATTGTTCACACTACGTATTAGAAAAGTTGTAGAGTTTCTGATGCTATAATTACAGTGTCTTATTCAGCCTTCAGCTCTTCCCCAGACACTGCCCCGCCCCTCACTTAGAATTATGCTGTTCCGCTTCTGGTTGGAGCTTCTAGTTTAAAGGAGATTTATACCATAGATCTAAAGGCCTCTGCTTTTGATTTTCATTTCTCAGTCTTGTTGGGCCAGCTGCCTTCAACAGACGGAAATGTGGTCCCTTTTGAAGACGACATCTGTTATCGTACCTGCTGGCATCATTTCTTCCCATTTCATGTGGAATCACATACGTTTTTGCCTATGGCCTGCTCTAGCCACACTTTAAATTATACCTAAATTTAATTTTAATCCCAAACACAATCTCTCAGAGCAGCAAATAAAAACAAGTAATTAGAAGTTTGCAAGTTTCCGATCTGACAATTTGAAGACACAGAAAAATGGTGTAAACGTGGGACTTAAGAAAGGATATGTGAAACTCACAAACGTTGCCGAACCTGCGCGCATGCGCACCCGCTCACATTGGGGAAACAACGCTATTATTAAACCATAGTCGAATTCCAGAGGACTAGACCACGCAGTCTTGCACAGCTGACTTTCCAAAACACTTCAACAGTGATGCCTTTAAGAATCAAAACTTGGGGCGCCTGGGTGGCTCAGTCGGTTGAGCGTCCGGCTTCAGCCCAGGTCATGATCTCACAGTCCATGGGTTTGAGCCCCGTGTCAGGCTCTGTGCTGACAGCTGGGAGCCTGGAACCTCCTTCAGATTCTGTGTCTCCCTCTCTGTCTGCCCCTCCCCTGCTTGCTCTCTGTCTCTGTCTCTCAAAATAAAAATAATAAAGACATAAAAAAATTAAAATAAAAAAGAATGAAAAGTTTATGGCTGCCTGGGTGGCTCAGTCAGTTAAGCAGTTGACTCGATTTCAACTCAGGTCATGATCTCACGAGTGAGAAAAATATAGCACCCCGGTTTTGTAGGTTTGAGACCCACATCGGGCCCTGGATGACAGCACGGAGCCTGCTTGGGATTCTGTCTCTCCCTCTCTGTCTCTGTCCCTCCCCCACTCACACTGTCTCTGTCTCTCTCAAAACAAATAAGTAAATAAATAAACACAAACTTTTTAAAAACTTTAAAAATTAAAAAAGAAAACTTGAAAATCATAACAACTCTCATTTCAATGCTTTGTGGGATGTATTACATTCAGTTTATAAATATAATTTCATTCACTTCTTAATGACTTACCGGCATCCTTACAAACATTCGTCACTGTGCTCCGCTATTGTGACAGATAGTGCGTCCGGGACAAAAATAAGTCTTATTCATCTCCATTTGGTACCTCAGACATTTGTGTGTTTGCCCTCTCTGCGCCAACAATGATGCTGGGTCCTAAGAATAGAAATGAATGGAGCCTGGGTGCTGCTTCCAGCACTGCTCCTTCCCACTCAAGGAAAAAATGAGAGGGCAGGAGACACACGATGAGTGGTCACAGACGACTGGCCTTGGAGGTGAGCAGGACCCAGATCTTGAGGGAGTTTGAACTTGGACGGTAGGAAGCATGGAAGAGGCAGCTGGAAAAGTGGAGGACCCAATGGGATGAGGGTGGAGACGTCTGCTCTGGTCCAAATAAGAAATCAGACAGCCTGAGCCGGGGCAGTAACAGCTCAAAGAGATACACCCCCCAGGACCTGGTGTCTGCCTTCGCGGGGGAAAGAGAAGGAGAATCTAGGATGGCTCCTAAGTCTCCTGCCGTAGCACCCAGGAGACGACGCCACTCGCCAAGATGGGAAGTTCGGGAAGAACGGGCTTGAGAAGGAAAGGCTCTGCATTCAGCTTCTCGTTCGCTGCTTCAACAGACACTTACCGGTCATCTCGTGCGCGCCTGTCCCGGGTTGGCGCTGTGGGTCCAACGGTGAGCAAAAGAAGACACGATCATGGCCTCTTCTTCAAAGGTATCTCCTCATTCTTGGATTAAACACCAAACCCTTTACTGGGCCTACAAGCAGGGAGCATATTAAAAATTGTCCAAACATTTAACAAGCGATACTACACAGGCACTGGTCATCAGAACGGATGCCAGTGCCTTGGATCAGCATTTTAAGAATCTGCATTTCCTGCCCCCTTATGCCAGGCATTGCTCTCCCAGTTCCTGGATCCAGGGGAAGTCCAGAAGGGGGGCTGGGCAGCTGGGCTTGTGGCGGGGTGGGGGAGCGCTGGAGCAGCTCAGCGTAGCAACTATATTTATCAACTGTGCAGAAGTATGTTAGTGTCTTAACGGCAGCATGGCCATGTTGGTGCAGATGGGCCGACCATCGGGCCGGCTTCCAAGGCCTTCTGTGGTCTGGCGTCCCTCCACCTCTCTGGCTTTGTCTCCTGCCCTCGCTGTCCTAGCCACACCGGTCTCCTCTGAGTGCCTTGAAAATGCTACTCTCCCACTATGGAGCCCCCAGCCACTATTTCCTCTGCCAACAGCCTTCTTCCCGCCCTCCTTCAGCTAACATCCTTCCTTCTCGACTCTGACACAGATTCCTCAGGAAGCAGCCCCGACTTCCCTGAAGAGGGAGCCCCCCCACCCCAATTCACCACCCAGCGATAATCCCTCACAGCACCATGTCCTTCTCCCTTGCCATCATCATCACAGTTGAAGTTTACACATATATCCATGTGGTTACTCGGTTAACCCTCTCATATGAGCTCCAAGAGCAGAGACGTCACGTCTTCTTCTGACAGGGGCTAGGGGCTCTGTTTCTGAGACGGTGCCCTCGCGTGGCTGTTGATAGAGGCCTCAGCTACTCACCACGTGACGCTCTCCTCACAACATGGCAGCCAACGTCCCCCAGATGGAGCAATCGAAGAGAGCGAGGAAGAAGCCACAGTGGCTTTTGTGACCAAATTTCCTGAGGGTCACATTGTTGCTTCTGGTTTATTTGAAGCGCATCATTAAGTTCAGCACACACTCAAAGGGAGAGGTAGATGGCTCTTAAAGGGTGGACGTATGTTAAAGTCTGACATAAGGAATGCTAACTCTTGAGGACTGCTACAGTTCAGAGGCTGACATCTCCCTGAGTGCAGAGAAGTGATGTGCAAGCAGATAAAATAGTACACAGTTGTACCCATATGGTAACGGGTGCTAAAGGATGACCGCTGACTTTGGTAGAAGCCGTATCGTTGCCGACTTTGACATTGGATGAACAAACTCTTTGCATTCTTACTATTTTCTTTGAGAATACCAGTCACGATGAAAAATTAGCAGCCAGAAAATTCATTTCTCAACAAAGTGATATTTTCAGATAATCATATTTAAGAGTCTAATGCTCTACCTACTGAGCTAGCTGGGCTCAGATAATCATATTTAAAATAACCTTCATATACTTTACGTAATGATCTAGAAAAGTATTCTAAACATACCGAATATCATACTACAGCTGCAATTTGGAGTTTTCTTTGAACATTATTTACTAGCGTATTGTATTCCCTGCACATTAAGTATGTATGTAAAATATAAGTATTTCAACCCAGACTAAAGTTGTGTCAGAAACTCAGAATTTCTTCAGAAATCCTTTCTGGAACATTGGGGTGGGTTTTTTTGCCTTCCTTTTTGACACTTATTTCAATCACCAGTTTCTAAAAATTTCTTGTTAAAATCTGATTTGAGGGGTGCCTGAGTGACTCGGTTGGTTGAGCATCTGACCTTGGCTTGGGTCATGATCTCACAGTTCACAGGTTTGAGCCCCGTGTCAGGCTCTCTGCTGACAGCTCTGAGCCTGGAGTCTACTTCAAAATCTGTGTCTCCCTCTCTCTCTGCCCCTCCCCCACTCTCGCTGTCTCTGTCTCTCAAAAAATAAATAAACGTTAAAAAATTTTTTTAAAGATCATGATTTGACATCATGATTTTCTTACATCAATTATTCCATACTCAGAAGTTTGGGCCAAAAACACATTTAATGTGTCCCTGTCCTTTCACATGTATGCATCCTTAACTAGTTCACCTTCTAAACAGCAAGAAGTCTTCATTAAATAATGTGAACACAGCAGTGTTTCTTCTCTAGTATTTCCATTATATTTAGCCTCCTTTTCCTTGTCTTTCAAATAACGTCAAGAATCATTATGTTACCCGCTATTGGGAGCGTATCTGTTAGCGTCTTTGGGGAAAGGCAGCCTTTTAGATGGGTGTTATGACAGGATGACTGCTTTTGTGCTCTGATTTCAGAAGAAATCCTCCACTCTTCCTGTGTTTGAAATGTACTCAGCAGGAGTCATGGTGTTTCGCTCCGTGGTTTGTCTTAAAGTTAAGTGAAAATGATTTCTAGTTGTCCAGAACATGTGCCCTTTCGCCATTTCATCAGCGCATCAAAGCCATGAAGTGTGATCATCAGAGTCTTTCTCCTGGAAAGGTGCAACAGATAAAGAGACATGACCAAGATGGCCCGTGTCGTGTTGACTATTGCTCAATGAGGAAATAGTAAGGGCCAAACTGAAACTCTGGGCTTTTTCATTCAAAGTCCCAGAGCTTTCCTGCATAACAGGCTGACTTCATTCCTACCAACGTGTAAGTTACAGCTCTCAGCGCTGTGCCTAGGAGCACCGTGGCATAAATGGAAAAGGGACCCCAACACAGGACGGTCGTGTCTGACTGAGTGTGCAGTCTGGGTCTGCTCAGGAGAGAGAAGCCACATGGTGGGTTAAACGGGGAAGCTAAATATACAGAATCATTCGCTGTGATGAAAGGGAGGCTATAAGATAGAAGGAATCTCTCTGGGGTGCCCCAGCGTAAGGGAGAGAACCCAAGGAAGGACAAACTTGGAAGGGGTTCAGAGCTTGTGGGTCAGCCAATGGGAGAGCAGGAAAAGTTTGCCTTTTAGGCCAGGCTGGATGGAGCTGGTCTGGTTGCTGGGGAGGCAGGAGGCCACCCTCGAGACTGCACCTGGGGGAGCAAGGACCAAGTGATCAGCACCTGGCGGTGTGGGCATTGAGTGAGGGTCTGAGAGCCCGCAGGGGCTGCGGCAGAGGGCCTGCGGGGCGCAGGGGACCTAAGGGGAGTGTGTTGTGACAGGGGAGCTGGTGGTGGAGGCTGGTGCTGAGCGTGTGAGCCTCCAGATGACAGGCAGCTGTGTGCAGGCAGCACGCAGAGGGGCAGGAGAAGGGGCTCAGGGGCTCCCATGAGCAAGTGGCCTCCCGAGAGCAGGATGTCCAGGGGCTCTAATTTCTGTGTCAAGAGGCCTTTAAAGGTTATCACCATATTATCGCAAGGTTCTGAAGGAACACAGAAGTCTTCTTTCGATTCTCAAAATGTTAAGAATTAATTCAGCAATACTTTAAATGTTTATTTATTTTGAGAGAGAGACAGAGAGAGAGAGAGAATGGACAGGGGGAGGGGCAGAGAGAAAAAGAGAGAAAGAATCCCAAGCAGGTTCCACGCCTAGCATGGAGGCTGATGTGGGGTTCAATCTCATGACCATGAGATCGTAGCCTGAGCTGAAATCGAAAGTCAGATGCTTCAATGACTGAGTCACCCAGGTGCGCTGATTCAGCATACTTTAACTCATACTTATAAAACAATTATTATGGACTATTTCAACAGAAAAGAAATCATTTTTTAATTTTTTAAAGTTTATTTCTTTTGAGAGCAAGAGAGGTGGGGAGGGGTAGGGAGAGAGGGGGAGAGAGAGAATCCCAAGCAGGCTCTGCACTGTCAGCACAGAACCTGATATAAGGCTAGAACTCACAACCTGTGAGATCATGACCTAAACCAAAACCAAGAGTCAGACGCTCAACTGACTGGGCCACTCAACAAAATTTATTGAACATTTGCTATGTGCCAGACCCTGAGTTAGACACTACCGTTTGCAAGACAATAGACCAAAATCAGCATTAAAAAAAAGGCCTATATCTGGCCCTACAGACACCTACAATTTGGACATACAGATCAATAGAACAGGATAGAGAAGTCAGAGATATAAACACACAAATGGTTCAACTAATTTTTGACAAAGTTACCAAACAGTTTCATGGAGAAAAGACAGCTTTTTCAACAAATGGTCCTGGAGCAGTTGGATATGCATAAGACAAAAAACAAACAAACAACAACAAAAAACCCCAAACCTCACACGTCCTACAAAAATTAACTCAAAATGGGTCCCACCCTTGAACGTAAAACATAAAACCACAAAATATTCAGATAAAAATGGAGGCAAAAATCTTCAGGATCAAGGGCCAGGTACCTGGGTCTCAGACTCTACACCAAAAGTGTGATGCATAAGAAGAAAGTCTGATGTGCTGGACATCATCAAAATTTAAAACTTGGAAAACCAGATTAAGAGGATGAAAGACAGGAAGCCTGGAGGCAGCCTAGGGCGGCAGAAACACAAACTCCAAGAATCTGCGTCTATCCCAGAGGCGCAGGGAACGTGCTAGAACACAGGGGAGAAGATTAATTTCAGCCAAGGGGGTCTGAGGAGTCAGAGGAGGTGATAAGTAAACTGGGATTTGAAAGGCAAGTAGGATTGCAACAGATGGACCCAGAAATATGAAGAGCATCCAAGGCAGAATGAGCAAAGGTCAGAAGGGAAAAAAGTGCAAGAATGTTTACACAGTTCGTAGCCCCGTGCAATTTACAGGGTATGGGAGGAGCCAAGTGGGACATGAGCCTGGAAAGGTGGGAAATATTGCACAACTGAGTGCAGTGCGCATGTAGCCCCCATGCCCAAAGCACGCAAGGCTAGAAAATGTGAACTACAGTAAGAGATGCAGAGAACCCTGGGGCGGGGGTGGGGGTGCGGGCACAGAGGGGGAACCTCTGGGCAGCAGTAAGAAGAGGGTTATTTGGCCTGGGGCAATGATGCAAGAGGTTCATCTGTTCTGGAGTGCATTGCTGGAGGGGGCAGCGGGGGAGGAGCTACAGGGCCCCTCTGGAATATTTCCTGCTCCTGTCCCCCTCCTTAGGCACAGGCTGGGACACCAGTCTGTCTTTTCCCATGGCCATCTCTTCCTTCTTCCCATGGTTTTTCTCAGACTGAGGGCTGGGCTGCAAAAACTCACCTGCAGCAGTGTTTCAGAGGGATGCCCATCTCCTCTCTGTGCAAGGGACGAGCCCCGCTACGTCCCAGGCCTGAACTACAGTGCAGTATGTTAGCTGCAGGGGGAGAAAGTAGGTCGGTTAGCAAATGGTTTGGGAAGGGCTTACTCAAGAAACACATCACAGTAAATGCTTGACTCTGGTTTTCAAAACTGTGGATACCCTGGGATTTTAAAAAACTCAGTTTATTTTGACGATGAGAGTTTTACATCCACTCTTTACATCTACTGACCTAATTCTATCAGAAAACTTAAGTGTCTGCGGTTCCAAGTATATTTCATCCCCTTGCCAGTTTCTTTCAGGCGGTCTTGCTGGTAGCCAGGGGGATGGAAATCCTTTTGCATGGTCCAAGTAGCATTTCCTAATTTAAAGGCACACAAGGCAGTAATCTTTTAACAACGAGGGGAGCAAATTGCTGGATATTTACCGAGTTCTAATCTTCTGGGAAAAGGTTAGAACGGTTAAAGGGAGAAATGAAAAAAAGTATCATTGACACAAGAATGGGAGAGAGAAGGGGTGCCCGGTTGGCTCAGTCGGTTGAGTGTCAGTTGGCCCCTTGACTTCAGCTGGGGTCATAATCCGAGGTCCAAGGGATCTGGGATCAGAGCCCTGTGCTGGGGGTGGAGCCTGTTTGAGGTCCCCACCCCCACCCCCCTTTCTTTCTCCCTCTGCTTCTTTGCACCCCCCCCACCCCCACAAAGAATGGAGAAATAGATGGGCTTCCTGAATGGCAGAAAAGTCAGAGTGTCCGTTTTGGGCCCTTAGTTGTTGCTCCCCAACCAAGTTATTTGGGGTGTTGGGGGGGGTATGATTGTAATTCCTGTTCCATTGCAGAATTTCCCCTTGACTAACCCCTTAAGCTCACAGAGCCACACTTGAACGCTGACAGCTTCAACAGAAAAGCCAAAAAAAAAAAAGAAAAAAAGCCTGCTGATGTCCTTGTCGCTGCTGATTTAACAGTGGCTGAGGAGTCGGCCCCGAGCTTCTGGGACATTCTCAGCAAACCTAGACTGTAGCTCCCCCTCAATGAGAGTTTGGTTTCTGAACTCTCTCTCCAGCACAACTAAACCAGCCAGGAACTCCTTATCCAGACTCCAAGTCTAAATTAAACACACGTTCTTAAAAAATGGTCAGAGAGAACAGCAAATTCCAAAAAGGTCTCTTCACTTGCCTCTCCCCAGAAACGATTCATGGGCAGGGGGCAGTTTCCCTCGTAAAATGGCAGGGTAACGTCTTTGTGGGGTATTCTCCGCTCTAGGACCCCAGCCGCCAGCCTCCTTTTATCCTCCTCGGCCTCCATTTATCCATTAGTTTTTTCCTCCCCAAAGTGAATATGGAGTCAAAAAGCAACTGGCCTCACAGACCCAGAAAAACCAAGCTCTAAGGTCATCGGCATTTCCTAAATTCTCCATTCATGTTATCTAACTACTCCAGCTGCTCTTTAAAATATATCATGTAAACAAATGGTGTCGATGGGCTATAAAGTTTTTCCTGGCACAAACATCGTAGGACCTGGAAAGCACACTTCATCATTCACGACCAGACTGCCCTCTCCGATGGACGCCAAATAAAACTTGGAATACTCCAAGATACACTTTCTACAACATGCGTTGCATAGGAGAATACAAGAATAGTGGCTCAAAACTTAAATGCCGTTGCTGGCAGTCAAAAAAGAATGTTCGGGGGGGAGAGGGGATTCCTCCGGGGACTTGTGGCCAATGTTCACGCAAAACCATCAGGACACAGAGAGGGTTGAAGGAGGCTTCTCGGGAAGATGGCATGAAATCAGGGACCTGGTGAGTGATTCAGATTTCTTCAGGAAAGAGAAAGGAAGGAGGACAGTCCTAACAAAGAACCCTAACAGCAGCCCCTAAGCTTCCTGGGGAGATCTGCCTGTTTGCTGAGTGTGGCTATAGCCCAGGGTCACGGAGGAGATGTGGCCCGGGCTGGGCTGGATGCTGGGAAGGGAGACGAAGGGCACGTCGCGAAGATGATTGCTGAAGGTCATCTTATAGAATGTGAGATCACTGGACGCATTACAGGACAGCCACACCGCCAGGACTTCATAGCAAAGGTTTGCTCTGTGTCCGATATCCTACACCCTGGCACATGGTAACTTATTTCTTAAAACCATCCTCGGAAGTGTGTACTGTTTCCATTTTACAGGCGAAGAAACTGAGACCCCAACTGACGGAATCATGTTTGCAGGATCAAACGGTGAAGAAGCAGTGGGGCCAAGATTTAAAAACCCAGGGCGTCCGGCTCCAGGGCCCGTACTGTTTTGCTTCCTGAGGAAGTCGTTACCTATTTTAGAAAGAGAACTCTGGGGCCACGTGGAGGATGAAAGAGAAGAGAGACAGGAGGCAGGGAGGCCAGCATGGAGGCCACTGCAGCAGCCCAAATGAAAGCTCACGCAGCTCCCAGGCTGACAGGATTGAAGGAACAGTGGATAGAGGTGAAAAAAGAGGGCAGAAGTTTAAAATACTGAGTCATCTCCCTTGAATGACTGGGCGAGCAGCTGCCAGTTCTAGAGAAGAAAACAGAGAAGATACAGGATGAATCGGTGCGGAGAAAAAAGGATAGTGGGGCTTCATTAGAGACCAAATGATTTCACACAGGAGGCACATTCGAGTGGGGGCGTCTGCTCGCAGGTGGAACAGCCCATCTGGCACGCGGGAGAAGTCGAGGCTGAGCACAGAGATGGGGGTGAGCATTCCTGAAGGTCATAAAATTTTAGCTTCAGGGCTTCTCCCACACGGGAGCCCTTTCAAGCCCCTGGTCTCTTTAGAAAGACCCTCTGTCGTTATTCATGGAGTAGTATGTGTTTCTGAGCCTTTCAGAAGGAGGTGGTTGTAGCTGACATTGATCAAAACTGTAACTGTTATCTCTTTCCACCCTCCCTCTGACCTTCCCCTCAGCTCCAAGGGCATTGGAGTGCCCCAGCCATGGGGGGACCTGTTTAGGAGGAAGCCGAGTCAGGAACACCTGTAGTTGGGGATTAATGGGAAACATCTGGACAGCTTCAGCGTACAGTCAAATTACTGCTAGCCATTTTAGTATAGACATTTTGTAAAAAAAAAAAAAGAAAAAGAAAAAAAAAGCGCCTCCCAAACTGTATAAAGGTCAAGTATCATAAACCTAGGGGTATCCCTGCATTGAGTAGAAGGTGATAATTTGATAGAGTTGACCATCAAAGCCATGGGAATGACAACATTGCACAGAAAGAGAATGTAGCAAGAAAGGATCGCCAAGAATAAAATCTGCAGGAACTCACAGTCAAGGGGCGGGTGGAAGAAAGCCGGATGAAGAGTTACCACGAGAGTATAGGGGCTTGGGAGCCAAAGAATGACTAGTTCTGGGGCGCGGGGTGAGGGCAGGCAATTCAAGTAACACATGCAGAAGAGAAACTGTTGAACTAAATAGGTGAGTAGAATAAATCAGTGCGTAAAAGTGGCCTGAGGAGTGCCCAGGAAGTAAGCAACTAGAGGCAATGAGTATAAGCTACTTTCTAAAGGAATAAAATGCCATTTGCTCTGTCCAGGATATTCTGCTCAGTGCTTACAAATGCTGCTTTCGTGTGTCAACTTGGCTGGGCCGTAGCTTCCTGATACTTAGTCAAACATTATTTGGGATATTTCTGTGAGAGTATTTTTTGGGTACTCTTATTAAGTGTTATTTAATTAGCACTTAAGTCAATGGACTTTGAGTATAGAAGGTCTCCTTTGCAGTGTAGGTGGGCCTCATCCAATCAGCTAAAGGCCTGACTAGAACCAAGACGGACCTTCCCTGAACAAGAGGCAGTTCAGCCAGTGGAGGCCTTCAGACCCTGACTACAACATCAGTTCTCTAGGTCTCCAGCCCATGGCCCACCCTGCAGATTTTGGACCCATCAGCCTCCATAATCACATCAGCCAATTTTTTATCATCTCTCTCTTTCATATATATAAGAATCCATTCCATTAGTATATAGATCTCTCTATATATGCTGTTGGTTCTATTTTTCTGAAGAATCTTGGTTGATAACAATCCTCTGTGGATACAAACTTGTTTAAGAATGTTCTCAAGAAGCTTGTCCAGGGTGCAGGAGGGGTGGAATTCACAGGAGGCAGAGGAACAGGAAAAGTTTCACTCAAGAAACTGTGTCCAAGGTAGGCCCGGGGGGTAAACAGTGGGTTAAGGTATTTGGGCAAGCAGTGAACAGGGGAAAGCAAACGAAAGGAAAAGTGTAGTTGCATGAAGAGATGCACGGAGCCTATTCGGAAATTCACAGGAGCCCAGGCCAGATTTAGCTTGATATGCGTTAGAAACCGGAAAGGTATGGATAAATCCATGGAAGCCAAAGTGTAGAGGGTGTTTTAAGATCACGAATGAAGTGTGTGTCATTCTTTTAGTAGGAAACAAAGAATTATTTCTTTGAGCAGGAAAGGGGCATGATTGGATTTCAGAGTACAAACTATCCTAACTAACACATGAGTTAGGCTCCAATAGTTCTTTCTGTATACCATGTGCTGGGTACTAGGCTAAGTACTGCAGATGTGGTAATAAAAGACACAGTCTAGGGGTGCCTGGGGGGTTTAGTTGGTTGGGCATCCGAATTCAGCTCAGGTCATGATCTCATGGTTCATGGGTTCGAGCCCTGCATTGGGCTCTGTGCTGACAGCTCAGTCTGGAGACTGCTTCGGATTCTGAGTCTCCCTTTCTTTCTGCCCCTTCCCTGCTTGCACGGGCCCTCTCCCCTCCTCTCTTAAAAATAAACATTAGGGGCATCTGAGTGGTTCTGTCGGTTAAGCGTCTGACTTCAGCTCAGGTCATGATCTCACAGTTTGTGGGTTCAAGCCCCGCATTGGGCTCTGAGCTGTCAGCACAGAGCCTGGAGCCTGCTTCAGATCTGTGTCTGCCTCTCTCTCTAATCCTCCATGTGTCATGCTTTCTTTCTCAAAAATAAACATAAAAAAAAACCCAAGGAAGCCAAACATCTTCCTGTTAAATAAATAAACATTAAAAAAAAAAAAAAGAATCACACAAGAGAGATGCTTAATGCACATATGAATACGGGACTGGATTGTCCCAGAAGGCTTCCTGGAGGAAGTGCTTCAGGACAGTTTTTTGGACTCCCAATAATTGTCTCACAGAGGTTAGGCTGGATCACTTGAAAATGAGTCTTAAGTTAATACGATCCAACCTAACAGAATGTTGCAATGGTGGTCAGGGCTCCCAGGTCAGACCTCAAAGACCTCTAATACCTCATGACTACCTTACCACAGTATTTCCAGGCTTCTGGGTCCCCAAAACAAGCAGCTTCGGACTTCTCATTATGCAAAATCTGAAGCTGGACAAGTAAGATTTTTAAATACTTCCATCTTCTTTTCTCTTTCTGTACTTTTGCTTAAGCTCCTCTCCCTAAAACCTCTGGCCTCAAGGCCTTCAGCCTGCCCCAAGGTGCTCAATGTTTCTCCAAACCTGATTTGCCCCAAATTTTCCCTTCTTGAGGTGATACTGACTGATCCATGCTAGAAAAAAGGCAACCTGATTGAACTAGTTAATCCTGACGTGCAAATGACCCTCAGAGCTATTTAAGTCTTTAAGAGCGGATACCACAAATCTTTGGTGGACTTACAGGTAATAAAAACAAGGCCTTTGCGTATTTGTTTATATAGGTCATTTATAAGTCAGGAGTTGGGAAGGCGGGGCTATGTCTCCTGTGTTTCCCATTCAGACTTGGTTTGTCACTACGGTAAGTAAATTTCTGCTTCTTAATTTATGTACACTTACATTTAACATCACTAAAATGTTGTTTATTTGGCATCTGGTGGACCAAAATGAGCTTTGAAATGTTTTCTAATGAATTAAATTAGAGGATTTAAAAATCTGCTTCTTCAAAAAGAATTTATGACTTACAGTACTCAGCGGAAGAAATCTTGATATTATTTCATCTCTTTCCTGCTTCCTTTGGATACTGAGCTGGTTGAATTATCTGTAGAGTTAGAGCATATCTGTAGTTATTTTTCTAAGAGGACCTAGTATTTCAAAAAAGTTACACACTGTGTACATTTCATGATTTGGATTAAATGAACAAATTTAATTGAAAACTGTTTACTTTTATCCTCTGCCTTAAAATAATTGTAATATGTCATAATATTTGAAACTTTAACAGAGGAAGGAGTGGTTCATTAAATCAGTGGCTCCCAAACTTAAGTCACCAGACTAGACTGGCTCTGGGTAACTATTCCTTTTTCCTCTTTGTCATCATCATCATCGTCTTCAGTTATGTTTATTAAGTATTTATAGTAACCTCCTTTGAGGACAATTATGACTGCCTTTTCAGAGATCAAGAAACTGAGGAACGAAGAGATTGAGTAACTTGCTCAAAGTCACCCAGATCATAAGTAGTAAAGCCAGGATATAAAACTCTGGCAGTTTCAAATTCCCTCCTGGCCCCTGCCTACCCAATTTTGACTCGGTAGATCTAGAAGGAGCCCTGAAATTAGTATTCAAGTCCCCAGGTGATTCTGAAGCACAGGCAGTTTGGGGAACTATCCCATTAAATGAATTTACTTTGCACTGGACAGCTAAATCCTTACTCATGTCTAGAAATAATAGATCATATGGCCAGTCAAGTGGCGCAGTACCCTTTCATTTGCAAACAAATATGTTTGAATATTCTTCAATGTTCTTTAGGGACGATGCTGAACCAGGCTGAGGGGCCTGGTGAACTTTAGGAAATACTGCATGACCCAAGGCACAACCACCTAGATTAAAGGCACATGTGAGAAGTTGGCAATTAAAAAGAGATCACCAAAGCCTGGGTAGAAGGTGCAAAGTAGGATTCCTAGAAGGGGATGTGAGCTCAAAACAGGAGCAAATGTATGAAGAGAAGAGGGAACTTTTGCTGTGTGAGGAGGAAGCAAGCATTTAGAAGTAGTACTTTAAGGCTGGTATTTATGGACCAATAATAGCCCAAACAAGACTGGATGAAATTAGGACTTCCTTTTGGGAGGTGGCTGGAAATAAAGTTGGAAATGTAAGTTAGGACAAGATTCTAGTAAACCTTAAGTGCCAGAGCTTGGACTGAATGCCATGAACAACTGTGTGTGTGTGGGGGGGGTGGGATTAAAAAGTATGACAGGACAAAGATACAAGGATAAAGTCATCAGCCCGAAAAGAGCCATCTGCAGTCAGTCACTGTGCAGGCTGGAAGGAAAAGGAAGGGATCAGAACCAGGAAAACCTTGTTGGAGGTTAAAGGAACAACCTAGCAGGGGAAAACAGCTTAGTGAAATAGTGGATACACATGGACCTGGGAGTCACTGGATCAGGTGACACCATTCACCATTGAGTGATTTGGAGCAAATTGCCTGCTACCTCTCTGAGTCCTGGGTTTCTTCACTGGAAGATGGGTATGATTATGCTAATGTCTGCTCTCACAGACTGAGCCAGAATAGACAAAAGATTTCTCTAGGATGGTGGCCAGAATGGTGACAGGTCAGAATTTTGAGCTTTCAGGTGCCTGTGACTTAGAAAATGGAAAACATTTTATGTAAGACAAGGAAAGAAACGGAACTAAGTGTTTCGAGAAATTATGCCGGAATTATAAAGGAATTGCCCTTCACCGCAACCTTAGGAGGTGGGTATTTTTATCCCCACTTAACAGTCGGCTTAACTAGAGGAAAAGGGGTAGTTTGAGTCTGGATATAAACCAGGGTCTGCCTGAACCTAAAACCTGGGCTTTTTGAACTTCATCATATTGCTTTAGATTTGTAAAGTTATATTTGATTTCACTGGTTTGGGCCTAATATTCTAGTCTCAGGCTATTTTGAATTTTGATTCTGACATCTATCCAGGTAATCATCCCTCCAAACTTTGTGTCGTTTGAAAGGTGGACATCAATTTTGCTGAGATGGGGGGAGAAAGATGGAGGGTTTTTTGGAGTGGAAAGAGAGTAGACGCCCTTGATCAGGTAGGTATAAGCCAAGGTTACCTGCCCGGAGTAGAAGTGTAGAGGCAGCCTGCTTGTAAAGTGGCTGTAAAAGCAATGGAATAGTTTAACCGGCTAAGAACGGTAGTGCAGGTGGATGGAGATAAAGGACAGAAGCAAGGTAGCAGCCAGGCACTGAGGCAGGGAGAAGAAGAGAGGGTGGCATAGGTGGATGGAAATACTTCCATCAAAGAAAAATAGAAAATGGGAAAAACAAACAGTAAATGGAGAATCCGCTGGCATATTAGCAGTCAAAGACAAGGAGAACATATTGAATGATAAAATCGAAGAACACAGGCTAGGGAAGATGGAGGTGAGATGGACTGTTGTCCAAGGAAAGCACAGGCTCCAGTGAAGGGAAGAAGTTAAGATATCAAAGAAGCCATTTAGGTATAGTGGAAAGTAATGCCCATAGGGTCAAGCCTTCCAGTTTTACCTTCCTTCTTACTGCACACTCACAAAAAGTTATAGATGTTTTTTGATTGGGTTACTTATTTTCATGTTTGTTTATTTTCAGAGAGAGAGTGAGAGCGCCAGTTGGAGAGGGGCAGAGAGAGGGAGACAGAATCCCAAGCGGGCCCTGTGCTGAAAGAGTAGAGCCGGATGAGGGGCTCGAACTCACTGACTGTAAGATCATGGCTTGAACTGAAACCAAGAGTCGAATGCTTAACTGAAGGAGCCACCCAGGTGCCCCTATTTTTTTGGACAAGATTGTAAGTATAGGATACAAACCAAGAATTTTTGAACCCTTGCACAGACAGAGGACACATTTTGGTGACCAGTTTGGACAAATGCAGTTCTTCTAAAGGTCCTTAGATGTTGACAAAAGACATTTCAATAGAAGGAACCGCATGGTACCACATGGTACCCATGCTACTCAGGACAAACTGTGGACTCAGAGGCAGCTTTTGCTCTGGGCCTAGGATTTCTACCCCAAGGCGGTCTTCGAATCTCTGTCCTGTTTTGGTTGGAAGCACAACTGGAAGTGGCGTTCACCACATCTTTCGCCCAGATAGGATAACTGAAAATCCTTCCTAGTTCATGGAATTAGCCAGCCATCTGGTACGCTGGGAACCGTGGTATTCAAGCCGGAGCCCCTTAGAGTGCAGGGCAAGTCCATCCTTTCTCCACCCTCTCTCACCAGTGGAAGCCCAGTGGCCATTGGTGCTGCCAAAATTCCTGTCTAGAGAATCTCAAGTACCAAGTGACAGCTAATTTCAAGTGAAGGCCATCAACGACTCCAGGTTACACCTGAAAACAGTATTTTTTTTAGTCCCTCGCCCCGTCCACACATGTCAGTCCTTATTCTATTCTTAATTGGTCTCCACCAAGACTAATAGTGATTCTTTGTCGTTGGCCAAAGAAGAGTTGGTGAAAGAGTTGTTATAGGGAAGCCTCGCTGGGTTTTCCTTTGGAAACGATTTTAAAGACAGACGCCCACACAGATAGGCTCAGGCCTTCAGGGGCAGAGGGGCTCGAGAAGGCACTACACGTTTCTCTCAAGTCTCTGCCTCCGTTTCGGGGCCTCTCGCCCAGCTCAGACTGGCTCCACGGGCCCCGTCGGGGATGTTGCGGGAGGCGTCTTCACCGGGTGGAGTGGCGGTGGGGTTTCCGTGTTGGTTCGGGGCGTGAGTGGTGTGTGCGCACAGCACAGGGGCGGGAGGAGGTGCGAGCCCCCCTCTCCCAGGGTGTTCTGGGGCAGTTTCTCCAGAGGCCACCCCCCTCCCCCGACCTAAAAAGGTGACCCCTCCTCGCGAGGTCCGAAGTGGCGGGAAGCCGGGTCTTCAGAGGCTCCCGAGGGCCAGGGAGGCTCTAAAACCTGGAGGAGGACCGGCGCACCGGAGAAGGGACCGCGGGGCGTTCAGGTAGAAACACGCCCCGCTCGCGGGGCCTCGGCCGGCGCGGGGGGCGAGCCCGGGGCAGTGGCCGCGCCGCGAGG
>NC_043701.1:6799417-6966302 GCF_006229205.1 Suricata suricatta | reverse complement strand
GCGGGGTCGCTGGGAGCCTCGCTCAGCCACCTGTGCCGCGGGGGGCGGGGGGGAGGGTCTCTGGAACGCGACGACTAAGAGGGAGTTGCTCCTTGAGACTGATCCCCAAAGTTAGGGGCTTTCTCTCTTTCTCGAGCTCTTTGCCAAAACCAGGATTCTCTTTTCCGATTGGATCGCTGTTGTTGCTTTTAGTTCGGAGCTGGGGTTAGTGGTAAGTGTGCAAATACGGAATCGCAGTTAACTCAAGTTATTTATGTGCTGTTGGTAATTGCCCTTCCCCGAAGTGGCGTTAAAACAGTCAAAGTTAGGAGTGGAGTAAATGGTCACGCTGTTTTTGAAATGCACTTATCCGAGCGGCAGAAGGGGAGCTAACTTCACTTTTACTTTAAGCCTTGAGTTTACAGAACCTGAATTGTGTGCGGTTTTAAGTTTAAAACCTCGTTTTGTGGCCACTTTGTCTACCTGATTTTCTGAGATCCTGGAGAACTTTTTATGGCTTGTGTAGCAAAATAGGAAATGTTTGAAAAGCAAAGCCAGTTGTTTTGTTAGAGAATTTGGGGGCGCCGGGGAGTGGGGAGATAGGAGATTTTCATTGTTTAAAAAGGTTCTTGGATATTAGATTTTTTTTTTTAATTTGGCAGTGCTGTTTGGTGCTGTTCCTGGTAAGTTGAATCGTATGTCCAACTCTGAAGCGCACACACTTTAACCCTAGTATGCCCATTTTTGGAGGTTTCTAGAGAGTGCTCCTTACATTCCAGCGGGGTGGCTGAATTACTTTCTGAAAATATTAAACTTTTTTCCTGGTTGGCGCCATCTTTTAAAATCGATTTTGCCAGAAAAGAAAAAGAAACACTGTAGCTAGCTAGGATTTCAATTTCTCATACCTCTCCCAGGGCCACATGCTCAGGTCTTTGCAGCAGGGGTGTCTCCACATGAGGAGGGCTAAGGGACACATGAATGCCATAGCTGAGTCTGCAGTTTCCTCCCACCTTACGGCCCCTAAGACTCCTTTGCCTCTTGCAGAGTATTCACGAGGTAAGTAACCTAGTGTCCATTGTCTTACAGCCTTTACACATTTCAGACTGTGAAGTCCTTGAAGGCAAGGGATAGGCCTTATTTGTGCACCCCCAAAATAGCATATAACTTGGTCCTGGGTGCCTCAGTTGTTTTTTGATTGAATCAATCCACGATAATTGTGATCCCCAGGGTTTGGCCACTTCTGATGTGGCCTGCAGAAAACACCACACTTGGACTGGTAGGAATGCAAATTGTATTATAATTGCTGTTCTAGAGCCCACGATCTGAGGCAGGGCCCCAACAGAAAAAATATGCTCGGGTTTTCTTTGGCTGTGGAAATTCAGGAAAGTGTTAAGAAAACAAGTGGCAAAACTTTAATTAGCTTCCCCCCCCACCCCGCCTTAGAACTAGTTTTAAGGTGCAGCCTTACTTTTCTTGAAGTTTTTTTTTTCTCTCCCCCCTCCCCAACAAGATTGAAGTATTTTCCCCGCAGGTTAAATATTTGCAGCCTTGCTTTTGAAGTGAAATCCCTTGGTAGCTGTGACTCTTTCCCTTTGAAGAGCTGAGTCTGATATGTGACCTCTCCTGTTGGAGTGGCCGTCCTTCCCTTGAGGGCCTTTTTTTTTTTTTTTTTAATTCATTTTTGTCAGAGACCGACAGACCGAGCATGAGCACAGGAGGCAGGGAGAGAGAGGGAAACACCAAATCTGCAGCAGGCTCCAGGCTCTGAGCCGTCAGCACAGACCCCGACATTGGGCTCGAACTCGCAGACGGTGAGATCATGACCTGAGCTCAAAGACGCTTAACCTACTGAGCCACCCAGGCGCCCCTTTCAGCCTGGAGAATTAAAATGAAGGTACTTTAAACCGAGAGGCTGTTTCTTGCCATTCTTCAAGTTGAAAATCAGGGCCCAAAAAACTTAGGAATGTATTTGTGTTTTTCTTCTTTGCTGTTTCAGCCCCGCATACTTCCCAAAGCCCTGAGCCTCTGTCTTCATCAGCTGAGTCAGTCTGGAATATGATGGCTTCTGGGGAGCTTTGGCTCATTTTGAACTTTTCTTTGAGATGTGCCTAGAGAAAAGACCATTTTTTAAGGACCAGTTCTAGGTTCACCTTGCTCTGTTTTCGGATTCCTGGTACTTTCTCAGTAAAGTGTGTTCTTTTGTTTGTTTTTCAAAACTGAGAAGGAAACATTAAATGAAGAGTGAATGAAATTTGAAGGGCCTTTATATTTATTCTATTATTAAGGACTTTCAGCTCCCCACGTACATTTAAGAATGCATGCATTAAACAGAATTATGATACTTAATGACGTTAAAATTTTTATTTACACAGACATTTTCCAGCCCCATGTATGCTATTTATTTTTGCTGAGGGCGTTTTGCATAGAACATTTTTGCTTGGTAGAAAAGACCTGGGGTCTAATTCCAGCTTAACTTTGCTGGGCCTGTATTTCCTCATTTGTAAAATAAGATGGTTTTAAATTGATGCTATTTTAAGATTTCTTTAGGCCTTCAAAGTGTGTGTGGATGCCATGGGAATGTCACAGCTTTTAACAGCATCTGAAAAACTGTCTTCTAAAGCATATTCTCACTCATGTTTGAAAAACAGACTTGTGAAACCTAAGTTTGATAGTCATTTAGATGTTTTCCTTTGGGAAACGTGGATCATGTAAGCGGAGGCCCCCACTGGCTTCCACTGCCTGCTGTAGCCTCACTGTGGCAGTTTCCCGTGTTGTCCCTTTGTCCTCTGCTCCTCTCGGGAGTACCAAAGCCCCCTCTGTCACCTAACGGACTCCTTCAAAACAGTTCCACTTAGGGGCGCCTGGGTGGCTCAGTCAGTTAAGCGTCCGACTTCAGCTCAGGTCATGATCTCACAGTTTGTGGGTTCAAGCCCCACTTCGGACTCTGTGCTGACATGACAGCTGGCTCAGAGATTGGAGCCTGTCTTCAGATTCTTCCTCTCTCTCGGACCCTCCCCTGCTCGCTCTGTCTTGCTCTGTTTCTCAAAGATAAATTAAAATAAATAAATAAAAACTGATTTAAGGCCCCGACCTCTTGTCCCAACCCATCCAGGGCTAGGAGCCCCCATGCACCCCAGAATCCTATGAGGCCTGTCCTGGGTCCCTGTCCCAGCAGTTTACCCTCTGATTAAACTGGGTGGGTTCTCTCCCTTGGACAGATCTCCATTACAGCTGGGAACATATGCCATCCATCTGTCCCCTGCACCTAGCACCCTGCCTGTGTCTACATTCAACTCCTTCTGGGTTCGATAACACACCCCTGCCTAGAATCTTCACCAAACTTCGTGATGTGTAGGTGCCGCTGCCTAATCTACCTTACGGCATAGAGCTAAAGAAACCCAGGCTGTGAGTACTTCAGGTCAGACCTAGTAGGTAGGGGGAGCCTCAGACGTGGCAGACACCCCGGAGCTCAGGACTGCAGGCAGCTGCTTCCTGAGTGTTTTTCAATGAAAGTGAAAGAGGAGAAGAGAGCAGAATGGAAATGCTTTAAAGATTGATAACTGATCATTACAGCCGAATTCATTGTGCAGAACTCTGCTTGGCCACCAAGAACGTGCTTATCATTCTTCTCAGTCTTTCAGTCACTGGTGGACACAGGAGAGTTATTAGGCACTAATGGGATAGACACGAACAGTTCAAGGGTCTCCTGGGTAGCCCAGCTGATAAGCGTCCAACTTTGGCTCAGGTCCCATGATCTCAGGGTTGCTGAGTTCAAGCCCTCCGTCAGGCTCTCTGCTGTCAGCACAGAGCCCGCTTCAGATCCTCGATCTCCCTGTCTGCGCCATCCCCTTTTGTACACATACTCTCAAAAATCGAAATAAATACATAAATAAAAGAAATAACAGTTCTGGAACATCGGGACTGTTGTTAAATTGGGTGTGATTCGTTGGCCTTGCAAAAATTTATAAAACCATTTTAAGACTGTTCAGATCTAACGAGTTGTAATTTTTAAAAAAGGCCTGTGTTAGAAAATATTTTGGAAAACCTAGCATGAAATGTGTGCAGCCATTTAAAATCTGTGTGCGTGATGTAGGTGCTGCCGAAAATATTTAAAGTAGTGCAAACTGGTTGTAATTTTAGGGGGGTGAACTTGTGTGCTTTTTAATGTCTTTCCAAAAAATGTTTTAAGAAACAATACAGCATTTTTTTTTTAAGTTTTTTAATGCTTGTTTATTTTTGAGAGACAGAGTGCGAACAGGGGAGGAGCAGAGAGAGAGAGAGAGAGAGAGAGAGAGAGAGACACAGAATCCAAAGCAGGCTCCAAGCTCTGAGCTGTCAGCACAGAACCCAACGTGGGGCTTGAACCCACGAACGGTGAGATCATGACCTGAGCTGAAGTCAGATGCTCAACCGACTGAGCCACCCAGGCACCCCTAGATACAACATTTTTTAAGAAATAAAATGATCGCAGGATGGCAAAAGCCTCTACCCGCACACCACCAGAAGTAGGAACTGTAAGGGAAAATAATTCCTGTAAAGGAAAAAATCAGAGTAAGTTTCTGTATGTTAAAATGCCAGAAACAGATGGGCAAATGGCAAGCTGAGAGAAATATCAGAAACTTACAAGCAATTTAGCTTTCCTTACAAAAAGGGGGTTTGTAAACTAATTGGATATAGAAGGCAACTTCCTCTGCCATGGAAAAAACATGCACAAACTAGTACTTTCTAAAGAAGGAGCAGGAAACATGAAAGTTTCACCTCTACCAGTACTAGAAATGCCAATCCGTGAGATCCTGTTGTTAAAAATGTTGGCATATGTGAGAAAATAAACCGCTTCTGGTGAGCCCACTTGTGCGTTACTAGAAGGTGATTTAGTATGACTTTCTGAGAGAAGTCTGTGACACAAGCTTAAAAAATAATGAGTGCCCTTTGACATCACTAATTCTAAAATTTAGTCTAAGAAAAGAGTGAAAATGGTGAATAGATTGACACTCATGAGGACACTTACTAACACCCTCAATTTGAGCATTTGTTTGCAGTGTTTGGCTGTTAAGGACAATTATTTCATCATTTGTAGATAACTTTGATTTTCTGTAAATCTGTATTCATGATTATTCAGTGAGCATTGACAGAAACATGCTATAGAACCATTTGTAATGTCTAAGATTTCAGGGTTTTGGTTTGTGAGTGTACACCTTAAATAAAAAGATCATAAATCAAAAAGTCATAGTGATTATCTTTGAGCAGTGGATTTTATGGGCTATTTTTAGTTTAGTCTCTGGTTTTCATTTTTTCCTCCAGTTTTCTGTAGTGCACGTGTATTTGTAAAACAGTGGATTAATTTGTAAAAATGATCACAGAAAAAACTGAGCTGGTGGGTCTCCTTGGAGCAAAACGGAAATGGCCTTGGCATTGGCTTTGCACGTGGCCGCATGGTCACGGACGGTTCCGTGGGTGCGGGGAGGGGCTGTGTGATTTCCCCTTCTTCCCACCACATCTTCATCCTTCAGCCGTGCCAGGTCCCTTCACGTTTCATGCTCTCCCTGAAACCTTGTTGATCTCCTGGAACTCATTTATATTTTGAGATTTTATAAATTCTAGCCCTGGATTATGTACTGACCAGATGTCTTCAGTCTAAAGGCTTGGTGATGCTGTGAACTTCCCATCCTTTTTTGCTTCCTCCTAACTCCTAGGAATAGTAGGTGTGTTCTTAAATTGAGCATGTATTCTAAATAACACAGATGAGCGGTGCGGTTGGAATTAGGCAAAAAGAGGTACATAGAAGTACGGCACCAAATGCCAGGAGTAAAATGCCTTTGCTACGTAGAAGTTCATTAACTGTGTACTGACTGAAATAGTCAAGTATGCCCGAGAAGCAGCTGAAAGTCAGGACGTGGGGGAAAGGCTGGAGCCTGGACCTGCCTCCCGACAGGATGGAAGGAGGCCTGCCTTCCTTCCAGCCCGGAGTCCGGTTCTGCCAGACCGGAGAGAAGTCTCACTCTTCACCTTCCCCAGGAGGGTGGAAAAGAGAAAGCCTGAGAGTGGGGTCTTCTGACTTCCGCCACATGCAAGATGCAAAATCCGGGAAGCTAATTTTGCGGATTCATCTTAATGTAACAACCACTTTTTACTCAGCACTTTGAATGTGCCAGCGACCAGGCTGAACCCACGTTGATGACTTTGGAGCTGCTCTCCCTGGACTTTCTGCCCCTTGCAAATGCCTCACTTGGGACAGAAGCCTCTCCTCCACGTTCCTGGCTGATGGTGAACTTGGACGCGGGTGCCAAGACATTTTACTAGTGTTCAGAGACTCCCCCCATCAGTGTCTCCTATTTGATACGGCAAAGAAAGAGCACCAGCAGGGGACTCAGAAGACACACAGGGGAGGACAGCTTCGTGGTGCTGCAGATACTCAGCCTGTAGAGCAGTTTGCCCAGAGTCATCCCCTCGGTGGTGCTTTGTAAATGATGTGTGTGTTGGTGACTTTGCCATGTGTGGGTTTTAGTGTCTGCAGGTTGGCTGGGGCTTGTCTCCGGTGAGGCATGTCATATCATCAGTTTTATATCGTGAAGCTTCGTTTGCTTTTGTGGGGTTTTGGGGGTCACTTTTTCTCATGAAGGTGCTCAGCTTTACACATTTATGACACGTTTACTGCATTGTCAGAATTTTCATTTAGAGCTACAGTTGTCCATCTGTGTTCTGTGACATGGGAATTGTGGGGGTGAGAGAGAAGGTCTGTGAATACATAAATGTAGGAAACGGTTGCATATCGAGGAACCTGTAACATGTTAGTAGATGTTGCTGTTGTTACAGGGAGATCTGTATCTTCCAGGGGATATATGTCTTCTAGGGTGTGTGTGTGTATCTGTAGAAGGTGTACCCTTAAAACAGCCTGTGAAGGAGGAAAGCCCTTCTGCCGCCTTAAAGAATGTATTTTGTTTTGTAGAACACATATTGATTTTAGAGTCCTAGAACGTGAAAAATACGCACCTCGCAGCGGCCAGTGATCACAGTATATGGACCGTGTGTCTTTGGCAAGCAGTGATCATGGAGTCCGGAGGCACTTTTGTTCTTTGGAGCCGCGTGTGGGATGACGTGCAGCCTGGGATCCTGACAGTACTGTTCTGTGTGTAGTTGTCTAGAAACGATTTCTGCTTCACTGTATTCCGTGTCTCACCTAAATGCTAGTACAGGAAGTATCTTAAAACAGTTTTTCTAAGCCCATGGATTAGCTTTAATCTGTAGTCAGTGCTGAGGAGCACCAGCACAATCAAAGCGTGTGTCACCCATGTTTTCTTGGTGGTGTCCTGCTAAAAGTACTTTCTAACCCTGGAAAATACTGGTTTAGGACCTATTCACTACAAAGATATATCAAAAAAATTTTTCTCTGAAACTTGAAACTGCCTAGACTGGGAAAGCATGTCAATTGGTTGAAAATCAGAATTGGTGTCTCTTGGGGCGCCTCGGTGGCTCAGTCAGTTAAGTGTCCAGCTTTGGCTTAAGTCATGATCTCATGGTTGGTGGGTTAGAGCCCCGTGTCAGCCTCGGTGCTGACAGCTCAGAGCCTGGAGCCTGCTTTGAATTCTGTGTCTGCTTCTCTCTCTGCCCCTCCCCCATCCAGTCTCTGTCTCTCTCAAAAATAAACATTAACATTAAAAAAAAAATCAGAATTGGTGTCTCTTTATTGTCTTCTTCCCTGCTCTTTCCCATGGGTTCTCCTGCATTTCTAGCTTGGTGGTTTCCAGAGTGTAAACAGTGTTCTCAGGAGGTGTTAGGCCAGATTAGTTTGGGAGGCAATACCAGGTCTGTTTTCTGGAGCATTTTGGCCTCTTCAAGAAGGGAGGTTTAACATGCAGTGATTCCCAAAGTTCTCAGCCAAGTCACCCTTTTTTTCCCTTGAAAGATCTCTGGACATGTGAGCTTGCACAGAGACTACTTTGCTCTTCTAGTTCTGTTCTTCTAATGGACTTTCAAGAGATCTCTCCTTGACTTGAGTCTCTGTCCTAGTTTCTTTTGCTGTGGGGACTCCACTTTTTCGTGGGCGGAGGTAGTTGTGATGGTTCCAACTGGTTCTAACCGTTGGGTCCGTGGCCTCCTGCCCAGCTCCCTCCGCTCTGACCTCCAGCCTGTCCTCAGGGCTTTCTGTCTGGCTGCTTGGTCCTTAATCCCATTTCCTCTTAACGCCCCTGTGTTGCTGCCTGTACTGGCCCAACTTCTGTCTTGCCAGCATTATACTGAGCCACCCAGTCTTACCAGTTCTTCCTTCACAGTGCTGTGTGCTCGCACCCTCCTTTTTGGTTCCGGTGCCGGCTTCCTGACCTCGTGCTCCACCTGTGTTTGGGCCCTGCCGCCCGCCCATCCGGTGAAAAGAGCCTGCCTTCCCCCCCCCCCCCCCCCCCCCCCCCCCCCCCCCCCCCCCCCCCCCCCCCCCCCCCCCCCCCCCCGTGTGAATTTGAGTCTCAGTGATTTCGTGGAAGGGGCTCTGCTTTGGGTTCTCGACCATCCTCCACCTTGCGATCCCACCTCCTCCCTGGAAGCCCAGAAAAGCCCTGCGCGCCCAGCTCTGGGCACAGGGCCGCAGGCCGGGCAGCGGGCAGCCGGGATGTGTCCCGATGCTTCGGACCGGGAGAGCCATTTCTGTACTGCAGCTTGATGCGATCCCAATAAATCAGCCCCGTCTGGAGGAGTTCTGTCAACTTTGAGATTTTGCCTGTGAGGTAGAAATTTTCTTCTGATAAGCTGATTTTTAGAAAATGTCTGTGGTTGAAGGATTCACAGACTATAACCAACAAACCCTGCTGCACTAAAATTTCCTTTTGATGGTTTGGATGTGGTGTGAGGTAAACATCAATATATGGCTTTTTTGGTAGCTGTGTTAGGTGAGTGTGCGCGTGTGTTTGTACGTAGGACGGTAGGGTCCCTTAATAGTTGTAGTGGAAAGTAACTTTAAAACATTCAGATAACTCTTGGCAGCAATGAATGGAACTGCAGTTTCACATTAGAAGGATTTTGGTTTTTTTTAATGTGGACGAGTGGGTTTGGAGGTATTGCAGGTCTAGTATAGACTAAGTGAACACATACTGTTTGCAGTCTGGAAAAAATTAGTCCTAAAATGTGCTTTCTACAGTTCATTGCATTTACGCCTTGCATAAAAGTTGGTTTCTTTACAAAGTGTTGATATGTAAGTGTTATTTCAGAAAATTGAGTTGCTGGTGAAGCCCAGGTCCTCTGAAATGTCCATTTTTTTTGTACACGTGTTTTACCCCCATACAGAACTATGGGGGGAATCTGAATTTTGTGATTTTGGTGTTCTTTAAAAAATACTCGTTTTCAACTGGAAACATGGCTTGATGGTTTTCAAAATAGGCTCTTCAATGAATAAGCTTGAAAGTTGTGCTTGAGAAAGAAACAGAAGTTAATGAAGTACATTTTGTGAAATCAAGAATGTTGACGGACATTTCTTTGAGGCTTCCCACATTAAACTTGAGTTTCACAACAAAGATGTTAGTACTTCCCCAGTCAAAACTAGTGTGTTGATAGAAGTCAGGAGGGTGGCTCAGTCGGTTAAGCATCCAAATTGGACTCAGGTTGCAGTTCACGGGTTCCAGCCCTGGGGCCACAGGCTCTATGCTGACACCTCAGAGCCTGGAGCCTGTTTTGGATTCTGTGTGTCCCTGTAATGAATAAATAAATGTTAAACAATTTTTTTTCAACCACAGTCTTAACCTGTAGGATATTCTTTATTTGTATTTATGTGTGGGTTTCAATAATTGTAGGGATGCACAAGAGCTGCTTTTCTGTTTCTTCTGCCTCTAAACAGTAACCTAAAAAAAATCACCAGTTTTATAGTGACTACAAAAACCAGTTAATTGTGCACACCATGAGAGAAATTCACTACAAATTTTTGCAACTAGAAAGAACTGTCTTTACTAGGAGCAGTTCCTTTTTTTTTTTTTTAAGTAAAAATAGTTGGAGTGTGACTCCCTGTCAGAATCCTCCTAGGGGAGGCTGATGTTTGGGCTTACCACATTTTTCCTTTGTTATGGAGATGCAGGGTGTTTTGAATCTGGGTGGAGAGCAAGATTTAAAAACAATAACCCTCACCTGCCTCAAAAAAAAAACTTATTGAAGGTTTTCATCGAATGGCACGTTTTCCGTGAGCTCAGATGTACTCAAATAATTGAGACTGAATTTATAATTTAATTACATTTGTTTGACTCAAAGCCCAGGTTTAATACATGCACGCATATTATGTATCACTCCCATAGTGTTTCCCTAGTATTTATAATGTTGGAAGATGTAAGTACTTGACGTTGTTATAGCTACTAAGGACTTTTTCAACAAGCTGCTTTTTTTTATCAGTGCAGCGACTGAACATGTGTACAGAGGAGGTGCAGATCTCTGACAGGTGGACCCACAGGAGCAGTAGGTGGCATCCGGCTCATAGAAACCCTAGTAATTAAGACCCTTGTCCCAGGGCGCCTGGGTGGCTCAGTTAACAGACTGACTCTTGATTTCAGCTCAGCTCATGATTTCATAGTCCTGGGATAGAGCCCCCATGAGATTATCTCACTCTCTCGCTCGCTAACTCACTCGTTCTCCCCCACCCCCCTGTGTCTGTCTGTCTCTCTGTCTGTCTCTCTCTCGCTCTCAAAATAAAACAAACTTGGAAAAAAAAAGACTTGTCCACACACTAGGAACATTTCAGCTAAAGGAAGTGATTCTTGATTTCCCTTGGTGTCTTCAGGAGGGTGAATAAATTGTTAGAATATATTCAAATCAAAATGTAAAAACTCTACATCAGATAGTGTTGAGGTAGGACTCTTGATCCTTTTTAAATCAATTTGTAGTGAAATGAGAAGTGTCTTTGAAAGGTCACTTAGCCCAGGAAAGTTGCTGACCAGAATTTTGACTCAGGGTTGATTTTCTTCAGTGCTGGTGGTGCACGAAGTCATGAAAAAGCTAGAGAAACCCCAGAATAGGTGGTCTTGTTCGCTAGTGGTGCGGTAGCTTTCACGGTCAGCCTTCTGAGCGGATATTACAGACTGCGCTCGCCACTGCCGGGAAGACTTCGGCGCATGCGCACAAAGTTTGGGGAGTAGTTGAACGCCACCATGGGACTTAGGGGTTGAGACTTCATTTAAATGAAAGTTAAATGGGAGGGGGTGTCTGGGTGGCTCTGTCGGTGAAGTGTCCAACTTCAGGTCACGATCTCTTAGTTCATGAGTTCAAGCCCCATGTCAGGATCTGTGCTGACAGCTCAGAGCCTGGAGCCTGCTTTGGATTCTGTGTCTCCTTCTCTCTCTGCTCCTCTCCCATTCACTCTCTGTCTCTGTCACTCTCTCAAAAGTAAGTAAACATTTAAAAAAAAATTTTTTTTAATGAAAGTTAAAAGCACTTGTGGTACCTCTTACTGAGGCAGCTTACCCCCGGTGTATGAACCTCCCCAGAAGAGGGAGAGGCCGGCCCCTGCACGCGCCCGGTGATGGTACCTCCTTCCCCAGCCGAAGGCGTGAGTCTGCATGGACACCCTTGGTGGCCGGAGGATGTTTCTGTACCGCCAGCATCCCGCTCACCTCCAGAGCGACTGTGACCCGCTGTCTGTATCTGTGTAGCCATGTTAGCCTGGGTCCTGACATGGCTGCGGCACTGGCACAGAAGAGAATTTCTCGGGTGCTGATGAGCAGTTGAAAGCTCTGTTTGAGGGTTTTCCAGCGTTGGTGGCTTCAGTATGACAGCACCGCATCCATTAACTGGTAAGATAGGTAAGCATTTTTCAGGCTGGCATTTTAAAGCATATTTGGTGGTAGAATGAAAGATTCAGATGAGTTTTAAGAAAGATGGAGATTTCGGGGCGCCTGGGTGGCTCAGTTAAGCATCTGACTTCAGCTCAGGTCATGATCTCACAGTTCGTGGGTTCGAGCCCCGCATCAGGGTAGGTGCCGACACCCTGGAGGCTGTTTCAGATTCTGTGTCCCCTTCTTTCTTCTCTGCCCCTCCCCTGCTTGTGTTCTCTTTCTCAAAAATAAACATTAAAATATTTTTTTAATGATATTTTAAAGAAAATTTGAGCTTTACGCAACTGCTCCTGGCTGGATCCCCAGGTCCATCAGAATACAAAGCTTCACTTTAGTCTTTGGAAAGTACTGCTCTTGGTATTATCAGTTATCAGGGGTATTAAGACATTTTCAGGCAACATTAATTTACCTCATTTTGACTTAAAACATGCTAGATTTGATGTTTCTCCCCTGAGAAGTTTTCGTTGTATTTTAAATTTAAGTACCGCCGTTAGGAATTTCACGGACACCTGATGACCTTTGTAGAAGTGTTACTACAAATAAAAGCAAGTGCTTGCTGTATGCCAGGTGCTCCTCTAAACGTTTTATATGTAACTCATCTCTTGCTTTCAACACCCCTGTAAGGTCCCTGTTATTACTGCCCGTGATGGATCATTTAGGCACAGAAGGCAAGGAATCTGCAAACCCACATAGGTAGTTGGGTTGTGAAGCTAGAATTTTGAAGTCCTAAAAACATCTACATACGTTTATATACTAACTACAGTATTTGAAAAAGGCATGGTCTGGGGCGCCTGGGTGGCTCAGGTGGTTAAGCAACTGACTTCAGCTCAGGTCATGATTTCGTGGTTTGTGAGTTCAAGCCCCACGTCCGGGCTCTGTGCTCACAGCTCAGAGCCTGGAACCTGTTTTGGATTCTGTGTCTCCCTCTCTCTCTGCCCCTCCCATACTCATGCTCTGTCTCTCAATAATAAATAAAAATGTTTAAAAAAATTTTTTTAATTAAAAAAAAAAAGAAAAAGACATGGCCCCATATAATGCTGAGCCACGCTTCCTGAATCGTTTCTGCAGTAGGAAACGCATTTTATGAGAGAACCTTGGGCGTCCCCAGGCAGAACTGAGATAAGTCGTGCACTGAGGGATCCTTCCCTTATTCTGTGCGTTCTTTCTTTTTTACTTTATTAAGAAGTTCCGGTTGCCATTACTAAGTGGATTTCATGATCCACGCCTCAATGAATTGTAGCCCTCGACTTGAGAAGCAGACCTGTAGATAGTCACGGTTAAATGTAATACCATTTTTCTTTGTTTTAAAGTGAACAGCGGTGCTTGGAAACAAGATACACGGCACATCAGATGAGATCCCTGCGTAAACCTGTGGGAGCCTTGTGCCGAAGCTGAGGTCCCAAGTCCGGTCTGTAGCAGTGGGACCCACTTTCTGTGGACAGACCTGTCCATCTGTACAGCACCTGTTAAGTAACAGATGTGTGGTTTTCTGTGGGCTTCTACGTTTTCTAACACACTTGATACTGGCGACGCTCGGGGTGTCCTCTTGGAGGTCATGTGGTAATGAAAGTAGGAAGGGTCTGTGCTAGCTGAATCGAGGTTCAGTTATGAATTGAATGACATTTAGGGCTCTGAGTGCAGTATGTGGATTTTTAGGATTTAAAAGGACTCTCTTGTTTTAATTGTTTCAAGGACCCAATTCCTAAGATGTTCTGAGGAGGAAATTCTGTGCCTAATGACATCTGAAATGTTTCATAATTACAAAATCAAGGGTGTGGGTGTGTTGGGGAATGAATTGAATTAGCATGTGCATATATTTATATTACATAATTAGAAAGACAAAGATCGAACACGAGAAGTCCGCTGTATTAACTCATTTAGTAGAAGTGTGAGGGCCTGCTAATTTCAAATCTCTGCTAGTTTTTAGAAGGAGGGTGGGGAGGGAAGGCCTAGAGAGAGAACTCAGCTGCTTACCCTACCCCACAGCCGTGAGTCCTGGCCTTGTTTCTTCCTTTAAGCCATTGGTGTTACTTTTTTTTCTTTTATGGCTCGTGTCAGTAATTCATCATCCTGCATCAGTCCTCCGCACCATGTCCATGCCTGTCCTCCTGGCCTTCTCCGCCCCGTCTCTGCCAGCAGGAAGTAAGAGTGCCTGTCCACAGCGGTATGGCCGCCTCTCGGTGGTGGTTCTGTGTGCTGATGGGCTGAGTGGGTGTTTATGTCGGTTTGTAATTAAGTATCCCCAGATTCAGATGTCTTAAATCCTCGGACCCGTAAATTCCCCTGTATTTCTGGAGTTCTTGCAGCACCAGGGCCTTGTGTTAGGAGCTGAGGATTCACCTGGGAACAGGGCCCCTGCCCTCCAGCCTCAGGACGGTCCTGGGGGAGATGGTGGCCTGCTTTCAGAGAAGGACCCTTAGGGGCGCCTGGGTGGCTCAGTCGGTTAAGCAGCTGACTTACACTCGGGTCATGATCTCACGGTTCGCAAGTTCGAGCCCTGCATCGGGCTCTGTGCTGACAGCTCAGAGCCTGGAGGCTGCTTCGGTTTCTGTGTCTCCTCTACCTGCTAATACTCTTGTCTGTCTCTCTGTCTCAAAAATTAAAAAAAAAAAAAAAAAAAAAAAAAAAAAAAAAAAAAAACTTTAAAAATTCAAACAAGGACCCTTAGTTATTGATGTATTTTCCGTTTTGATCGTAACAGAAGTGTATATTTTTTATTGAAACCTCCATTACTCAAATATCATTAGCTATTAGCAGACTAATTTTGAATTACAGAAAGTAAGCAAATACAGTATTTGATATTGGCTTTTTGTTTACTCATGCTTTCCAGATTATAAAAGTAAGTATTTCATGAGTGAAATATGAAAATAAAACGAGCCTCTGCTCTCATTTTTTCTTTTTTTTCCCCAAAGACTTATTTAAAAAAAATTTTTTTTAGAGCAGTTGTAGGTCCACAGCAGAATTAAAGAGGAAGGTGCAGAGATTTCCCATGTGCCCCATGGTCACATACACAGCCTCACCCTGTCATCACCGTCCTGCGCCGGAGTGGTCCATCACCTACACTGACATCAAATTCACCCAGAGGCCGGAGGTGATACTAGAGTTCGCACTTGGTGAGGCACATTGTGTGGTTTTGGACAGTGACCTGTATCCATCAGGATAGAGTCGTGCGGGGTAACCTCACTGCCCTAGAAATCCTCGGTGTGCTGTCTACCCCAGCCTCCTGGCAGCCGCTGATCTTTGTGCCATCTCTGTAGTTTTGCCTTTTCCAGAATGTCCTCTAGTTGGAATCCTACAATGTGTAACTTCTTGAGATGGGCTTCTCTGACTTCATAATATGCCTTTAAGCTTCCTCTGTCCTTTCGTGACTTAATAGTTCATTTCTTTTTAGTAAAGAGTAATACTCCACTGTCTGGATGTACCTCAAGTCAGTCATTCGTCCTTTCATCCACTGAAGGACATCTTGGTTGCTTACAGCTTTTGGAAATTATGAATAAAGTTGCTGTAAACATCCACGCTCAGGTTTTTGTGTGGACGTAAGTTTTCAGCTCCTTTAGGTGCATACCCAGCCATGAAAATGCTGGATCATGTGGTACAGGTATGTTCCTGAGAAACCACCGGATTGTCTTCCAAGGTGGCTGCACCGTTCTGCATTCCCCCAGCCGTGTGTGTGGACTCCCGTGGGTCCACATCCCTAACCCGCATTTGGTGGTGTGGTCCAGATTTTGGCTATTCTGATAGATGTGTGGTAGGAATCCTGTTCAATTTGCATTTCCCTGGTGACACATGACATGGAACATTTTTTCATATGCTTGTGTGGTGTCTGTATATCTTCTTTGGTAAGGTCTTTGGCCTTTTTTCTTTTTTTTAACGTTTATTTCAGAGAGAGACAGAGCACAAGTGGGAGAGGAGCAGAGAGGCAGAGAGAGGGAGGGAGACACACGATCTGAAGCATGTCCAGGCTCTGAGCTGTCAGCACAGAGCCCCACTTGAGGCTCGAAAACACAATCCTAAAGATCACAGGATCATGACCTGAGGCAAAGTGGGGATGCCTAACCAACTGAGCCACCCAAGCGCCCTGGCCCACTTTTTTTTAATCACGTGGTTTTCTTACTGAGTTTTAAGAGTGCTTTATATGTTTTGGTTAGCAGTCCTTTATAAAATGTATCTTTTGCAAATACTTTCTCTCCCTCATGGCTTGTCTCATTTTCTCCACACTGTCTTTCATAGATCAGAAGTTTTAAATTTTCACGAAGTCCAGCTTGTCAGTGATTTCCTTTGTGGGTCCTGCCTCAGGTGTTTGTATCCAAAAAGGCATCACCACACCCAGGGTCTCCTAGGTTTTCTCCTGTGATCTTCTGGGGGTTGTATCATTTTGTCCTACTTTTATTTTTAAGGAAGGTTTTACAAATACTACATGAATAATGTTTAACATTAAAAGTGTCCTTGTATTTATGCATTTAATGTGTTTGTATCATTTTCTGACTAAAATCAGGTAAATAGGATGAGTCTTTAAGGATCATCTCCCACCACCTTACTATATTTTACAGGGAAGAAAGCAAGCTGTCTTTGGGGAAGTTTCTGCAGTGTACCAAGCAGAGAACTAGGCATTTTTACATCTCATGTCTCATCTGAGGCTCCAGTTGGTATTTGGGTCTTTAAGTTAAAATGAGTTAACAGAATTAGAACGGGCATTATTGAAGGAACCAGATGTTGCCTTCTAAGAGAACATGGTTAGCAGCGCTCACTGGATTTTGATACTCTGTAGTGGTTGGAGTAGTATTTTCTCAGTCCCCCCTGGAGGTGATCTGAGTTTGGAGGGGGGGGGGTCATCTTGATGAGATCACCAGAGGAGCCCCTTGTGGAGGGCAACAGGTAGCAGGCAGAATATAGTCAGCTTTCTCTCAGACTTTGGATCCAGGGTTACGTTGAGTCCAACTGTGAGACATGAAAGAGGTTTTACCAGGAGGTTGCTGTTGGAAATCATTCTTCTTGGTTGCACATTATTTTTGAATAAAGTATGTGGTCTGTTTTGGAAGCTGAAGCGTGATAGTTGTCCTGTCTGTGTTCGGTTATAAGTTGGTCATGTGTATGCTGGTATGCTGGCTTTAGAATTTAAAGGAAAGTTCGTGTCATGCTCACACTTGTAGTCCTGGCGAAGGGAGGTGATGAGTCAGCACATGGTCCCAGCTCCTCCAGGAAGCCTCCTGTGACACCAGATACCAGGAGAGGCAGGCTTCTGTGGGGTCTGTTAGCGACAAGGAGCCCCACGTCCTCTCAGAGCAATCCGAGCAACGGGCCCTGTGCACCTGGCCATCGTGAGGCTTTTGCTCTGGGGGCTGTGTTCTTGAAGACCCCTGGCTCCTGGGGCTGCTGCAGCCAGTGATTTCTCATCATAGACCTTTTCCTTGGTTTATCTCAGACCTTTGACGCTGTCGAGGGCTCGAATTTCATCACACTGCCCTCCCCTGGCTTCCTGGTTCTCCCACCTGTGGGTCCCCTTGCTGCACTCGCTCCTTCTGCTGGACCAGAGGGAGGCTGGCACTCGCCTCCTCCTCCCCCGTGGCCCTTGCTTATCTGCTTCGGGCGCCACCTTCGTTTGTTCTGTATGCTTTGAAGACTTTATCTCCGTCTTAGATGAAGAAAACTTACATTTTTCTGAATTACGGAGTTTATTTCTTCAGGTGTGATTTCCTTTGGGTTACGGTTTTGTATTTTTTACCTGCTGTGGGTATTTCGTTTTGGTGTTCTTTTAATCGCTTTGCATTCAGTGTATTAAAATTAAGCTCTTCATTTTCCCTTTAGATTTAGGCTTCTAAGCGTAACATGTCTCTTAATAATGTCCCCTTTCTCTCAGGGTTGTTTCTCTTAACTCCCTTTAACCCTTGGGGTTTTGCCAGCGTGAGAACTTTTTCATTGAGTGTTGAAGTTAGTGGTATTAAGAATTTCATAACTACAGATTTATGAGGCTGTCCTGAGACTTTGTGCCTATGAGTTCATATTTATTTACAGTGTAAATAGTATTTATGTTTTACAAATACTGATTTATAGTGTTGATCCTCTGGCTGGCTCTTGGTAGAGCATATGATGCTTGATCTTGGGGTTGTGAGTTCGAGCCCCATGTTGGGCGTGGAGCCTACTTAAAAAAAAAGTACAACTATATGTCGCCAGGTGATTACCTAAAGCAGGGGGTGTAATTGGTAGAGATTCCTGGGAGACACAGAGGTTTTTTATAACTTTTTAAATCATGAAAGCTGTTAAATAAAGTACAGCAAACATGTCTGCCACCAAGAATTACATGTTAACCTATTTAACATCATTTCCTACTCAGAAGTGAGTGGGTTTTATAACTACTGTAATTCCAAAGTCACGGTGACCATAGAGGATACTGGCAGAACTGTCCAAGAATAATGAAAGTGTCTGCAGGTTTGGTAGCACAGAGGTGCTGCTAAAAAAACTGCTGTGGCCTGGAGCCCATGCTCACGATGGGAGGAACTGCCAAGTTTCAGCTTGTGGTTAGTGAAAAGCAGGATCTAATTTTTCCCCATCTATAATCACAGTCACCTCAAATTCTGTCCTTGGGCCCCCACCTCTATTCTCCCCATAGGTAACATTTTAATTAGTTTTTGGTTTATCATCCTGTTTTTTTTCTTTTTCAAAAAGAAAAACATCTATAACCTGTTAGTATCCCCCCCCCCACCCATGCACCGAAGGGATTGTGCTTTTTTTCCCAGTCCGTGTGTGCACTGAGAAATCCCTGTTGTGAGTCAGCGAGGGCTGCACAGCAGCCCATTGTGTGGATATGCCGCCCTTTAGTTCTGCCCCCTGCTGGTGGGTTTGGGCTTGATTTCCAGGCTTTTGCAGCGACTAAATTCTAGTTCACAACCTCATGTGCGTTTGGGGCAGTTTATTTGGGGGATAAAGTGCTAAGTCGCTGGGTCTGAGGATTAATGTGGCCATGATGTCATTAGAGACCCCCAAGTGACCATTTGTGTCAAGGAGCATTTCCGTCTCCAATAGTTGTTTTGAATTTTTGACGTAAGGTCTGCCAGATTCTGGAACCCAGAGATAAATTTGTGGAGGTTTGAAAGTACAAGTTTGAGAGGCAGGCCTTGCCATGTTTCATGCCTTCCTGCCTGCACCTCCGTTTCCGGTCAGCCCTGCTACTGCAGTGCCTACCTGGGGTGGCTTCGAGTGTCCGGCTGGCCTTTCTCCCTCGCTGGGAGTTGAGGTCCAACCGCTGTCTGAGCTTTGATCGCCTCCAGATCCATTTCTCTGCCTTGAGGCGCTCCCTGATCCCAGGCGCGCAGCACCGTCTCCAGAGTCCCGGCAGACGCATCACTTCCCTGCCCGCTCACGGCAAAGGCCTGGGGTCCGGGGCCTGCACCCCCAGCCTCGTGGGATTCGTTTTCCTGCCCAGGCCCTGCGCCCCTTGTGAAGCGCCCTCCTCCTCGCTCTCCTGGCCCTCAGATCCTGCTCGCGCCCAAGAAGCGGTTCAGAGCAGTCCTCTCGTGACGCCTTCTCGGTCGCGCAGCCAGGGGGGCTTTCTCGCAGACCCGCTGAGCTCCTGTGCCTTCTTGGCTGTGTCGTTGCTGCGGCACCGAGTCCTGTCTGCCACAGGACACGTCCCTTCGGCTAAGCCCTGCGAAGGACGTTTTCACTTGCTTCTGTATGTTGCAGGAGAATATACGCCCCTCTCTTGACAGCGTCTTCAATAGCAGTTCTGAAAGTCGTCTTTCCGGTAGAACCCAGATAATCCTGCTGTCTGTGCCGAGCGCCACATGTACGCAGAACCTGGTCCTTGTGTAGAGAGATGTGTTCCTTTCTGGAAATGAGCAGAGTTTGGCCCATAAAAAAGTATAGCTATCATGTTTTAGAGCTGTTTTTTTCCCCCTTAACAGCTTTATTGAGGTAAAATTTCCCATACCGTAAACAATGTTCAGTTTTACCTGCGTAACTTGGTGATTCTTAGTAAAGCTAGAGTTGTACAAGCAGCCATCCCACGATCGGGTCAGAGCATTTCCATCTGGAAGCGATCCCGTGCGCTGGTTGCGGTCACTCTGGAGCCCCAGCCCCCGGCAGGCACCGATCTACTGCCGGTCCCTAGAGCTTGCCTGCTGTGGACATTTCATATAATAAATGCTGTCACATAACCCGTGGTCTTTTGTGTCTGGTTTCCATTTAACGTGGTGCTTCGGGGGCTCATCTGTGCCGTAGCACCTGTCAGTACTTTGGTTTTTATTGCCAGATTGTCATCTTTGGGGACTGTATGGCATTTTGCTTATCCATTCACCTGTTACTGCTTGTTTGTTTGGGTTGTTCCACTTCTGGACTATTATAAAAAAGTGCTATGAGAGCACTGAGCATCCAGCTCTTGGTTTTGGTTCAGGTCTCATCCATGAGTTTGAGCCCCACATGCAGAGCCTGCTTGGGATTCTGTCCCTTTGTCTCTGCCCCTCCCCTGCACGCACACTCTGTCTCAAAATAAACTTAAAAGTGCTATGAAAAACAAAATAACGTGCTGTGAATATTTGTGTATCGGTCTTTGGGTGTATATGTGTTTCCTTGTTTTTTGTGAGTGGATACCTAGCACTGGAATTGCTGGATCACGTGGTAAGTGCATGTTACCTGAGCCTCGTCTTGTAATGCCCCAAATATTTAAATCTTTGAGTGAGACATAAGCAAGGCAATTCAAGCACTTAAGATACATTCAGGTCTTGGGAATTTGGCTTCAAATTGGTTGTTTGGGAAATAGCAGAACTACTTTCCATTTGGCGAGGCGTTTCTGTTGCTTCTCTTTATAGCAATGGGTTTAAAGGTTTTGAATGACTTCAAGTAAGTAGAGAGACAGTTGAGGTAATGTCTCTTCAAGGCGTCTATTAAGATATTAATTGAAATTTTTTTATACTTCTTGTCCACTGTAATTGTTTGAACTTAATTGTGATCCTTTAGTTCTATATAGAAATGGAATAATATATTTTGTAAGTAAATTTTGCAAGCCTTGAATTTCAGTCATGAAGTTATGTAAACTTCTCTAAGGTGGTAAATACCTTTCCTTGTGGATGTACAAGTGAAACCCTCATTCTTGAATGTGCAAATTGTTGGCCTACGTTTATAAGATTTAACCCCTGTTCTAGCATCTGTAAGAATCCTTCTTGATTAAAAAGGTTAAAAATTTAAATAATTAACATTCAAATACTAATTTATGAATATTCACATGACACCATTTTTAATAGATTTGGGACTGTAAGCCTAAATGTCTATTTCATTAATTTGCTGGCACTTTCTCGATCTTTCGTTTGCAGTCATTTGAACTTGTTGGTACATATTCTCATCATGAAGTTTTCGCTTGGCATTTTGTGTGGTTCTTTTGGAAGCCGGGCTGTAATCTCTAGGTAGCCTGCTTCTTAAGGAAGTAGAGTAAAAACCCTCCACCTTTCTTGAGGAGCAGTGTGGGATGAGGTGATGGACAGAACATGGCTTTGGACTCTAAACATTTAGTTCTGAGTCCTTGCTACTTATTTGCAGCAACTGTGGGCAAATTACTTAGTTATCTTTCAGCCTGAGTTTCCTCATTCGTAAGAGATGATGGCATGCAGAGAATATAGTTACTGTGAGGATTAACAGAGAGAAAGTGTTAAAGCTCCTGTTGGTACAGAGTCCAGCATCGGAGCCTGCAGTAAGTACGAGGTCCCTCCCTTGCACAGATAATCACCTAGCGTGGAGGAGTCCTACCTGATGCACATGGGGGTGGTCGGGGGTGCAGTGGAGTGCAGACGAAGGTCCCCGGAATGAATTCATTCACCAGAATGAAGGCTGTTTGTGTTTTAGAAAGTGACTTGGGCAGCAGTGTGGAGGGTGGAGTGGAAGGGATGAGACTGGTGCCAAGGAGGGCAGCGAGGCGGCTCGTGGTAAGTGACCTGGATGAGACCAGGGCGCGTGGACTAGAGTTGTTTAGTGGGTCCCGAGAGCCGCGGGGATGCGGGAGCTGGAGGGGAGTACTGACTTCACAACCGGGCGAGGACCCGGAGGAGTAAAGGCTGACTTCTCTCTCCAACATGGGAGACGCAGAAGGGAGGTGGTCAATTTGAACGTGGAGAGACCCATCAGGAGGCTCGGGAAGGCCCTCCTGAGCGTCAGCAGGGGGCCCGGGGTGGAGGGCCCAATCCCTGTGTCCATGTGTACGGCTGGCCGTTCAGGGGGAACGGGTGCCTTCATTACGCCAGGATTTTAAGTTGGACAGTGAGGGAGGCAAGCGCTCAGTCCTGGACACTCCGAGCGGGCAGGGAGGGAGGGCAGAGAGCCGGATTCAGGAGTGTACAGAGGGGTGTGTGGCCGCCTGCCAGGGCAGAGCAAGAGGGCCACCATCCCACCTGGAGGCAAAGGCTGTCAAGGTTACAGACCAGGTCACAGCCCGCAGCTCTACTTTCCCCTGCTCCGGGCTGTGCGTTCAAGCCCAGGTGGGGCCATTCACTCGGCCTCCTGTCCAGGCATGGCGCGTGCATCTGACGCTCGAGGGGAATTGAAGGATTTCTCTGCCTGGCAGCTCTGCGAGGCCAGTTCCAAAGGGCGTTGAGCACCCTTTAACCTGCCGGATTGCTTTCCTACGTGTTCTGTGCCAGTGGGTGGTGACCGGACCTAACCGTGTGCTCCGGCTTGCCCGACACGGCATACCGCTGCAGTGACACGGGGAGCCCACCTCCGTACCGTCTGGAATGCTCCATCTCCTGTTCCCCAGCTCCCCGTGGACTGCCTCCCAGCCCCATCCCTTCCCGGCAGCCCCGCCCTGAACTGTCCTCCCTTCCTTTCTCTTGCTTTCTGTTCTGCTTTCACTTGTTGTTGAGTAGATTTGCTCAGATTTTTGTTAGCTTTTTATCATGGAGAATAGAATACACTGCACAGATACAATGCACATATCCACCACTCAGCCTTTTTCCTACTGTAATTTAGAGTAAATCCCAGGCATCCTGTCATCTCAGCGCATGACAGAAACTATCTCTGACAAGTGTGGTGTTTTGTTGTTCTTAACCACCAGCACAGTAAAACCACGGTGGCCGTGCCTCCGCCAGGTAAGTGCCTTCTCATTCCTGGGGCCGGGGGGTTGCCAGCCCTGTCTCCTCTGAGGAAGCACTCTTGTTTAAGAAAAATCAGTATTCTGTATAAAAACATTATTCTAGATGTACTCATTCGCTGTCACCTTGTCGCTCAGGAGTCTGACACTTATCCATGTCGAAGTGTATAAAGTTGACTAATGTGGTCTGTTGCGTGACTGTCCTGCAGTTTAGTTTTGATTTCTCCTGTTAGTGGACGTGTGGGTTGTTTGCAGGTTTGGGTGTTTGTTGTCGCTCCTGTAAACAGTGCAGTGGAAGCACGTGTTTGCGTGTTTGGTACGTGCGTGCACACACGTTTCTCTAGGTGTAAACCATCCTGTGGTGTGTTCGTGTTTCATGTGCCACACTGCAAATCAGACCCGGGGCGGGCGGGGGGGGGGGGCGCACATTCTTTGCCTCAAGTGTTAGAAAAGAAGTAATAACTTTGTTGAGTAATACCCAAGATGGTTTGAATTTTGAATGAGATTTAAAACGTTAAAAACTAGAAAAGCTAAATTCAATCTTTTTATTTCTCCAGTTTCTTCTGGGAAATCCTTTTTGTTCTGTGCGCCCCCTTCTAGGTGAGGAGCCCTGTGTTCTCAGGCTGGCAGGAAGTGCTCCCGAGGGGGCTGGGGGTTGGCCGGCCCTGAGCTCTGGGGATTCCCTCACCTGCCTGTGCCTGGTGACCAGAGACTCTGCATCTAAACCCTTCATTTCAGTGACTCTGGTTTTAAGCACGTGGGGAAAAAGTCCGTGACTCTGGGCCACTGGCCCTGCGCGGCCCCCCAGTTTGGTGGCCCCCTTGCCCAGCTCCACCATTTTAATGGCAGAACGGCACACATTGCTTCTGTAAAGTGACCTCGTTCTGATACTTGGTGGCTTTTCAGATGTACGTACCCTTAATGCCCTGGGCAGTTTCCTAAACGCTCTTAAAGTGAACACAGAGGTTTGAGACACTGGATTTGCATGATTTTGTGGGCTTTTCTGGGTCATGTGAATAATGGATCATTTTCATAGATCACCTCAGACCACTTACAAGAAGAACTTGTTTTTTCACAATGAATTTTAATTGCATTTTCACTAAATCTGATACAGCCTTTACGTTTAGAAGAAACTAACATTTTAAGTCAGTGCTTTTTTTCCTTTAATCTTTTTACATTTTTCAAAAGCCATCAACCTAACTGAAGCACTACAGATTTTTTTTTTTTTTTTTAAACCATGTTGCCTGCACTCTGGTTACAACTCTGGTGGGAATGATCTTGCTCTAACACTCCTGAGCCCTGGCTCCTGCAGCAATATCTGCTAGACGTGTTTGGTCTTCCAGACATGGGGCAAATATGAGGACTTTATTAATAGGCAGAAGGGGTATCTGGCCTTTTGGAGTAGTTGAGGTGAAATTGAGGAGGGGATACGATTCTCTTGTTATGATAAAACACGTGGGCTTCTCCCCCAGAGCAGAGCTGTAGTTCTGTTCCTTGAAGGTCTTGGGACCTGTCCTGCGAGGAAGTGTGAGGGACCAGTGCCTTCGCAGAACACAAGAAGCTTCACTGGTTAGATGTCTGGTGAAGAAGCACTTGGCCCTGTGGTCCGGTTCCAGGGGGAGTCGTATAAAGTGACGCCACCCTCCTTCCTGCGACTCGTTAAATCATGAAATCTCGATAAATTAGCCTCCTGTCTCCCAGTGGTCACGGCGACAAGCCCTCGGGCCCTCTGCCCACCTTCTGAACTAGCACTCCTGTAGCTGCACCGCACAGTCTCTCTGCCAGTACCATCCCTGCCCCCCTCCCCAGCCTCACTTCTTCTCCGTGGAGCGCCCTGCAGTGGGACCCGTGAGTAGGAAACCCCTGCATACTGTAGGTCTCTGTTCCGTAAACTTCTTGCTCACCCTTGGAGGTGAGGCCTCCTTGAAGCCAGGCTGTGGTTGTTTGTGTTCTCCCACATTCCACAGGCCTCTGGGTTAAAGGTGGCTCAGCACCCCCTGGTGTTGGAGGCCCTGCCCTCCCACTTCCTGTAGTGGTCACCTGTCCCCACAGACTGGAGGAAATTCCCAGACAGTCTGGCACCCAGCTCATTCTTACGCCCACCCCACCCCGTTCCTCAGCACCATCATCTCAGGTGATTCACTACCCAGGGGGACGTTGTTCCTGGTGCCTTGACCTTTACTTCCTTGAGCTCCATTCCTGTCCCATAGTTCTCAGGCCAAGCTCTGGAGCCTAGGCCTTATCACCAGACTTCCCTACTTCCAGGGTTGTCGGTCCGGTGGCCCACTGCCAGCTACTAGCTGCAGCCTTCTGTCCTCCTGTCTCTCACTCTTTCTCAGACCCCATACCTCCCTTCTAGTGTTTTTCACTCCTTCATGGCCAAAACGTTCTGCATTTCTGTCTCTTTGAACCCATTCCAGTTGATTTCTATCCTTAAAACTGCGGTGGGACTTTCCTTGCTGAAGTGTCACCAGTGGCTTAAATAAAACTGAAGCCAGAGGCTGCATTTCCGATACTGTGATGATGAAAATACTAGCCTTTATTCACTGTGCTGCCTCACTTAATCCTGACTCCCGGGGGGATGTTAAGTGACTATACAGGAGGTAAAGGGCAGAGCCTTTATATGACCACCACATGGCCCTGCTGACCACAGCCTTTTCTTCCTCTGGCCTCTGGAACGGGGGCCCTCTCGTTTCTTGGGGCTGTAACTTTGCAGGAGCAGACTGTGTGGTTCCCCATCATCAAGTCAGTTTCTTAATGTTCTCAAGACTCAGTGTGGGCGCATCTCTTTCTGCAATGTCTCTGACCAGCTCTGGGTCCCAGACTCCAGTAGTGCCTGTCAGAACGATCTCTCCAGAGCCCAGTTTCACGGGCGCCTCAGATCCGCTGGGTCTGAAAGTAGACTACCTCCCACCAATCTGTTCCTCCTCTGCCATGTCCTGACCTGGTAGGACTTCCATAGTCCATTTATCACGGAGATGCATGTAGACGGTTACCGTGCACACCCAAGTCAGCGGAGAATTCCTTAGAAGGCTGCCTGCCACAGCATCACTGACAGCTGTTAAAAAAGTAAACCCCTAGAAGCTCTTTAGCAGGGGACCAGTTTGATGAACAGTAGGGTTTTAGCTCACAAAAACAAGATCTACTTCATTAAATGAAGTGAAATGCATTTCATTACGAAAGAAAAAGTTGATAAGTGTGTGGTCAACTCCAAGAGAGTTAGTTAGGAATAAGTAGGGATCAGTGCAGAGTAATCTTTAAAAAAAAAAAAAAAATTAAAGCTGTGTTGTTCCTTAAAACATTATTTAATTTTTTTTTTTTAATGCTTTATTTTTGAGAGACTGAGAAAGGCAGAGTGTGAGTGAGGGAGGGACAAAATGAGAGGGAGATAGGATCTGAAGCAGGCTCCAGGCTCTCAGCTGTCAGCACAGAGCCCAATGCAGGGCTCGAACTCAGGGACCATGAGATCATGACCTGAGCCAAAGTCAACGCTTAACCGACTGAGCCACCCAGGTGCCCCAAAGCTACGACATTCCTATACCAGGAGTCGAACCCGGGCCACTTGGGTGAAAACCAAAAGCATTCTTGAAAAACCTTTCCTGAGATAATGTTCAGGAAAAAAACACTCTATGGCCCAGTTAGCTTGAATGAGAAGTGCTTTATACTGGTTGTTTTGACAGAGATTCATAAGGTACGTCCGCTTATTAAGGCCTCTGAAGTCTTGTAGCCAACAGAAGTATTCATCTGCCCTGAAGTTAGCATCTTCCCTATCTTGTGATGCTCTGTTCGGTTGGTATTCCCATCAGTATTTACTGGAAGACTGTTCTAAGTGCTCATTTTAAAAAGCCCTTTCATTACTAGTGAAACACCAGCTTACTAATATGAAAGAGGATGTGTTTTTCAGGATTCTTGGAGGTTGTTTACTTAGCACTTCTACTCAGTGAAGACATCTTGTGGGCCATTAATCTTGAGAAATAGACCCTTTGGTTAATTCACAGTGTGAATTGTTGGAAAGCCTGTTCAATACAGATTCTGTTGACTTTTATATCCCTTTGGAACAACATGGTCTTTGAGGGAAGTCCTTAAATATACAACCCTCTTCTCCGATTAGAGGTATTTATTTTGACTCTTGTGTCCCATTCTGCTATCTTATTTTCCTAGCCGGAGACCAAGTGAAAGAGCACGGTGCATCCCCATAGGTGGTGATTTGTTCAGGCTTTACGAGGGACAGCCAGACTGCCACCACTTCCTGTCCTTGACTGGTTGCATTTTGTACCTTGGTTTCCTGTACAAATAGTGTTTCTCCTGATACAGTAAACCGTGTATCATCAGGGTTTTGTGATACCAGAGTGCTTTTGAAAACTACCTAATTTCCTGAGTAGGTATTTTGTTGAGTTTTGTCATTTGTTTTTTATGTTAACTGGGTTTTTGGACTTCCAAAGGTTTTTAGCTATATAATGAGATTCACTGGGTAACTTTTTACCTCTTACTTAAAAACTATTCAGAACTTTCTATGAAGTGTGCTTAAAGTCATTGACAGTTGTGGTGGCCTGGTGGTGACATGGAGGCTGTATCGTTTGCAAAGTGCTGTTTTTCTGATGTTGCAGCACTGGCACACAGGCCGGTCTTTCATGGGCACTTGTGTCGTAGTTAGTACTCCAAGGAGTCTTCCAGTCAGTTCAGTTCGTCACTCTTGGGCGATGCGTGCACAGATTAACCCTGTGTCCCCTTCCCTCCAAGGAGACTGAGTTCTAGATTCCTTTCCCGTATTACTAGTAATAAATGTTTAAGTATATAGGTGTGAGACTCCCTAGGGGATATTGAAACTACAAGGTAAGGATATCCTTTTTACACTATTTGGTTAGATAGATGAGGACATTGTGAATTTTTGAGAACCTCGCCTCAGCTATGTAGGAACTCTGAATACTCAGTGGGGGCAATAGAAAACTAGAATAGGTTATTTGAAATAGAAGATTTGCTTATTTTCCAGCATACTCTGCCTGTAAACTGAAGTGCACTGTGGCACAAAGTTACATGCGTAGAACTAGACAGAAAGCATGCGTAGTGGAGTCAACTTGACATTTTAACATGAGAAGGTTGTGTTTGATCTTCTAGAGTCTGATCGCATCTTGGTGTAAAGACTTATAACTGGAATAGGAAGCATAGTAGAGGAAGAAAGAGCACGTACAGAACATGTTTGGGCGTATTTGGATGCTGATGCTAAGTTAAGAGAGCGGAGGTGTTCTAGAGAAAATTGGTGAATCTGGGTTTTTCCAGAGTTTTTAGTTCTAATTCCAGGATTGTTAGGATAAGTGTTATGTTAGCTTCAGGTGTACAATACAGTGAGTCCCAGTTCCTTCTGTACTCAGTCCTCATCGGGAGACATGTACTCTTTAATCTCCATCGACTATTTCATCCTTCCCCCTCCCCTCCCCCGCCCCCCGCCCCCCGCACCTCCCATCTGGTGACCATCAGTTTGTTCTCTGTAGGTAAGTCTGTTTCTTGGTTTACCTCTCTTTCTTTCCTCTTTGCTCATTTGCCTCATTTGAGTGAAATCATATGGTATGTGTCTTTCTCTGACTGGCTTGCTTTGCTTGGCATTATGTTCTCTGGCTGCATCCATGTTGTTACAAATGGCAAGATTTTATTCTTTTTTAAAGCTGAATAATATTCAATTGTATATATGCACCAAATCTTTATCCATTCACCAGTTGATGGACACTTGGACTACTTCCATAATTTTACAGTTGTAAATGCTGCAGTAACACAGGAGTGCATGTATCCCTTTGAATTAGTATTTTTGTATTTTGGGGGTACTCAGTATGATTAGTGGATCATAGCGTAGTTCCATTTTAAGGAACCTCCATACTGTCTTCCACTGTGACTACACCACTTTGCATGCCACAAACAGTGCAAGAAGTTCTTTTTTCTCCACATCCTTACCAACACTTGTCGTTTCTTGTGTTTTTGATTTTAGCCATTCTGATTGGTGTGAGGTGAGATCTCATTGTACTTTTGATTTGTATTTCCCTGATGATGAGTGCTGTTGAACATCTTCCCATGTGTCTGTTGGCCATCTGGGTGTCTTTTTTGGAGAAATGTCTCTTTGTGTCTTCACATTCTAATTGGATTGTTTAGGGTCTTTTTGGTGTTGAGTTGTATCTGTTCTTTACAGATATTGGATACTAACCCTTATCGCACATGTCATTTGCAAATATCTTCTTGCATTCAGTAGGTTTCCTTGCAGTTTTGTTGTTTTCTTTGCATGTGGAAGCTTTTTTTTTTTTTTTTTTTAACATTTATTTATTTTTGAGAGACAGAGCATGAGTGGGGGAGGAGCAGAGGGAGAAGGAAACACAGAATCGGAAGCAGGCTCCAGGCTCTGAGCAGACAGCACAGAGCCTGATGTGGGGGCTCGAACCCACAAACTGTGAGATCATGACCTGAGCCAAAGTCGGATGCTTAACCCACTGAGCCACTCAGGCACCCCTGCATGTGGAAGCTTTTTGTTTTGATGTAGTCCCAATAGTTTATTTTTGCTTTTATTGCCTTTGCCTCTGGAGACATTTGGGAAAATGTTGCTATATCTGATGTCAGAGGAGAAGTAATATTGCCTGTGCTCCCTTCTAGGATTTTTATGGTTTCAGGTCTCACATTTAGGTCTTTAATCCATTCAAGTATATTTTTGTGTATGATGTAGGAAAGTGGCCTGGTTCCATTCTTTCATGTAGCTGTTCAGTTTTCCCCAAACCATTTATTAAAGAGATTGTCTTTTTCCATTGTAAATTCTCATCTCCTTTGTTGAAGATTAATTGACCGTATAATTGTGGGTTTATTTCTGGGTTTTCTCTTGTGTTCTACTGATCTATGTGTCTGTTTTTGTGCCAGTACTGTTTTGATTACTTTAACTTTGTAATATAACGTGATCTAGAACTGTGATGCCTCCAGTTTTGTGTTTTTTGCAAGATTGCTTTGGTTATTTGGGGTCTTTTGTGGTTCCATGCAAATTTTAGGGTTGGTTGTTCTAGTTCTGTGAAAATGTTGGTATTGTGATAGGGATTGCATTCAATCTGTAGATTGCTTAGGTAGTGTAGACATTTTAACAGTATTTGTTCTTCTAATCTATGAGCATGAAATGTCTTGCCATCTGTGTTGTCTTCAATGTCTTTCATTGGTGTTTTATGGTTTTCGGAGTACAGGTTTCTCACCTCTTTGGTGAACTTTATTCCTAGGCATTTTATTCTTTTTGGTGCAATTGTAAATGGGACTGTTTTCTTAATTTCTCTTTCTGCTGCTTCATTATTAGTGTATAGACATGCAACAGATTTCTGTATGTTGATTTTGCCAAGTTTACAGAATTCTTTTATCAGGTCTAGTAGTTGTTTGGTGGAGGCTTTAGGGTTTTCTTTAGTTAGTGTCATGTCGTCTGCAATTAGATTTTTAGTTCTTTCTTGTCGGTTTGGATGCTTTTTATATATTTTTTTTGTCCAAGAGCTGTGGCTAGGCCTTCCAGTACTGTGTTGAATAAGAGCCGTGAGAGTGGGTACCCGTGTCTTGTTCCTCTCCTTAGGGGGAAGGCTCTCGGTTTTCCCCAATGAAGATGATGTTAGCTATGGGTTTTCATAGATGGCCTTTATTATGTTGAGGTGTGTTTCCTCCATACCTACTTTGTTGAGGGTTTTTATCGTGAATGGATGTTGTACTTTGTCAAATGCTTTTTCTGCATCTGTTGAAATGTTCTTATGGTTTGTGTCCTTTTTCATTGTTGTGATGAATCACATTGATTAGTTGGTGAATATTTAAATTGGTTCCCTATTTATTGACACCTTAATAATGAAAGAACCTAAAATTTACACTAGCGTACTAGGGAATACTGGCTTTTCAGAATCAAGATGTCAGGTTCTGACATGTGAAAGCATTGTAACATTGGTTAGGTTTGATTGCTTCTGTAAAAAGGAGGGCTAGAACTAACTATCTTTGAAGTTAACCTCTAATCCTACTGTAATTGGCTCTTATGAGCAAATATTTTTGGTATACAAATACATAGTATGTAAATTTTCCACTTTTCAAGTGTGTTCCCATACCCGAAGTTCATGGGTTAGCTTCTTAGAAAGGTGCTGTTTTACTCCACAGCAGTAGAGTTGTGTCTGTTTTGATTTACTATTAAGAGTACATAAGACAGTGCCAGGCACATGGTAGTTCCATACTAAATATTTGTTAAGTAAAATATTAACCACCACTGAATTCCTGTAACTCTTAAAAGTCTGTTTAAACACTGTTAAAATATGTATACATTTGCTATGACCAGAGTAACATAGAAATTTACTAAATGAGTCAGTAAGAAAAAATTCAGCCTAAAATATAGTGTTGGGGACACCTAGATGGCTCAGTCGGTTAAGCGTCTGACTTCGGCTCAGGTCATGATCTCAGGGTTCATGGGTTTGAGTCCCACGTCAGGTTCTGTGCTGACAGCTCAGAGCCTGGAGCCTGCTTCAGATTCTGTGTCTCCCTCTCTCTGCCCCTCCCCGGCTCACGCTCTGCCTCTCAAAAATGAATAAACATTAAAAAATTGTTTTAATAAAAAAAATCTAGTGTTTGAAGGAAAAAGTGGAGAAGAAACAAGGTGAAATTTAATGGAGATTCTAAATGGGGATTTGGGGGGTAAGTTAAGATGCTTCATAATAATGACATTTCATTTTTTCTAAATTCTTTAAAAACCTACAGCTTTTCAATTCCTTAATTTGTTATTTCATTTATTCCCATAAAACACTGATCTGTGTGCTGGGCTCTGAACTAGGTTCTCAGCAGAAGAGATGGTTTCTGTATGGTGAATCCTTCTCAGCAGAGAAGGGAGAGGCACAGGCATGGGGTTACCAGGACTGAGAGTTCAGGAGGTGAAGTCCCACGAGGCACTGAACCTTACTGCTCTGGGACTTCTAGTAAGTGTGACCTGGCCGGACGTGGGCTAGGGAAGCAGGGGAGCATGGGAGCTTTCTGGGCACAAGCAGCAGCAAATGCTGAGGTCCCCAGGAGTGGGGAGGGCACCGGCATAGCCAGGAAAGGAGGGAAGAGTGTGCGTGACTGTGCTCTCGGGAACAGAGAGTTCTGTAAGAGGCAGGTGAAGAGAGAGAAAGATCTCGTTGTGGAGAGTAAATAGCTTGAGCAGCCGAGGTGGGCGAGGGCCGGCAGGGCTCTCCTCGGCGCAGCCCTTGCTCAGGTGTGAGAGGGGCTGTGCCTTTGTGCGTGACCGTGTTGGTGTAAGGAAATTGTTAATCTCCTGAAAGCAACTCAGTAGATTGTTTCAGCTTCTCCCAAAGAGAAGAGAAGATCTGGTGGTGCCTTGTTGAATCTCCCTGCTTTTGACACTCACTTGACTCCCCGTTGCTCTGAATGACACCTACTCGGATTTATAGTTTTAGACTCAACTGCTGTGTGTGAAGGCTGGAGGGGTTGAGACAAAGGGAGGGGCACTCTGGGCCTCCATTGTAGACTGCTCAAACAGCAGCCTGGTGATGCGATGATGATGATGATGACAATGACGACAACAGTGACCGCTAGGGAAGAAAATGGAGGTGGAGGTGACCTCCGAGGTTAAAATCAATAGCACTCAGACGTGAAAGAATACAAATGAGGCATTTGAATTACTCCCAGGTTTCTGGCACTTGCTGAATGGGCCGCACCGGTGAATGGTGGATTTGGGGACAGTTCCTGCATTTGGCTGTACACCTGCTGGGTGTACGATGTCTATGAGGGGGTGTGAACAGGGCACTGGGATGTGTAGGCGGGCTGGACTCGAGAGAAGCAGTCTGGGCTGGAGACACTTTGTGCATCACTGGCTGGTGGAGGTGTGAGGGAAGGGGGTTGATATGTCCCCATAGTAACCAGTTTTACTTGAAGGGACTTCTGTGTCGCCCAGTGGAAGTGATACGATGAGGAAAGGGGGAACGTGGGAAGAGTGGAACACTGTTCTCAGTTCCGCTAGGAATTAGAAGAAGAAGAAGGAGTCAAAGAGCATCTAGGTGGGTCTGAGAAGGCTTATCTAGGATAGAATTAACTGTGTGTTTGAGTCTGGGGGGTTTAAGTGATAATTTCCCCGAAGTGGAAAATGGAGCATGGGCAGGGAGTGGGGGGGGTTCAATGGGTCACGCCACCAGGCGGTACTACCAGTCCAAACACGCTGTTAAGTGGGGTGTTGGTTGGTATGATCCTCCCAAAGTAGACGAGAGGAAAGGCAGATCACACATATATTTGGGGAGCATTTGCAGAGCGGCTGTTGGGTTGTTGGTTTCCCTAAAATTTGAGGGAATTCCTCTGTCAGGCATATTTATGTTCTACACCTGAGCACACTTACTTTTGCGTATGCTATAGAGTACTTTGAGGATCAAGAAGGTATTGTGGTTTCATAAGCCGTAAAACATTATGTCCCAAGGCTTACAGATTATAAAGGTTTGAGGGACACCTGGGTGGCTCAGTTGGCTAAGCACATGACTCTTGATCTCAGGGTCATGAGTTCAGGCCCTATGTTGGGCTCCACACTGGGTGTGAAGCCTACTTTTAAAAGATAAGTAAGTCTTAGAGATGATTTAGTTTTCAGACTTGATCCACAAGTATGAGCTACCTTCTCCTTAAATGTGCCTTTGCCTACAGAGAGCTCTAATGCCACTGAAGATGCGAAATATACCGAATTATTTGCTAAAATCGAATTTGAACTGGCAAGATTTGACAACCCATTCTTACTGTTCCAGACACCATTTACCTCCCAACATTTATTGTATGGAGCTGTTAAAATAATTCGGTGTTTCTTAATTTTACAACAGAAGTACTTGTTTGAAAACCTCCACATTTCAATGTGATGTACATAGATGATCCTTAACGTGTGACTGTGGTATTACATATTGAGAAGTACTGAGTTAATAGGATACTGAATACCTGAGTTCCTTTACCTATGGATCTGAAATCCTGAAGCATTAAATTCCATTTTGTAAATAATAGCCAGTATTATTTGTGGAGTGTTTACTACATGTTAAATATCAATAAGATAATAAATAAGTCCGTTTTGTGGACTAAGAAATCGAGGCTGAGAAGTCAAGTACCTTGCTGAAGACCTTATACCTAGTGGATGTGGAGCCAGGCTTCAGACCCTGGCCTCCGAATTCAGGGGACATTTTCAATTTGAGGATTCTTGCCAAATTCCTTTCTAAAAGGGGAGTGACCATTTTCTTGTACCTTCTGCTTTCCCAGTATCTGTGTTTTTGCAAAGTGCTGAGTGAAAAATTGTTAAAAATCCACAGATACCTGATATGGTTGGTTTTCCCTACATTTTAGCTATTTGTGTTTCTGGGAATTTGCTTTGCCTTTGCATTCATCTTGCTAATTGTTATGTAAGTCATGTTGTTTAGTTTAAGTTTTGATACCTTCCCAAGACAAAGAAGAGCAACAGTATTCATTAGCTGTGCTTCTGCAGTTTTACCCGGCTTTTCTTGTGAGCACTTTTCTCGTGAGTTCATATGATTTGGAACTAAATCCCTAATAAGGAAGCCTATCTCTGTTTGCAGATCATCTAACATGAGTTTGTTTCCGCAGAGGAAAAGAAATATTCTCTAGATTAGAGCGGTGCCCACTAAGGCCCGCAGACTGAATATTTCCATGCATGTGGCAGGCACCCTATTCCCCACCCCTGGATGTTTAGAAGGAATGAATTAATTGGCTTTATTTCTTCTTTAGGTTTGCCTGCAATGAGATTTTGTTCTCTACACTTAAAGGACATCCTTTCTGAGCTGCTGTGAATAAATTTGGAATGATACTGTATATTTCCATCTGATGGAGAATTAGCTGTACCTTGAGTTAGGATTGCTGCACTGGACGACCTGAGAACATCACTCACAATGTCATCAAACAGGAGTCAGAATCCCCATGGACTGAAGCAGATTGGCCTCGACCAGATCTGGGATGACCTCCGAGCTGGAATCCAGCAAGTATATACCAGACAGAGTATGGCGAAATCCAGATACATGGAGCTCTACACGTATCCTACTGCTTGAGCAGAGATTAATTTGCTTACAAGTTCAATTATTTGCTGGTATGATCTCTGAGTTGTTAGAAATTTCACATTGTGTTTTTTCTTTCCACTTTACCCTACGGTATACTCAGAGTTCTTTTGTAGCTTTAAAAATTAATGCATGCTCTCAAGCTTTCTGACCAAAGGTGAAATTGGCTAGTTGGTTAGTCTAAAGCAGTGCTGTGCACTGTGGTAGTTGGCCACTGCGTGTGGCTGTTTACATGTGCAGGCACTAAAATGAGCAGTTCCTTAGTCTTGGTATCTGTATTTTAGTGCTTGATAGATGGCAGACTGCTTCTTTCACTGTGAAAGTTCCACTGGACAGTGCCAGTTAAAGCAGGGGAGCGTTAGTTTCTGTATTGTCTGTGGCCGCCTTTGTGCTTCAGGGATGGAGCATAGTGCTTGCATCAGATGTGGTCTGGTCCTCCGTGGCTCAGTCACTTAGGCCTCTGCCTTGGGCTCAGGTCTCACAGTTTGTGGGCTTGAGCCCCACATTGGACTCTGCGCTAACAGCGCAGGGCCTGCTTTGGATCCTCTGTCTTCCTTTCTCTTCCCTTCCCCCACACTCTCTGTAAAAAATAAACATTAAAAGAAAATATAATCGGTCTGGTCCACAAAGCCAGAAATATCTGCCGCCTTGCCCTTTATGGGAACAGTTTGCTGACCCTTATCTAAAGGGTTACCATATGGAGCAAAAAGCTTGCCAGTCATGACCTTGTTATATAGATATGGTGTTAAAGTATTTCATTCGCTCATTATGTGGTCCATGGTGTGTGCAAGGGACCGTCTGCCGCAAAGGTCATGAGGGTGTGAAAGACATAGCTCGTGTTCTCTATTATGTACTCGATGATACACTTTTAACTTGTCAGGCTTCTGGATTCCATTCAAATATAAGAAATTGAAATTTAAGCTAACTCACTAGACGGCAAATTGCTACTGATTTGCTGGTTCTGGTAGTTTAAAGTTGCTAGCTCAATGGAGATTTAAGCTTAAATTTGTAGTATGTATCTATAATGGTCAAGCTTGGCTGTGTAATATTCCAGTAGACCCTCAGCTATGCTAATATTTTAGAATCTTCTCCCCAAATTAGCATTAATTTAAGTAGACATAAAGCTACATGTCTAACTCAGAATGAGCTTAAAGGTTATTATAGTTGTGTCCCTGTGCCCTTGTGCATGTACATTTACATTAAAAACCAACTTGAGATTCAGCTCCCATACTGCAAAATTTGCCCTTCTTTGAAGTGGTTTTCAATGTATTCCCAGAGCCGTGCAGCCACCCGGCACGGTCTCAGGGAGCTCGGTGCCCGTGAGCAGTCACCACGCCTCTCACTTCCCTCGGTCTCCGGCAGCCGCTCATCAGCCTCCTCTGTGTATTTGCCTGTTCTGGACATTTTAGATGCACGGAATCACACAGTATGTAGCTTTTTGAGACTGGCTTTTTCTCACTTAGCACAGTGTTTGCCGGCTTCATCTTTGTTGTGTCATGTGTCCACACATCTTCCTCCTCGCGGCTGGATTGAATGGACAGATGCCGCATTTTGTTCACCATTCATGAGTGATGGGACATCTGGGTTGATTCCACCCTTCGGCTCTTAATGAACAATGCTGTTGTGAATATTGGAATCTTGGACAGATAGCTGGGAGCAGGTTGCTATGTCACAGGACATAGAGAAAGCCTTTAAGGAGGTTAGGTCTTTGACAAACGAGAGGACATTCCTCTACTCGAGGGTTGTGGCTTACCTGGGTGTATGACCTTTATGACCTTTTTTTTTTTTTTTTTCCTAAATCTTGTAAGTAATGCAGCTGAAGATGGTGATTTCCGTGGTGACACAAGGCACTTGGTTGGGTTTCTGGTGTGCAGAAAACCCAGGGAGCCCCGGTGTGGAGACCAAAGGCATTTAAATGCTGATTTGTCTCTGGGGAATTTCTTAATATGTCATTTTTGGCTAAATCAGACTGCTCCTTTGTCCAGTACACTGTCCTGCTCTCAGAAGTCTGGAGTGCAACGATTTTGTCTGCTTGCAGCAGTTGCTGACTTCTTTTATTCTACAAATAATTATAATGTGTAGTTCTGCAGTTTTTAAATTTTTTTAGAAATGCTACTCTTCAACTGAATATTCTTTTCTTTCAAGATTTATTTGAGAACATAACAGCTTAAACATTTATTAGGAGTGGAGAGCCCCAACTGAGTCTAAAATATTTTATTTGTTTAGACATTTATGAAATGACAGCTACAGTCTGAGTCTTACGTGTCAGGCCTGTGCCAGGAATACCATCATCAGGGCTCACGGCGCCCCCGAGGACTGGGAGGTCGTCCTCCTCTGCTGGTGTTGGAAACCGCTTCCCCGAAGGCTCACATAACTTGCTTGATTGTTAAAACAGACGCAGTAAACGATGCCGGCGCTAAAATGCTCAGTAGTCGTACCCTAGAACCCTGCCTTTATCTGCTTACTATGTTCAGATTTCATGTCTGAATAATCTCTGTTTCTCAGAGTATTTTGTCTTCCTCATGAAGTTCCACAGAAGAGTGTTTTGAACAACTCAGTGTATTAACCTTCGGGACACAGATCCCAATAGTAGGCCGTCTACTTGTATTTATTAATCACTGCAAATTGTAAAACACATGCCACCTGCATTTTCAGTATTGGTGGAGGTAGGTTCACAACTGGAACTTGGGGGAATCACGCACACCTCTCCAGAGCCCCGTCGTTACTTGCGTTGAGGTCCTCTGAGGCCCGGCACAGGCCCCGCCTCAGTTTGTGTGACACCGCCGATCTTTGTCAGGTTGTCTCTTCGGGTGTCCGTTCGGTCTGCTGGGCTAACCTCGTGCTGACTCCCCTCTGGAAGTCCTCTGCTCCGGGCTGGCGCACGGTGACGTCTAACACTTGGCGGTTGTCGGGTTATGTTTCAGTAAGTTAGCAGGTGCTTTGGGTAGTGGGAGGAGGGAGCAGACCATGCACTCGCTGTTCACTCCGCACGGCCAGCACGGCCTTGTCAGGAGTGGCTGAAGAATGAGTTAGAATCAGGCGAGAGGAAAAACTGACTGAGAGAAAAGAGGGATCCTCTTCCTTCCTAACTCTGGCTGGCGGCTGACAGCTACATTCTTACCCTTTGTTTATCTTGGAGAAACATATGCGACATGCTTTCTAGAGAAAACACCCTGCTTTTGAATATGAAACAAATATTCTTAGAGCCCTGTTCTACAGTGTAAACCTTTTTCTTGACTTTTAACTCAAAATGGCCAAGGAAAGAGAAGGGTATTTTTGGAAAGAAAAAGTCCCAGAGCATCTGCAGTTAGAAAGATCTAGTTCAGTTACCTTTGTTTCTAGCTCCTACTCTCAGGGGCTGCTGCTTCTGCAGTTTTAGCCTCCAGCCCTTGCTCCTCCCTGCGCATCTGCCTGTCCAGTCTTCATCTCTTCATTCTAACTTCCGTGATGTCTCACGTACTATACAGTTGACCCTCGAACCTCCCGTGCACTGACTCCCCCAAAATTTAACAGCCAAGTACTGTGAACTGTGGAAGCCTGATGAAATACAGTCAGTTAACACATGTTTATGTCATTTGTATCATTTACTGTGTTCTCACAGTAAAGTAAGCTGGAGAAAAGAAAATATTAAGAAAATCATAATACATGTACACTACTGTATGTATTGAAAACAAATCCACATTTAAGCAGACCCATTCAGTTCAACCCTCTTGTTCAAGAGTCAGCTGTTTGGGCCCCTGGGTGGCTCAGTCGGGCATCTCACGGTCCATGGGGTTGAGGCCCCCATCAGGCTCTGTGCTGACAGCTGAGAGCCTGGAGCCTGCTTCGGATTCTGTGCCCACCCCTGCTCATGCTCTGTCTCTCTCTGAAAATTGAACTTTAAAATATATATGTTTTAAAAAGTCAACTGTAGTTACAATACAGCAACTTTTTTGCCCTAGTAAAATAGAGGCGCACATTCTGTGCCAGTGGGTATGTAATAGGTAGGTTAATAATAGTAGGCTTGCCTTCTTTTTGAAATCGGATTAGGTAATGTGATTTCTTACTCAGTTTATTGACACTTCAGGTGTCCTGCTTGGCTCAGAGCAAGCGTGGGTCTTGATGAGCGGAACAAACATTTAGATTGTGAGCGCAGGAGTAGAGGGTCCTGTGGCATAACGGATGGCAGCCCATCTGGGCGAGTCTGCCCCCCAGGCCTTGTGGTGGAAGTTTCTGGCTTCACTGGGCCCCAGATCTGCCTGACCCTCATTGCCAGGTCGCAGTCCTTTTTTTCCCTTGGTCAGTGTATACCGCAGGTTTAGCCTGTCACTGGAATCCAGGGACACCTCTGAGGTGGTGTCTTGGTTTCCTTAATGCCTACGGAAGTTCTCTGCATTCCAGTTTGGATTTCCCTGTAGTTTTGTGAGCAGAATTAGTGTATCCTGTTTTCTTAACCTTATTTTTGTTTTTGTTTTTGTTTTTTTGGGTTTTTTTTCCCCAAAGTCGTCTTTTTCCCCAACCAGTACACTAAGGATCACATTCCTGTTTCCAAGTCTTGGCTGTTCACCTCTCAGTAAGTGGTAACAGACATACTCAGGATTCATACTTAGTCTCTATCCTGATGCTCTGTGACACGGTTCGGGTCCCTGGGGTTGGGGGCTCTTTTCCACCCAGAGCAGATTGGCTGAGCCCTTGGCCGGGTATACTCTGCAGGCACAACACGCCAGGACCTGCAGCTGCGCCGTCACTCTAGTCAGGCTGACGCACGTCGGCCCTGCCAGCCCTTCCCCAGGAGCCGTGGGGAACGGTCCACTTGCTTGGCCTCCCTGTTGCCAGATTCTCTTACAGTAAGAGAAAACGCAGAATCTCCCAGAAGTGCAGATCAAACCGAAAGAACGAATTCTTTCACAGTAGATTCATGATGACCCGTGTCTACTTTGAAATAACGGTCTAGCCCAGTGAGTGCGTTTGGATGTTTTCCTCTTGTGCTTTTGTTTTGTAGTAGTCACACATCGATCTGTTTTGCTCACCTAATGAACATGACTAACATCAGGTAAACCTAAACATAAAGATAGTTCACAGTTTTTCCAAATGTAAGCTACCGTTTCTCCTATGTATTTATCTGTGCTTTTAGAGCAAGGCTCTAAAGGACATAACTGCTTCACGGAAGAAATGCAGATGGTCTGTAGGCGTATGAGAAAGCGTTACACCTTATAATTATTAAAGTAATGAAGAATTAAATAAGTTTTTTACACCAAAACTGAGAACAGTGATTGTATCCAGTGTTGGCAGAGAGCAGTGGGAGATGAAGTTCCTAGAGTCAGATGGAAATGTTAGTTTGCTATGATCTTTCTGGAGAGAAATTTAGAAATATAAAGACACTGATATACTTTGGCCCAGTGTTTCATTTTGCTTTTTAACTTTTAACTCTATTCTAAGGAAGTTGTGGTATTCAAATTGCTTGTACAAGGCTGTTCTGAATATTTTAGTAATAGGAAACCATGGTAAACAACCTGAGTCTAAATCACTAAAGATGAAGTGGTATTTAAAGGGTATAAACAGCCAATAAAAATACACTGAGGAATATTCGTGGACACGTAATAATGTCTGTAACAAGGAAGAAGCAGGATACAAAGTGGTGTGTGTCCTGTGAACCTTCAGTGCACCCTCTCTGCTTTTGAAAAATGACATCATCTTATATGGAAGGTAGCTCTCCATAGGTATGGGGCTTATTGACACCTTTTTTTTTTTTATAGATGATTAATTTTTTAATTGACTTTGGAGAGAATGAAAGCACACGGGTGAGCTGGGTAGAGGGGCAGAGGGAGAGAGCGAATCTCAGATAGGCTCCATGCTCAGTGGGACTGGAGATCACAACCCTGGGATCATGTCCTGAGCTGAAAGCAAGAATTAGACACTCCACTGACTGGGCCACCCATGTGTCCCTAGATGATATATTAAAAAAAAATTTTTTTTTTAATGTTTATTTTCGAGACTGTGTGAGACAGAGCATGAGTGGGGGAGGAGCAGAGAGAGAGAGGGAGACTCTGAATCCGAAGCAGGCTCCAGGCTCTGAGCTGTCAGCACAGAGCCTGATGCGGGGCTTGAACTCACAGATCGTGAGATCATGACCTGAGCCGAAGTCAGCACTCAACTGAGCCATCCAAGTCTTGCCCCAGGATGATACATTTTTAAATGATCTTTGCTTTCTAGATTTTCAGTATAGAACACGCATATTAAAATACCATTTATTAGTTTTTTTTTTTCATTATGCAAATATAAGTCCTGGTTACACCTACTTGCAAAAACTCTACCTTTCACCACTGACCTTACAATGTTACAGTAGTTTTTAGGGGGCGTATGGGTGGTTCAGTTGTTGAAGCGCCTGACTCTTGATTTTGGCTGTGGTCATCTCTCACAATTGTGGGCTTCAGCCCCTTGTCCGGTTCCATGCTAGGCGTGGAGCCTGCTTAAGATTTTCTTTCTCTCTCTCTCTCTCTCTCTCTCCCCCCCCCCCTCTTTCTCCCCCTCTCCCCACCTCCCCTGTGTTCACTCACTAGCTCTTTCAAAAAATAGAAATAGTTTTTAGGGTTGAGAAATTGTATTTATTTTTGAGAGAGAACCCACAGAAACGATATTGCATCGTTGCCTCTAAAAGTGATTTTTTTGGTTATTAGTATAAACGTGCTATGTTCAGGTTTTTCCTTCTAAATTTGAACCTGGTACACCTATTCAGAGCTTCGAACATTTTCAAATGTGGTTTTAATCACTCTCAGGTGCAGGTAGACCTTGCTTTTTTGACAGAGGCCGTGGGTGTGCATCTGCTTTATCTGGGCCGTCCCTTTTCAGAGCCACACCTGACCACGGCCCAGGGAGCACTCCCCTGACCTGACAGACCAGCTGCACCAAATGGCAGGTGGCATTGGCCTGCCGGTTTGCACAGGAGGCACGTTTGTTGACATGTGCAGATAGAATTTTTAATGCAACTTTCAGTGTAGTCTTTCCAAATGTTTTTCATACAAGTTGTTCAGAATTCTACTGTAAGGTCCAGTTGGGTAGGAAGCAGTGGTAGAAAATAGTTCTCTTCTGTTTAGTTTTGCTTCTTTAATTGAATTGACTTTTAGAAAATGAAAATGGGTTGAATTTGGTAACTCCGAGTTGCGAAGTGATTCCCCAGATGTGTTTAAGTCGAAGGCTTGGCGCTGGGGGTGACAGTCGCGGGAATCCCCACCTTTCCCTTAAGTGCTGGCAGTAACACCCTTGTCCTCTGGCTGGACGTGCCAGTGGGAGATGAACCAGGCCGTCCGTTACAGCCCCTGCCGCGGGGAAGGTGCTCTGCAAACATCGCAGGGCCGTGCTCGTGCATGACTTGGCCTCGGACCCCTTTGCATGTGATGTGCCAACTCCTTTCTATGACTTGTCCGTACTAGTCACGCAGAAGTGTACCTTGGAAATGGTCAGACAGGTGTGGGGTGACAGAAGAGCTACTTGGACTCTTTTGGAGGCAGAACCAGGCTTGGCTCCTGAACGGAACGGCCACCCCACCTGCCACTTCCCAGCCTGCCGTCACCCAGAGGCCCCGTGTCCTCATGTATCTCCTTCTGCGGTTGGCTGTGTTGACAAAGAAACCCCAGGAAACTCTTAAGACTCTCCAAAGTTTGAAAGGGCAAATATGTGTGTTTGTTAGACTCTGGCCGCCTTAGCATAAAACAGCTAACCCATTGACTATTGAATGAAGCTTCAGTACTACTTTATTACTTTTTAGCTTTTTAGTTTTTTTTTGCCTCTGGATGGTTTCCTCTTAATTCCTATATTTAACCAATCCTCAAATTCTATTTTAATTATTTTCACTTTAAAAATAATTTTAGATGTGACCCACTTTCTTCTAAATATTAGTCCTGTTTATTTTGTTTTTTTATACTCTTCATCTAAAGCAAATGATCTGTGAACACGTAGTTGTGCATATGTTGGAACAGCGGGGGGTAAATGTGGTCCGTGCGAGCGGAGTAGTAGAAGGAGCCCCACTTCGTGCAGAGAGAAAGCATCTGGGAGCCTGAGGGCTACGGTTTCCCCTGGGCAAAAAAATATCACCCTCAGTAACTCAGGACTGCATCCATTTCAGAGTCTTTCTTAGACGTGGATTATTCTCCCTTTCAGATAATGTACTCAAAGTACTCTGATGATGCCTGTCCTCACGTCTGCCTCCAGGGTGATTCAGGGAAGAACTAGCTCGCCTGGATAGATGGTTTCTTTCTGGCAGCTTCTGATACACACTAAGAATCTGCTTTTTCCTCTTCTGAGGACATTTCCCCACGTAGTGCAGTTGATTGAAAGCTAAGATTTAAAAAAACAAAAATACAAACTGAAGATTGTGTGTTGTCCAAGCTACGTAAAGTCTGTCTCGATGGACAGACTCTGATTCTTGCCTTTTGGAGGACTTGGCCTGGATTCAAAGCAGGATTGGTGCCATTTTTGTGAGTGATGGTTCCCTACTCCCTCAACAGCGCGCACCTGTTATTACCTCCCGTACAAGCATCGTGTCTGTTTCCTCTCCCCAAAAACAGCAAGTTAGGGGTTCCCTGGGCCAACATTTTTCATGAAGAATTGCTGGGCTTTAGGCTGAACTCAGCCACTCATTTTACAACTACTGGTAGGAAAAACTACATGAACCCAAGAGTACTTCTATTTGGGGGCTTTTTAAAATGGAATTTTTGTTTTTCAGATCAGTAATCCTGTTGTAAACTTCAGCAGTCCAAAGAGGTGCACAGTGAACAGCACTTCCCTTTCCTTCCATCTCACGTCTGAGTCTTGGCCATCCGAGCCGCCGCTCCAGCTCGGGTCTGTCTCGGGCACCGCTGACTGTGGGAGACCTGCGCATGCGCATGGAGAAAATGGGTGTTTGTATTAACTTAAAATAACCTTTAACACAAATTCTCAATTGCAAGTAAACAAGTATCTGTAGGGTTTTTAGTTTTTATGCACGAGGTTCCCTGGTGGTTGGTCCTTACTGAGAATTTGCTCTGAAACATCCCTGTGAGTGGACAGAGACGGTCTCCTCACCTCATGCCGTGTTTAGCTTATCGCCTGTAAATGTCCTCGTGTCGTCTGGAAACGAGCATCTTTGTTAGAGACCATAGAAAAATTTGTTTTCCTTGACTACTTGGTAATATCTGTACTTCAGTCAGCATGCTGTTAGAAATGCCGAAGATAAATACTCTGAAATCAGACTGACTTTTGGCAGATAGCTCTCCAAATGTGTAGTGTATTTTTTCTGTAATTCATATTTGTTTAGGTAGATTTTAGGATTCTGGTGTAGATATTATAATTTTATATCCTGTTTTATTTTCTTCTTGTAGATATTTATTCTGGCTTATGTTTTTATTTTTATTATGTTTCAGGGAGGTTTTTGAGGTTTGTTTTGTTTTGTTTTTTTAGATTCAGATTAGTTAATATACAGTGTAGTATTGATTTCAGGAGTAGAATTTAATGCTTCACCATTTAGATACAACACCCAGTGCTCATCACAAGTGCGCTCCTTAGTCCCATCATCCATCCAGCCCACCCCCCACGCCGCTGTTCCAGGGATGCTTCTGAGTTACGTCAGATGCCTCTGAAATGGTGATGTGTAGGTGCACATGGGGGTGTGGGTGATGGAATGTTTATGGTGGGGTGTTTTGGTGGTAGTGCTGACAGGTGATATTGCACAGGAGATAGTGGAGGAGGGAGAAGGATTTTGACCCTGGCAAGGCTAGAAGTTTTCACAAACCAGTACTACTGAAGTGGACTTCAAAGGATGACCATAGATACTGGGAAAAGAAGGAATGAAAATCTTGCCAGATTTGGCAGGAAGGAGAAGGATGAATGAGAAATTGGGAAAGAGCACCTCTAGAGGACTCGGCATTGGCCTGCCTGAAGGGTATAAAGATAACTAGGCAAATTGGTGAATTTCACTGGCTTGGTGAACCTTGAAAACCAGGTAAAGGAGTTTGTGCTTGTTTCATTGTTTTTGTTTTGAAAGTGTAGGTTCATAGAGATTGGGTATATGGCTTGAGAATTAATGATTTGACCGATTTTAGGATTAATCTAGAAATAGGATTGATCTAAACACCAAATGAGATTAAAACAGGAAGAAGTCAAAGGCAACCGGAGACCAACTTGGTCTGAGTAGTTGAATTCCACACAGGTGTTGTATAAGTTCTGAACTGGGGTAGTGGCAATTGAAACAGAAAACAGGAGGTGCCAATTTCTGGGCCTCTGGTTAAAGATGAAAATTACGTTTTGACTTTCTCATTTGTGACATCATTAAAATGGTAGTAAAAGAATTTTAAGATCAGTGAAGAGATGAAGAATGGAAGCGAATAAACACCATAGGGGTTCTGGAATAAGAAGGCGGCACTTGTTAATGATGAGCTCTGGGTATTGTATGTAAGTAACTACATACAAGTCACTACATTCTACACCTGAAACGAGTATTACACAGTATGTTAACTAACTGGAATTAAAATAAAAACTTGAAAAAGAAAAAATACATATTTTTGTTGGAGGATGAAAGGCATATGGAGGCAGGGGCCTGATTCCAGGATGCAGGAAGCCGTGGTTGGGAGGATAGTGAGCGGCGGGTGCAACAGGAAAACCACCGTTCCTGCAGGGTCGGCGAGGCTCAGGATCTGAAGCCTCCAGCTTGGCAGCAGGTGGTGTGAGATGGGGCAGTGCTTGGGAGCTGGTGGGTAGATTCAAATCTGTAAAATTAACAGCCCGTCATCTCCCTCTGCTCCCAAGGACAGAATATTTGGCGGCCAAGAGCATCTCCTATGTCCCAGGCATACCTCTTGTGTATTTCAAACACATCGAATAGGACCGTCTCAGAAACTGAAGATTTCTGAGAAGATTCTTGTTACAGTTGTAGATTAGGAACAGGATGCTGTAAAAAAACTCTTCCTTCAAATGAGAACTCCAATTTTAAGAAAAGTAATAGAGCTAGAAGAATCGGTGAAAGTAAAGTAAAAGGAACTTAACCCAGGAGGCCTGATACCTGACTGTTAGGAGTTCTGGAGAGAAACAGGAGAGGATTTTTAAAATTTTACGTTATCTTTCTATAAAGAGAATGTAAAATCATTTCTCAGAACTGAAGATGCTATAAACCTCTGGTGCCCAAAATAAGGGGAAGATCATTTCTAGGAAAAAATTGTGAAATTTCTGTGCACAAAGCAGTAAGAGATCTCTGCAAACCCATGGATTGGGTGTGAGGGAAGAGGGCAAGTTTCCAGGATTAGTATTGTCCGACGGGTCTAGAGGGCAGCAGTGTGTATTGGAGCTAGAAGACCAGGGAGCCATTGTATTGTTGCCAGAATGAAGACCATGGGTTTGATGAGTGAAACACAGCTTGAAATTCCCAAGAGCAGCACCTGGGACATGTAGGAAGCCCTAGGCTGTCCTCCGCAGAGGCACAGTGAAGAGCCATGTAATCTAACGTCCCCTTCCTCTGTACAGTGTCCAAGTCTCTTCCTATTGAGTTGTAGTATGGGCACCAGTGTTTGGTCGCATAGGTTTTGCTAATATTTTCTCCCAGTCTGAGGCTTGCTACCCCTGTCTTTGGGTGAGCAGGTATATTTTATTTTGAGGAAACCTAAAGTTCTTTTACAGTTTCTAACCTCTGTGACCTGTAAGAATCCTTTCTCCTAGACCACAAAGATACTGTGTTTTCCTCATAAAAATTCATGGTTTGGGCTTACACATTTATGCCTCTGATCCATCCATATAACTTTTGTATATGGCGTGAGGTAGGCTTGAGGTTAATTTTTCTATTGTATGGACATCCATTTTTATTTCTACATCATTTGTTGAAAAGGTTAGGTCCATATTTAGCTTGTCAATTTCTACTCTAAACTGCTGAGATTAAAATTGGAATTGCATTGAACTTTTTCATAATGATTTTATTGAAATACAATTCACAAGCCTTAGAATTCATCCATTTAAGTAGGTTTTCAGTAATTTTTAATATATTCAGATGTGCTCACCCATCACTACAGAACATTTTAGAACCATTTTCATTACCTCAAAAACCCTGTGCCCTCTCGCTACCATCCTTTATTCTGTTCACCTCCAGTAATCTTTCTATCTCTAAATCTGTCTCAATAGATTTGTCTATTCTGAACATTTCAGATAAATGTAATTATATAATATGTCATTTTATGAGCAGGATTGTGTGCCCCCCCAAATTCATAATGTTGAAGCCCTCATCTCAATTTTATAGTATTTGAAGTTTGGGCCTTTGGGGGAATAATTAAGGTTAAATGAGATCATATGGTGGGGCCCTAACCCTGTAGGGATGAGACCTCAGAGAATGCGGGCTGCAAGTAGGAGCAGAGGAAAGGCCAGGTGGGCATACGGGGACGAGGTGGCCATCTGCAAGCCAGGAGGGGAGCTCTCACCAGGAGCCGACCCTGACGACATCTTGCCAGCCTCCAGAACGGTGAGAAAATCCCTGTCTGTCCTGTGAGCCACCCAGTCTGTGGCATTGTTCTAGCAGCGTGCATAGGCGAATGCCTGTGGCCTTCTGTGACGGGATCTTCCGTTTACCATAATGTTTTCAGACTTCACCTGTATTGGAGCATATATCAATATTTTGTCATTTTTATGGTCCTGTAATAACCCCCCGACTGGGTTTATCATATTTTGTTCATCAGTTGATGGACATTTCGTTATTTCTGCCTCTTTGCTATTATGAACGGTGATCTAAACATCGGTGAACAGGTTTTTGTACAGACGTGCTCTTGGGTAGATAACTAGAAGTGGAATTTGGGGGTCAAATGGTAGCTGTGTGGTTAATGTTTGCATAACTGTCTTCCATCGTGGCCACACCGTTTTACTTTCCCACCAGCTGTGTGTGTGTGTGAGCTTGCCAGTTTCTTCACACCCTGACCAACCCTGGGTATTATTTTTTTGGATTCTAGCCATCATCCTAATGGGCATAAGTGTTACTCATTGTGGTTTTGATTTACATTTCCCTCATGATTAATGATGTGTCTACCTTGCTTAGAGGAATGTCAGTGACATCCTTGGCCTCACCCCCCCCCCCCCCGCCTCTGTCCCCTCTTTTTTTAACGAGAGAGAGAGCTCCAGCGAGCGCAGGCACGCCCATCATGGACATTGTTCCGACAACCCTGGGATCATGACCTGAGCCAGTATCAAGAGTCAGACACAACCGACTGAGCCACCCAGGTCCCCTCTTTGCCCATTTTTAACTGGGTTGTCTTTTTATTGAATTTTAAAGGTTTTTTGATACTAAACACAAATGCTTTATCAGATACATAAATGATTTGCAGATATTTTCTCACCTTCTATGGGCTGACTTTCCGTTTTCCTGATTGTTCCTTGATACAAAAGTTTAAAACTGTTGAAGCCCCAATTCATTAATTTTTTTCTTTGGTCACTTATCTTTCTATTGCTACATTTAAGAATCCCTTGCCACATCAAAGATCGTGATTTAGTCTTCTGTTTTCTTCTAAGTGGTTTATAGTTTAAGCGTATACATTTAGGTCTTTGATCCATTTTGAGTGTGTGTGGTGTGAGGAGTAAGGGTTGAAAGGTCACTCATTTGCCTGGGGCTGGCTGAGCTGTCCCAGTGCCAGTGGTTGAAAGGCCATCTTCCCCCATTGAGTGGTCTTGGCGTTTTTGTCGAAAATCAGTTGTCCAGAGACAACGTGGGTTCATTTCTGGGTTCTTAGTTCTGTTCCACTGATCTATATGTCTGTCCTTTGCCAGTACCTCTCTGTCTTGATTACTGTGGTTTGTATAAAGTTTTTAAATCTTTGAAGTGTGAATACGCCAACTTTGTTTTTTCAAGAATGTTTTGGGTTCCTTGTGATTCCATATGAATTTTAGAACCTGCTGGTCACTTCCTACAAAGAAAGCAGCGGGTGCTGATTGGGGTTGCACTGCACGTACACGGCAGTGTGGGGGGTGTTGCTGTCCTGCTAACACTGTCCCCCTCCCTTTCCTAATGTACGTATTTGAAGGTATAAATTTCTCAAGAATTTTTACATTTATTCCACCAATTTTGGCATGTTTTATTTTCATTATTATTTAGTTTGAGACATTTAATAATTTTCCTTGTTACTTTTTTTGACTCTTACATTATATAGAAATGTTGTTTACTTCAAAATGGTTGTGGTTTTCCAGCATAGCTCATAGTTACTGATTTCTAATTCAATTCCATTTTGGTCACTCAAGAAACTGCATGATTTCAGTCTTTTAAATTGTATCAAAGGCTATTTTAATGAAATGGCCCAGAAAGCAGCCTATTTGATGAGCATACCATAGACTGTTGGAAAGGATGTGGAGGGGTAGTCTGGGTGGCTCAGTCGGTTAAGCGGCCGACTCGGTTTCAGCTCAGGTCATGAGCTCATAGTTCCTGGGTTCAAGCCCCGTGTCGGTCTCTTCTGTCAGCACAGAGGCCACTTTACATCCTCTGTCTCCCTCTTTCTCTTGCCCTCTCCTGCTTGCACGGTCTCTCTCTCAAAATAAATAAATAAAAACTTAAAAAAAAAAAAAAGGGGGTGTGGATTCATTAGGTATAGACAGTGTTGTGCTGGAGCAGGATCGAGCTGGCCTGTGGTAGATGGTTGTGCACTTCTCTCCCCGAGTCCCTGCTCAGTAGTGCTCTGTCGGTAGTTTGAAGTCTGCCATGGTGGGAGTCTTACACATTTTTTTTCATGTGTTTTGAAGCTCTTTTAGGAGAATATACACTTACTATCTTTTTAATAAATTGACCCTTTAATTATTGTGAAATGTCCCTCTGCTCTCTGGTAATAATTTCCTTCAAGTCTGTTTTGTCTAGTCCTGTTACAGTCTCTTTAGCCTTCTTAGACTCAGAGTTGGCAGGATAATCTTTCCCCATCTGTTTACTTTTGACCTATCTGTGTCTTAGCACTTCTGTCTTTTGTAAGAGCATATAGAATTGTTCTGCTATTTGTCCCTTCCAACTTCCGTCTTTTGACTGTAGATTTTAGTCTATTAACATATATTGTAAGTATTAATAGGTTGATTTTTTTTTTTTTTTAGGTCTACCTTTTTTTTTTTTCTGTTGTTTAAAACACTTTTGTTCCTACTCTTCCCTTCTTTTGCGTTGTTTGGAATTGTTTAGAATTTTACCCTATCTGTTGGCCTTTTAGGTATTCATTTGGGGTTGTGTGTGTTCTTACTCAAGAGATTACAATATTCTTCCCCCCACCCCCCTCTTCTGACTAGAGTTGACCATGTAGTTTGTACTGTGTGGGTCAACTTATTCTCAGATGTTTTTCAATAAATACAGCATTTAAATGCATTTTCTCTTTATGATTTTTTTTCCTCTAGCTTAAAATAGTAAGAATACAGCATATAAAAAACATGTAACATACAGAGTATGCTAATTGACTGTTGATGTTGTTGGTAAGGCTTGTGGCTGACAGTAGACTAGTAATAGTTAAGTTCGGGGGGAGTCAGAAGTTCTATGTGGATTTTTTACCGTGTGGAGGGTCAGCACCCTTAACCCCCACATTGTTCAAGAGTGAACTGTACTTAGAGTTAATGTCCTGTAACATCACAGAGAATGTAGAAACCTTTAACTGTAGAGTCCCATTTTCTATCCCACTATCCTCTTTTACGTCACATCTACATATGCTTTACAACCCACAGACAGAAGTTTTTGGTCTAAACCATCCTGTGTATTTTAAAGAATTAAGAAAAATAATCTTTTATACTTACCCAAATAATTACTGTGTCTAATGGTTTGCGTTTCTTTCTGAAGATCTAAGCTTCCATCTAGTATGAATTCCCTTCTGCCTGAAATGCAAGTCTGTATTATGTGAAGTCCCTTAGTTTTATTTTATGTGAAATAAAATCATTTTTGGAGAATATTTTTACTGGAAGAAGAATTTTGGACTGATAGGCTTTCTTGTTCTTTCTTTCAACATTTTAAGGTGTTAACTACTCTGTCTTCTGGCCATTGTATTTGTTAATGAAAACTTAGCGGTAATTTTAATTCTTGGTTGGTATGTTACAAGTAACTTTTCCCAATCAGCTTTCAAGAATTTTTTCTCCTGACGTGCCTGGGTGGCTCAGTCAGTTAAGCTTCTGACTTTAGCTCAGGTTATGATCTCACAGTTCATGAATTCAAGCCCCGCATCGGGCTCTGTGCTGACCGCTTGGAGCCCAGAGCCTTCTTTGGATTCTGTGTCTCCCTGTCTCTCTGCTCCTCCCCCCTTTCCCCCTCTGCGCCCCCCCCCCCCCGTCTCAGATAAACATTAACAAAAATTTTTTTAAATTTTTTTCTCCCTTTTCACTTTCAGCAGTTTTTCTTTCCTTATTCTTCAGAATTGATCATTTATGATGGTCTCTCTACATAAGTCTTATCTCTTCGTTCTGCTGTCAAGCCCATCTAATAAGTTATTTTAAATAATAATCAGTTCTAGAATTTTTCATAGTTCCTATTTTTTATTGCAGTTAGTTCTCACTTATTGTGAGCATGTTTTCTTTTATATCCTTGAGTATAGATACGGATACATTGTCCCCTAATTCCAGCATGGTTCTCTCTAGGTTAGTCTCTTGATTATCTCTTCCCTCGAGGGTGGGGCTCATTTGCTTGTTTCTTATATAAACAGAATTGGATTGTGCCATTCTCTTCTTCCAAGACTGCGATACCCTTCGTATATGCTTCCTTTTGTTGTTCTCTGGTGGCTTCAGACCGTTGGTTTTATAGTTCTTCTAGTTTGTAGTTACTATCTGCCTAAATGTGGTTAGACACACTGGTACCAGCCACAGAACCAAGATTTAAGTATAACTTAAACTTTCTGTATCGTGAGTGTTGGGATGAAGTCAGATTGGAGGTAGAGGGTTGCACTGAACTGTATTTTCTGACAGCAGGAATTCAATAACTTATGCAAAGGTCAGTTGGTCAAAAAACAGTACAGGCATGCGACGTGAAGATATGTGCATATCGCCTGGACAAATCACCTCCTAAATCAAAAAACAGTTAAGAATGGTTGCTGCTTAAATTTAAAAAATAATGAAAGAGGGGTGCCCGGGTGGCTCAGGCGGTTAAGTGTCTGTCTCTTGATCTCAGTGTTACGAGTTCAAGCCCCACTTTGGCCTCTGTGCTACACCTGGAGCCTACTTTAAAAAATAAAGAAATAAAAGAGTGGCTGCTACTGAGGGTGGAGAAGAGTGAGCTGTAGCACTCTTGCTTTTTATTTTAAGTTTTTCTTCATTCCTTATCTAAAATATAAGTTGCTAAAAGAAAACGCAAATTTTAGCAAGCAGGAAATCTAATCACTGCTTTCTCTAGCCACTACTGACTAATGCTTCTCCACGCCAGACCTTGGGTAATGGGGATGGAAATCCTAATTTGGGAACACGTTCAGGTTTGGGTAGAAACTTAAAAAGGTTTTAAGAGGTTTCTTTTTGTTAGAATTGTGCCTTTTGGTTTGTTCTGTGAGACCAGGTTCCTTGCATTGCGTCCAGGCCCTCCTTGAGAAGGTGAGGCTGGGAGGAAGGTTGGTAGGACGAAAGTGTTATTCTTTGCTCTGGCTTTTCCTTTGGGGAAAGAGTATTTGGGGAAGAAGAAGGAATTATGTGCCCAAGAGGTTTTGTTGTTTCGTTTTTAACCCCCCGCCCTGCTCTTCAAAAGTAACAGCTCTTAAAGGCCAGAGGGGCACCCAGTGGGCTCAGTTGGAAGAGAATACGACTCTTGATCTTGGGATCATGAGTTCAACCCCACATTGGGTGGAGAGATTGCTTAAATAAAAACTTAAAAATAAATAAATAAAGGCCAAACAGATACGTCAACTTTTATCTCCATGCCCAAAGAGACCATCCTAAGATACTATTATTCTAAGTTGCTTTTTCACTTGTTTGTGTCATTTTAACGTATTTTCATATGGGCCTATGAATGGAGCTCGTTTGATTGGTTCTATAGTTTGGGGTTTTTTAAGTGCTTCCTTACATGGGTGGCACGGTGCTGTCGTTGGTCGGGTGTCCGTCACGACACAGTGGTCGTGGCCTGCACCTGTTCTGTCCACAGACCACTAAAGACCTTTTGAAGAATTTGCCCTGGAAAACCTTTTAATACCAAGCAACTCAGGACCTGACCTTACAAAACGGATGGGAGCAGATGAGCGGGAAACGCGTGGCTCCTCTGTGGCAGGGCAGCTCGCAGCGGTGCTCAGCGGGTGCTCCCACGCTGAGCGGACGGACAGGTGGAAAACCCAGGCCCCTTGCAAGGGTCCTAAAGACTCAGTGGAGTGAGGCTGTATACACCCTGAGGAGTGTCTTAACCAGTCATTTAACATCATTTACGAAGAGTGTTAGAATAAAGCTGTTTAGGTCTAAACAGCTAATCTTTAAGTAAATGTAAAAATTCCATAGAAGAATGTCGTATTTTAACTGGTAACATTTTCTTAGTGGTACTTAAAGTAATGATACAAATTATGATTGGTGTCTTAGATGAAATTGGTAAATACATCACAGTTTTTATAAACACTCTCTATTCTTTGACATTGTATCCTCAGATGAATCTAACAGTATTTAATTCCCTATGTTTGCCAAATAGATTATTACAAGGTTTTTGCCATTGTGAGTAACGCTGTGATAGTTTGGTAGCTAAGTATTTCTATAATTCTGTGACAATTTCCCCATGAGGCATCTGAGTATAATCGTTGTATCAGAAGGAATGTACTTTCAGGCCTTTAAATATTTCTAAATTTTATTCCAGAAAAGGCCATAACTGTGTATGCTCTGACCCCCAACGGATAGAGGCTCCCATTTTCCTGCACTTTGGCTGTCATTGGGCTTGTTTTTTTTAAAGATCTTTGTTAATTTAATAGCTTAGAGATGAATACATTGCCAGAAAACAGAAGTCATTCTGAACAAGGTAACCTAAGACATTCCCTGGAACCGAACACCTAGAACTGGGTGCTTGGTAAAAAGTGTGAGCCTCTGTGTGGAAGCAGGAGGATGTGGGCAAGGGGGGTGCTGGAAGACAGAGGCCACACAGAAAAGGGGACAAAGCCTTGTGCCTGGGCGAGGAAGGGCAGAGCTGCCGTTTCCATGGCAATCTTGAGCAACAAGGTGAACTGGAAAAATAACGGACTTTCTCTCCCACGGCAGCAGCTAGAAAGTAGTTTGGGACCAGTTCTGGATGTGAGGGGGGTGGGGACATCTGTCCTGAGGATTTGTTACCTTGGGTATGTTTGCGGTTTGAGTTTGTATTAACAGCTTTGAGGGGAGGATTTCTCCAAGCTGGGAAATTAATACAAAGGTCTTGCTAAAAGTGAGCTTAAAAAAAAAAAAGTCAAAAAGCAGAGGAGAGATTCCACCAGAACAAGTCAGCACATAGAAAAACAGCAGAATGAGAGCCCCAAGAAAAGGATCTTTAGAGGGTGCCCCTAAATATGTGAAAAATGGTTGCATAAAAGAATAAAAATACTGAGGAACAGAACAGGAGAAATAAGATTGACTTTATAAAGAAATGGGGGGGGGACTGGGAAACTCAAGAGATGTAAAATATGGTGTTTAAGAGTAAACAGCAAATTTGGCACAGTTGAAAGTATCACTTAACCAGATGGTAAATCAAGAAAAATTAGAAAGTTTGAACAAAGGACACGAAAATGTCCAACACACATGTAGTAGAAAATAGGGGAACAAATAATTTGAAGAGATGACAACCTGAGAATTTTCCAGAATTAATGAAAGGCAAATAGAAAATACAAAATTTAAAAAAATAATCAAAATAAGATGGTAAATAATCCAAATAGCAATGTATAAAACAGTAGATAACCATATATTTATATTTTGATTTTGTAATAAAACTGAACTTATCCATTGGACACCATCAAACTCTTTTTTTTTTTTTAAGAATGCATTTTGCTGTGGTTTGCAATAGACATACCAAAACACAGAGATGTGAAAGTAGAAAACAGAGGTGTGACCAATGTACTCGGGGTTAATTCTAAACAGAGATGAGAATAACCATCTTAACATCTGGTCCAGTGGATTTCCCAAGGCACTATTGTGAGGAGGAAACACGGTTACTTCCTAATGATAAAAAGAACATGGAGTATAATTCAGTTTATAGACTTGTTAACTGCTGAGTAGTAGTCTGCTCTATGCGTATACTGTGATTTGTGCAAGGAACTGCCAGGGGCTCCTGGGTGGCTCCGTGAGCATCTTTTTGATTTCATGATCTCATGGTTTGTGGGATCAAGCCCTGTGTTGGGCTCTGCGCTGTCTGAGATTCTCTTTTCTTGGGATTCTCTTTTCTCTCTCTCTCTCTCCTTTCCCACACTCAAGTGTGTGTGCACGCTCTCTCAAACGTTTAAAAAAAACTGCAAAATTTTTACAAAGTAATTATATAGTATATTGTCATCAGTTTCTGAGCAAACTTTTTTTTTTTTAAGATTGTGAAGGATATGACATAATATACAGAAGAGAAAATGAAAGTTATAAACTCAAGAGAATCTTAGCCTCCCTGTAATAAGAGAAATGCATATTAAATCTGCGGCAAAATGTATGGAAGAGGCTGTAAGCAGTTAACCAGCGCTGGTGGCCCTCCAGTGACAGCACATCGGACAATGTGTAGTAAAGTTTACAATGGATCCCTTTCTCCCATCACCCGCCAGTTCTGTAGTGTGAGAAACTCAAACCTGTACGCGTAAGAACTTACTAGCACTGTGCTTTGCAGCTTTGTTTGGAACTGCCAAATCTCAGGACTCCCTAAGGTGATCATTCACAAGAAAATGGGTGACTTACTGTAAGGTCTAAGCTGTATCTAAAGCTTGAAAGCATCCGGAATGGTAATTTCATGTACAGTTTTCCAGTAAGATATAAAAACACTCACAGAAAGTGCTCTGCACCACATCATGAGGTATTTGCCCCTAGGAAAAGCAGAAGGAAGAGGGGCACTGGGGAGCGGTAGGAAGCAGGTCCCTTGCCATATCTGTACTATTTAATTTCCTAAGAAGTTGAGGGGGAGGTAGGTAGAATGAGACCAGCACGGGGATAGATTTGTCCAAACTGGATCATTGGTCTGTGAGAGTTCATTGTGTATCATAAACTTTGATTCTCTGTGCGTTTGAAACATTTAAGGAAATGATTTGTTGTTTTAAGGTAGAGTTCTTTGATTACTACTGGTTGAAGGTTTTGGGGTTTTTTTTAACAGATTTTTGGCCACTAATACATATTTCTTTCAGCTTTGGGATTTTCTGTTGGTATAGTCTGCCCATGTTTCTGTGGAGGTTAACTTTTTCATGTTGCTTTTTATTCTCTTAACTGATTAAAGATAGTACTCGTTAAAGGTCTCTTTTACTAAGATATTTTCAAAATTTCAGATTAAGTACTTCCATGACTTTGCTTAGAAAAGCCTTCTCCAGTCTGAGATCAGGAAGATGTTCGTGTGTTTTGTTTTATGGTTTAGGTTTGTGTATTTTAAATCTTAATTACCTTCTGTAATATATCTTGGAGTATGGAATAGGTTTTGAAATCACCTCTGTCTGTACGTACTAACTTGCAGCTGGCCAGAATATTTTGTCATAACGATTTTTCTTTCTTAACGATGTTGTCTAGTAGTTTCATCCAAGTAACTGAAATCGTATGAAAGGTTACAGCGAAGCCGAGTGGTTCTCTGCCTTTCCCGTCCGCCCGCCACCCCCAGCAGCCCCGCACCAGCCGGCTCCTCCGCGACCTGCGCAGCTCCGGCCCTCCCAGTGCCGCGCACGCGCGCTGCGCTTCTGGGATCGATGGGCTTTAGACCTTCGTGACTGTGCTAAGAGGTCTCTTGCCCTGCCTTTCCTTCTGCGTTTTGTCCCTCATCTACCAACTGTAGCTTTTTAAAATTCGTTTCTAAATAATTTTAAAATAAAGCTTTAGTTATTTTGATATTTGTAATACCTGCTTCTGGTAGAAACATAGCTCCGGGCATCAAAATAGACTCTCGTTATAGCTTTTTTTCCCTCTCATTTGGAACCTTTGTACCAATTGTCGGTGCTTTTCATGCCTTCTGAAAAACGATTTCTCATAAGGTCAGTCACATTATGTGTTAGAATGTCCTGTGTTTTCCTTGGTGACCTTCCTCAGAACGTTCCTTCCTTTCAGCAGGCTGGCCCCTGGGCCTGTGGACAAGCTTGTAGGTGGGGCTGGCTGATGTCTAGCTTTTATTGCTGTGGTGAATGGTATCTTATTTCCACTATACTTTTTAAAAATAATTTTTAAAATACTTAGTTTTGAGAGACAGAGCATGAGTGGGGGAGGGGTAGAGCAAGAGTAAGACCCAGAATCTAAGTAGACTCCGGGCTCGGAGCTGCCCTGACGGAGCCCAATACGGCGCTCAAACCCACAAACCATGAGATCATGACCTGAACCTAAGTCGGCGTCTTCACCGTCGGAGCCCCCTCCAGGCGCCCTCCACTGTAGTGTTGCGCGGATTTTTGTTGATGTATCAGAATCATACTGGTTGGATGTAGTTTCTTGAAAAATACTTCGGGACCAATCGCTGTTGACATTGATGATGTGTGTTGATTTCCTTAACTTTCCTCCAAGTCATGTTTATAACTACTGCACGAGTGTTCACCAGTCAAACCAGGCCCGGGGGGCTGGCGTCCCTCCCTCCAAATCGAAAAAGGGACAGACGCCTGGGGGAGCTCAGTTTGTTGGCTTGGAATTATACAAACGACTTAAAGAATTTTTGAAGAATTACTTGACAAATCTTCTTAAGGTAAGATGTTTTATGTATATACTGGCTCTTTATAATAGAATGTAAAAGAAAATAGTGAAATGATGATTCTAACTCGATTGAATGCTACATCTCCCACTATTATTTGTTCATTGTTTTTGGCTTTGATGTTTGCATGAAGATAGTTTGCTCTTATTAGTCTTTTACTTGTTATGGAGATGAATCTTTCATAAGCCATTTTCTGTTTTTCAATTTGTTAAACTGGAAGTTTTTGATAGCTTTATATCATAGTAGTACTTAAATCACTAACCATTTTGTATTTGGTTGTTAGAAAATGATGGACCTTCTCATTTCGAGCATATAATTATGAATTCAGAGTACCTTTGTTGTATTTTGACCCTAGTGTGTTGTTTTGTCTAAAAATGTATCAGTGACCATAAGGTTATCTAGCCTTTGGTAATCACATTTTTCCAGTGTGACCTCCTTTTACACACAGTCGTGTAGTGTGTTTCAGAACTATGATGAAATCGTGCCCTTGGCCAGGATGGGTTTCTCTACGAACATCCATGACCTTTGAGTATGAGTTCATCCTGCTCCGAGCCATTGCTCCAGCGACGATGGAGTTTTCCCCCTTCATCTTCTGCCTTTTCCTTCCTCAGTCCCCATCCTCTGTAGCAAAGGCAGTGATGCCATCCTTCCAGCCCCAGGATGGGCATCTGGCGCCACACACATCCCATAGAGCGAGTGAAGACATCTGTACTCTCTACCCCCGGAAGTTTGGGCTCTGTGTATATACTTGAAAGATTTTTTTATTTACACAGATGATAGGCAAAATTTTCAGCATGCTTCAAAATGGCTTTTCTTAATATATTTTACCAGGTAATTGGGAACTTACTATCATTCTAACTGACCATAGTTGATTGACCACAAATTGTGACTAAGATAGTGTGATTTTCATGCTCCCTAAAACAGTGTGTTTATGATGTTTTGCTGAAACCACTGTGTCCTTATTTTTATTCAGGACACTTTGTAAAATGAACACCAGAACTGATTATTCCTCAGCATTAGAGTGAGGAACAGGAGTGTGTTGTGTTGTATGGAAGTATCAGGAGCCGTGCTCTGCCAGTGACACCTGTGCATTTTGGGAACGGCCCTGTGCTGTCAGCCAGAGCCGCTTACCTTCACGTTCGATAGTTCATTTCTTACTGCAGTTTAACTGAGCCAAACTCGGGTTGTGTGGAGACCTGGTCAGGTTTTTCCCAGGCTTGTGGGTCCACGTGTGCACCGCGCATTTGTGGGGCGTCAGTTCTGAGGTTGAGGCCATGGAGGCAGAGCGAGGGGGTGGCCTGCCCTGGACCTCCGTTCACAGCTGGGCTGTGTCCCTCCTGTCACCTCTGCGCTTCCTGCTACAGCATATTTCAGGGACAACGTGGTGGAGGACGCAGTTTTTAAAGGGGAAGATTGGCTTTGCGGGTGGCATTAATACTTGAGGGAAAAGCACAGGTTGATCCTTCACATACAGATTTGTGGTTTACCTCGTGGAAATCTGGGTAAAAAATAATTTTGGTAAAGGCACACGTTGCCCTTGACATCTTGTTAAAGAGGAAATATTTTACCATGACACTTATTTTTATGGAAAATGTAACTTACTATAAAAACCGGGAATTTATAATTTTTAAGTAAGTTTAATGAAGGAAGCAGATGCATGAAAAAATGGAGTAGTATTGGTCCTGTGGTCTAAATTGCTAATAGGACATTTTAATTAACTTCAACTGAAAATGTCAAAAACAAAGCAGATGTTGAGGTAAATGGCTTATTCCTCTAATTCTAAAAACTCAAGGTACTTTGTATGAGTATATGTGCGTACTTAGTGTTCCAATGTGAAAAGGTTCCATTTTGAAAGAATTTTCAGTAAAATTCTCTCTTCAGTCTGATCCTCACAAGCAATATTCTTATGAGGATTGGTGTTAATGAGCAAGCTCATCTAAGACCAAACACATAGATGTATTTTTAATGCAGTAGATTTGTTTTAGTGAACTTTTAATTTATCATGTGACAAATTAGTCCTTAAAGCTTGAGTTAACTTGTTTTTAGGATGGAGAAGATTTGATGGATGAGAGTGTACTGAAGTTCTACACTCAACAATGGGAGGATTATCGATTTTCCAGCAAAGTGCTGAATGGAATTTGTGCCTACCTCAATAGACATTGGGTTCGCCGTGAATGTGACGAGGGACGGAAAGGAATATATGAAATCTATTCAGTAAGATCTTTTTTAAACACCTTTCATGTGTGTGCTTTCGTAGAGCTACTTCATCCGCCAGTAGGGGGATCCAGGCAAATAATGAAGCTATTTTCAGAACAGTAGGCTACTTTCCTTCACTTTAATTTATCAATAAATGACTCTTAAATATTTTGTGGCAGGAAAGAAGAAGGATGATTAAATTGGAGTTCTGAAATATAACTTCCACACTTCTGCATTTACTGATAACAAGTTTCTTCCGCAGTTATTTGACCAGCCATCCGGTTTCGCCTGGAACTGTCCCAGTTCTAGCACTGGCTGTCCCCCAGGCTGGCGGTGTCGGGCAAATCCAGTCCAAGCCTGAGACCCAGGCCTCCCAGATCAGCCCTCGTGGTGTCTGTGGTATGGGGAGCTGTTCAGGGAGGGGACTGTGCTCAGGTGTCCTGCCCCCTCATATTACCAAATGTATGATGTTGGCAGACTTGAACATGGAAGGTTCTTTTAGACTGCGTGAAAGTAGATTATGAAAAGGCAGAATTTGAGTAACTGAGTCACTTTCATTAGTATGTTTCTTGAGTCAGGGAAGCTTTTTCTGGATTCATTGGTGTGCAGAGTGCGATCCCCAAACCTGCCACATCATGGACACCTGGAAACTTACTAGAAATGCAGGTTACTGGGCCCCAGCCTCGACTTATTAGGAAGCCTGGAGGTGAGGCCCAGCAGACCATTGGAGCAAGCCCTTGAGAGGACGGTGCTGTACAGTCCGCCTTGGGAACCCATGTCGGAGACCAGAGGGAGGACCCACCAGAAGGCCTGTCTGTTCGGAACAGGCTCTCGGATGCACAGACTGTCTTCTTGAGCCAGCGGTGTGATAATGTCGAGTTGTGCATCATGACATTATCTCCTTCCCCAAGCATGCTGCTATATTAGCAGTACTTTCCTGCTTTCCTTTGGGCGAATTGAACAAAAGGAAAATGTAATGTATCATAGATGCATGACAAACTTACTGTTTATATATATCATTTGTATATATCATATATATATATATGAAATGATATATCACTCTCAATATATCATTAACAAAACTTTGTGGATTTAGTATTTTGAGTTGAGCCTTTTTTGCATTTTCCCTTTTCTTTTCCACTCACAAATGCTTTCTTGAGACTGAAAGTTGTCAGTGTAGGAATCGGCATGAGTGGGGGTGATTTCCTCTTGGATCCCCCCTTGACCTACAACACCACACATACCCTACAGTAGTGTCAAGACCCCTAAAAATCGTTACACCCTAACTATTTATGTGCTGGAGTATTCAAGAACACCTAGAGAAAATAGAAAGAAGTACAAGTACATTTCATAGACCATGATTTTCAAGATTTGACTGCTTTTATTTTTCTATTTACTTTGAAAATCCATACCTTCTACATTCTTAAATCTTGTGGTTACCATCTGGAACTATAACATGCGGCCGTAAGTTTTAGCACAGGCCATTGAGTACCCCTATCTAGAAACAGTGTCTCCTCTGTGTGCTCTTCCAGTGAGCCTGTTGAATTCATAAAATTCAAGCATTAGTTGTCACGGTGGAGCATTTGGGCACAATAACCTCTCATTATATTTTCCAGAAGTTCCAGAAGATGAGGATGCTTTGTCGCATAATACAGAGTTTTACTTTTTTTCCTGATCATTCCTCCTTCCTTTTTAATTACAAAAAGCTGTTGTTTTCCTTTCCTGGCCACCAGAGGACATAAATTTATTTCATTATTGATACATTAAAGTGATTGAGCAAGACTTTTCCCCTGACGCTGTTCCTTGCTCCCCTGAACTTGTCGCTGTGCCTTTGGCCCCACTTGATTATCGTGCCATCTCTTCTTCCTTTCTTTCTTCAAAGTGACAAGTTACCCAGAGTCAAATTAGAGTTGTCTAAGGCCGTCTTGATTGAGAAAAATGTTTGGAAAAAAGTTATTTTTCAAGGTGTAGTATATCTTTACTAGAAGTTCATGGCCATGGCATTGCATTTTCCTTCCCGCCTTACTCTTGCGTTAAAGACGTCTGAAGAGTCGAGGCAACAGACTTTGCACAGGGAAGATCACCCCAAGCTTGCCTTTGTCCTGCAAAATGAGGCTTTTCCCTTCCAGTATCTACTTGGACACCACAGTCCCCTATTCTGAAATCTTAAGTTTTATGCTAACGTTACTTGAGTATATATTGTTCATGCTTAATTAAAACTAGTTTTCTCTTAGAATGAAGTCTTGCCATTTGCAACAACATGGATGGAGCTAGAGAGTATACTGCTAAGCGAAATAAGTCAGAGAAAGAATTTATGAAACAAAACAAATGAGCTAAGAAAGAGACAAACCAAAAAACAGACCCTTAACTCTGGAGAACAAGCTGATGGTTCCCAGAGGGCAGGGGGGCTGGGGCGGGGCTGAAATGGGTGAAGGGAAGGAAGAGTCCATTTACAGAGATGAGCATCGAGTAATGGATTGAGCTGTTGGATGCCTGAAACTGACACAACACTGTTTACTGGAATTAAAGTTTTTTTTAATTTAAAAAATAGTTTTCTCTTAAATAATTCCCTTTTTTTTGAGTATGGTAGGAATATTACTTAGAGCTCATTATATAAATTACATCTGATCTTTTTGGAAACCTATCTTACATAAACCTAGTCTTACCTGTGGTTAAGTTTAGGAAAAATAACACTGAAGGCATTTATGTTTAAGTGAGTTCCTGAGCAGTTTACATTTGAATATTGAATTTTATAAATTTGAATTTTACTCTGAGTAGTACCACTCTCAACAAACAGGTTAAAGTTATGTATGAATTCTAACAGTTTTCCTTGGGGGGAGGAGCATTTTTATAGTGGTTTTCTGGCATAAGTTCTGTGGGAAGTTTTAGAAACTTTTAAAACTGCACCAAAGACCCACACACGAGTACAATTAAATGGGAGATCTGAGTAACTCGTGTAATAAACTACATCTATTTAAAGTGTACATTTGGTGCGTTTCCAGTTGTACGCATCTGTGCAACATACATCACCACAGTTAAGATGCAGAATTTACCAAGTAGTAGGAAACTGTGATAAATAGAATTATCTTCATTTAGGTCAAAAAACAAATTTGGACCAGGCAGCAATGTTAGAGGTTGAACGCACTGACACCTCGTAAGCTGATATGTATGATCTCTTCAAATCCAGGTTTTCTTTTTATCTGAATTTTTAAATGTGAGCTGATAAAATGTACTGTGAAACCTCTTGAAGTGGTTAACTCGAGTGTCTCTGATTTCATCATGATAGTTTTTTACCCAGTTATAATCTAGAAATATTGATAAATGAGATTTAGGCTGATTCCTATGACTTCAGTCTTAGGAAAACATGGTAAAAATATAGATGTTTTATTTTATACATCTACTTTTTCTTGTCCTCCAGCTTGCATTGGTGACTTGGAGAGATTGTCTGTTCAGGCCGTTGAATAAACAGGTACGTACTTGTGTGAGTTTGTGTGTTGTCCTACGAAACCCCCTGCGGACTTCGTCTCTGAGGCGTGGTCTCCTCACAGCCCAAAGCCTGAAAAGTCCTCATCACCTTGTATCCTGTCACGTTCTCAGAGTCTGAGAGATGTGTGGTAACAGACAAGCTGTGGCCTGTAATCTACAGGTGTTTTCCCTTTATCTTTCCTAAAGGTAACAAATGCTGTTTTAAAACTGATTGAAAAGGAAAGAAACGGTGAAACCATCAACACAAGACTCATCAGTGGAGTTGTGCAGTCCTACGGTAAACATTTCCCTTTCATCGCTTCAGTGGTCACGTCACGTGACAGTTGTAACGGGGTTCCAGCAGATTTGTTTACAGAACCTTTAGCGGTTGTAAAACTACTATTTACATGTACAAGGGCCCCCAAAATTCTCTTTAAGTGAGTGTGATTCTTTTTGATTTTACCCATCATAAAAATTGCTCGATCTTTGTTTTTCGTGGGAATTTTGAGGAGTTAGACATTTGGATTATTTTCTGGTCTCATACTGAATTACTGGATATATAATAAAGTTGAGACTGAGCAACTGATGAACTGATGTAATGTTTGAAACCTCAGTGGCCTTTGTCTTCCTCTGAAAGTTGTAGTCCTTCTGGGAAGGCAGGTGAAATCAGTGAAGGTGATTAAACCTCTAGTTATAAAATAAGTGGGGCCGGGGGAGGAACTGCATAGGAAATGTAGGCAATAATATCATAGTAACTTTTTAAAAATTTTATATTTTTGAGAGAGACAGACTATGAGTGGAGGAGGGTCAGAGAGGGAGACACAGAATCAGAAACCGGCTCCAGGCTCTGAGCTGTCAGTCAGCACAGAGCCTGACATGAGGCTCAAACCCACGAACCGTGAGATCATGACCTGAGCTGAAGTCAGCTGCTTAACTGACTGAGCCACCCAGGCGCCCCTCGTAGTAACTCTTTAAGGTGACAGATGGTGGCTAGACTTCACTGTGGAGATCATTTTGTGATGTTCACAAATACCAAATCCCTGTGACGGGCTCCTGTATGTCAGCTGTACTTCAATTAGAAATAAACGTCATGTTGAGGCGCCTGGGTGGCTCCGTCGGTTAAACGTCTGACTTTGGCTCAGGTCACGATCTCACAGTCCATGAGTTCGAGCCCTGCATCGGGCTATGTACTGACAGCTCAGATCTTGGAGCCTGCTTCACATTCTGTGTCTGTCTGTCTCTCTCTCTGCCCCTCCCTCGCTTGCACTCTCTCTCTCTCTCAAAAATAAACATAAACATTTTTTTAAAAGGTCATGTTTATTATTTTTAAGCTTTGAGAAATAGAAGTTTCTTAAATGAACTTCGTAACTTTTAAGCATACTTGACCACTGGTCAGAATTAACTTCCTTTAATGTCTTGGACTTTGTCTCTTTGTTCTTTCACTGAAACCGTGTAGTGCAGTGCCAGTGAATAACAGGGTTGTCCTCTGCCCTGCCATGTTCCATTCGCCTTTTAAACATGACTTAAGCTGAATGTTCTGTGTGGGCAGATTTTGTAAAATGTAACAAAAACTAGAGTAATTCAAATATAGTTCCTATCTGTTTCTAGTGGAATTGGGGCTAAACGAAGACGACGCATTTGCCAAGGGCCCTACGCTGACAGTGTATAAAGAGTCCTTTGAATCTCAGTTTTTGGCTGACACGGAGCGATTTTATACGCGGGAGAGCACTGAATTCTTGCAGCAGAACCCAGTTACTGAGTACATGAAAAAGGTAAGCTCGAACACAGCGTGTGTGTGCGGGCGGCTGAAGCTAAAACGGTTCTTGCCGCCCCAGCGGCTTATTCTGTGTCACATGTGCAGCTTCTGCGCAGGTCATTTCTGGGGCAGTGTCCCCTGCAGTGTCCTCCGAGGGTTCAGATGCTTCTCCCAGTGCAGCAGGCAGCTTTCAGGACGTCATCTGATCGTTGTGCCTCCGGGTCCCCTGCCGTGCTGTCACAGCCGTGTGGCCTCCGTGTTTTGAGCGGGCTCTCCTAGCACGGATGGCTGCATCTGGTGGAAGCCGCAGTTGAAGGTCAATGAGAAGATGAGTTTTCCAGAAACAGCTATTGCTAGATTGGCAAACTTTGCTTTCCCTCCTGAGCGGTTTCCTGACAGCCTCCGGCACAGCCCTCAGGGTGACAGCAGAGGAGATGGTTCTGGAACCACAGGGTCCAAGATGGCTCATCAGCTGTGCCCGAAACCTTTTTCAGTGCTGAGTGATGTTCCAGCGAAGTTCTAGTGTAATCTTTTGTCCTCTTTTTCGGGAATGCAGGTGTATCCTGGACTTGGTGAGCAGTGACCGAGGTTAGCAGTCCACAAGCTTGTTCTGTAAAGGGTCAGAGAGCAGATACCTGCGCTCCGTGTGGTCTCTGGCAGACTCCCGGCTCGGCCGTTGCGGGGCAAGCAGCCATGGCAACACGTAAACAAATGCGTATGGCTGCGTTCCAGTGACATGTGACTGAGATGCAGGATTTGGCCCAGAGGCTGTAGCTTGCCTACCCCTGACCGAGATGTGCAGGGACATTTCCAGGGAGCCTGGGCTGCCTGTGCCTCGCCTCTGGCCTGTCACAGCCCATCACCGCAGGTGCTGCCGTCAGCGCGGGGATGGCAGCAGCACGCCTCTCTGGCCACACCGCCCCAGCCAGCGTGCGGGTGACGTCCTGGCTACGTTCTCCCATAGCATCTCGTGGTTGTGAGGGGGCTTTAGAAGTTTGCGGTTGAAAGTCCTTGATGAACAAATTTCTGATGTCTCCAAACCTAACAAAAATGGAACTCTTCACAAGTAGTACCTTTGGAATGGTGATCGTTCTTAGTGTCTGTCTGTGGGTACAGTTAACTTCCTCGTGTGCCGGCCTGGAGCCTAGCCAGCTCTTGCAGCGTGTCAGTTGCCTGAAGAATGAACTTCTGGAACATATTCTGTTTTCAGACTCAGCATTGCCTATCATTTCAGTTTTTTAGTTTGGCAGTGTAGTTTTCAGAAACACATCTTTTCAACTCTCCTGCGGGTGGTGATGCTTTTAAAAGTAGGGTCTTTTCTCAGGGTGCTTATGCACAAGAGCGGTGGTGAGTCCGGTCACCTGCGCTGTCCACCCCGGGAGAGTAGTATGCGGCGCCGGGGCAGTTCGTAGGCCAGAGGCTGGAGCACCCACCCTCCCCACCCCCCACGGCAGGGAAGTTCCCTGTCGGATCAGGCCTGGAGCCAGAGGCAGCTTGCGGAGCAGAGATTTCCTGTGTGAGCCCTGCCTTTGGCGGAGCAGCGATGCGGCCGGCTCGCCAGAGCTCTGAGCGGGGCTTCCTTGCTGTGGGGGGGTGTTGCAGGGTGGGCCTGGGTCCAGCTGGATCTTCCCAAACTTGACTTCGGCTACATTCTGCAGGCCCATAACACTGAGCATCCAGAAGCCTAAAATGTGAACAGTTCTTACCTATAGCCTTGGGCTATAAGTCTCATTTTAAATCCCTGCTCAGCCATTTCCTGGGGAGTTGACCATAACCTTTCTGGTCCTCAGTTTCTCTCTCCCTCTCTTCCTCTCTTTTCATTTCTTTTCTTTCTTGTTTTTTTTTTTCTTTAAAAAAATTTTTTTTTATGTTTTATTTATTTTTGATACAGAGAGAGACAGAGCATGAGAGGGGGAGGGGCAGAGAGAGAAGACACAGAACTGGAAGCAGGCTCCAGGCTCTGCGCTAGCTATCAGCACAGAGCCTCTTTTTTTTTCTTTAAAGAGAGAGAGACAGTGTGCAAGCTGGGGAGGAGGACAGAGAGAGGGAGACACAGAATCTGAAGCAGGCTCCAGGCTGCAAGCTGTCAGCACAGTGCCCGAAGCAGGGCTTGAATTCATGGACCGCGAGATCATGACCTGAGCCGAAGTCAAACACTTAACCGACTGAGCCACCCAGGCCCCCTCTTTCCTTTCATTTTTGAGAGAGAGAATCCTGAGCATATATGCAGGCTCTGACAGCGCAGAACCTGGTGTGGGGCTTGGTCTCATGAACCATGAGATCATGACCTGAGTGGAAATTAAGAGCTTAACTGACTGAGCCACCCAGGGGCCCCTGGTTCTCAGTTTCTTCATCTGTAAAATGGGGGTAATTTTTAGTTTGTTTTTAAGATCTTATTTTTAAGTAATCTCTACACCTAACATGGGGCTCAGACTCACAACCCCAAGATCAAGAGTCACATGCTTCACCAACTGAACTAGCCAGGTGTCATATGATAACTTTTATTTTGTAATACATATATTTGGCGCTTGGCAGATAGTAAGCATGATCTAAGCATCAATCATTCAGAACCTCAATGGATGCCCAAGAATATGCAAAACCAGCCGATAGAAGGTGGCACATTTTATTCAGTAACTGAAGGGGGAATTACGTTTCCATTACAACAGTCTGTCAACAAATAGCATACAAAACTCCGGAACAATGTTGAGATAAAGCATGAATCCTTAAAAAATATTCTGCTTTTAGCACCTAGTTTAGGCTAAGTGGTCAAATTTCCTGAGAGGTCCCTTTTCTGTGATTTTAGGGATATTTTGGTGGAAACATTTGAGAATCTTCAGTAGGGATGGTTTTGAAGAATGAATGACCCAAAACCACATTAGGGTTTTTAACACTTCCTGCCGTCTTGTGTGATTGAGACTAATGTGAGCTACAAAAGATTGTTGACTATTCTAGGCTACTGATGTCAGACGTACACGCACACAAACTTTAAAATATACAGTATTTCATTAATCTGCTTTTATTTTGGGAGGGGTCTGCTTTCCTTTTTGTTTTTACTGCAAACTCACCCTAATAGAATTAACAGGGAGAATCTTCAATTGCTTTATTTTATTTAGTCATTTTGAACTTGGTCCTGGGGGCACCTGGGTGGCTCAGTCAGTTAAATGTCTGACTCTTGATTTCAGTTGAGGTCATGATCTCACAGTCCTGGGATTGAGCCCTGAGTTGGGTTCAGCATGGAGAGCAGAGCCTGCTTGGGATTCTCTCTGTCTGTCTGTCTGTCTCTCTCTCTCTCCTTACCCCACTTGTGCTCTTGTGCTCTCAAAATAACGAAGCTTAAAAAAATAGAGTTGAATTTGATCCTGGTGTTCCGGACAGTGATGGTCAAGAGCTTACTTACCTAGAATCTACGAACCTAATGACACAACACCAGATACCTTGGTTTCTTTATATTTAAAGTAAGCTATTACTTAGGCCCTTCTGTCCTTGAATGTCTTTTAATCACTCAGGTGCCAATTCACTCTCTCATTCCTTTCGCACCCCCGTGGGAGGGTCCTGTGGCAGAATGCTGCTGCTACCACGGTGCCCAAGCGGGAAAGCCACTGTGCTGCCCCCCCCTCCCCCCAAGAGAATGAGTCAGCAGTCACCCCAGAGCCTTACCTTTCATCTGGGAAGGGGTAAACCTTGTTTTAGGAGAAAGCAGTGATTGAAACAGAAGAGTTTCTGCTGCCCAAGATGATTATGTTCTTCTAGGAAATAGGTGTAACTTCCAACAGAAAAAGACGTGCTTCTTGCTTTGCATGTCCTGTATTATTATGTCGCTTATATTCTCGAGGCCTAGTGAACATTAGATCTGAAGCAGTATGCACCTAACATAGAACTTCTGCGTTAAAGCACGGAAGATCCCGTATGGTTTAAAATAACTTCATAATCAAAAAAGATATATTAATTGTAGGCTTTTTTGGAAAATACAAATAACATAAACCTGCAAGCTTGGGACACTAAGTATGTATATATAAACAGATAGGAATAATTCTATAGGTTTTTTGGTAACCTGTTTTCCCCCCACTAATTTGTTACATTAACGTATTTTATAGTTACTTATTTTACTGGATAATAGTAGTCCATTAGCCAAATATGGTATGCTTTCGTTACCTCTTATCAAAAACTTCAGGTGTTTTATATTCTTTTATAAATTGTTCCTTTTCATTTCATGGTTTTTTATTTGGATGAACTGAACTAATTTTTTAGAGCTCATTCTGTGTTAAGGACATTGACATTCTGATAAATACTAATTTCCAGGTTTATTTTGTTCACATTTGACTATTTGGAATGTATAATAAGGTTCTAACTTCTCTTGTGTAAATAATAGTTTTATCATTTGTCATTCTTGACAGCATAAATCCCTCCTGCGTTTTTTGTTTCTTGGCTCTTGAGTATTCTTCCAGTTGAATTTTTATAGATTTCTTCAAAATCATACCAAATCTAAAATCATTTTGGAAAGTGTGGCACTTTTACAATACAAAGTATAGTTTTTCTCTCTTTATTCAGATGATCTGATTAATTGGAAGTTATCATTGAAATTCATCCTTGCTTTGATAATTGAGTGATTCCTCGGTGATACCACACACATTTCTGGTGATACACTGTACAGTATACAGACTTCTGTTTATTTTGCTGCTCTGTTGTATTACATCTTTGTTTTCCTTTCTTCCTTAAAGGGAATTGTAACAAATAGAGATCCATAAATAATCCAGTAGTTGCAGAGGTATATACTCAATGGTTGGCAAGAGAAGGCCACGTTGTTTTTTCTTAAAATTTGTTTAAAAGTCTGATTACTGATAACTCTTCCCATGGGGTCATTTCAGGGAATATATTCATGTAACTCTTGACTTCAAATAGCTTTCCGTCAAAAATAGGGGTTCTGAACATGGTATCCATGTGTGAGGCAGGGTCCATAGGTGTCTCAGAGTATCAAATTGGGGCATTACCACCAGAAGATGACCTACCATTTATCTGAAGGAAGAAAGGTGATGTAAACACATCTGAACTAACAGAATCTTGTGCCGTCATTTAAAAAGGAGCCAGAGATGGAAATCTGTTACAGAGAAAATGGAGCACATCAGTGACCACTGAAATGTGCTTGGCATCCACCTAAAATCATAGGATCCCTTCCCTTTTCTCTTAATGTATTAGAGTTTTTGAGTTTGATTTGCCATGATTCATGTAACAGTGCTCTAGAAATGAATCCAGACGGTTCACCTGAATTAATTCCTGCAGGCAGAGGCCCGTCTGCTCGAGGAACAGCGAAGAGTCCAGGTCTACCTCCATGAAAGCACACAGGATGAACTCGCAAGGAAGTGCGAGCAGGTGCTCATCGAGAAACACCTGGAGATTTTCCACACAGAATTCCAGAATTTGTTGGATGCCGACAAGAATGAAGGTGAGCCCCTCAGACTCCCCCCAGCTGGGGGTTCCTGCGGTCTGCGGGTGAAGCTGTTTGCAGTCCTAGAGGTGATGCTGCTGGCTCTGACAACTGCCGTTTTTGAGGAGATGCACAAGCGGCTGTGCCTGGTTGTACCCAGAGTTCAGAACCCGGCAGAGTGTTTTGGGTGGGACTTGGGGAGAAGAACATCCTTTCAGTCCGTGTTCTTTGGAGGATGACTTGTCCCGTATACTTTATCATTAAGTGATGCTACCCATGACTTGTCCTTGACTGTTTTTATTTTGAAAATTCTTCAGGATGCAAAGGCTAGTATTTTGTGAAAGTATTTCTCTTCCCCTTCAGGTTTTACTGGGATATGCAAGGAGCTCAATAAAAGATTGATGTTTGGATTCAGAAGTTCTCTTTGACCTTCATAAATTAACCACGTGCCATACATATATTAAATGAAGAATTTGGGGGCCCTTTTGTGACTCATTTGTTTGTATAGTTGAGATAGATACTCATAAATACTCCTTAAATTTATTCATTTTTTGAAATCAATATTTGAGTGCCTGTTATATAACCAGCATAAATCATATCTCAGTGTTGAGAATTTGAGGAAGTATCTGATACAGCTCGTGATAAAAAGATTTTTCTTAAAAAAAAAAAAAGACTTTTCTTCGTTAGACATTTCTCATAGTCAAGGGAAAAATAAACTTTTACAAGAGGATAATGTTATTTTCACCTAAATATATGTATACTAAATGCAAACATTCAGTTATAATTTATATGATTCTGATTATTTTGATTTAAAAACACCATTATTTTATCTCCAGGTATCTGTCATCACAGTGTACATATGTACTTAGTGGAATGAATGTGCAAGCTTGTTTCCATGCACTAAATGTGGCACTTTTTTCCTTCAGATTTGGGGCGCATGTATAATCTTGTATCTAGAATCCAGGATGGCCTAGGAGAATTGAAAAAACTTCTAGAGACACACATCCATAATCAGGGTCTCGCAGCAATTGAGAAGTGCGGAGAAGCCGCTTTAAATGTAAGTACTGTCACTGAAAGCCAGTCGGACTCCACCATTTCCACACGCGAGCCACAGGTGTGTGTTGTGCACCTCCATTTACCAATCCAGGTGGTCAGATTTTCACTAGAAAACGAGGGGAACCTTGTTTGGGCGTTTGAATGGGTTTTTGTTAGTTTTATTTTTGAGAGAGAGAAAGAGAGCACGAGCAAGGAAAGGGCAGAGAGAGGTGGGGAGACATAGAATCTGAAGCAGGCTCCAGGCTCTGAGCTGTGAGCACAGACCCAGATGTGGGGCTTCACCCCACGAACCCTGAGATCTTGACCTGAGCTGAAGTTGGACACTTAACTGACTGAGCCACCCAGGCGTACCCTGTTTTGGCGTTTTAAAGTAGACGGTTGACAAACCTCTTTGTTTAGTAAGCTCCTCTACAAACTCAGGCACTTTTTAGGCATTAAGGATGTCATTTCTTGATTTTTTTTTCCCCCTCTTCATTTCTTCTTACACTTCTATTCCTTGCACTAGAGGAGCAAAGACCTCCCATAGAATGCGTGGGCCAGAGCCTCCCAGACACGTGGCTGTGGCAGCCACAGACCACAGCTGCACCTGTTGGGGACTTTGGTAGGAGGACGACCCTCCAGTGGAAGGTCACAGGGCTATTTGCGCTGGATAGGCCCTGAAATATGTAGGATTTCTCAGGAACCTCCCCACCGCTGCCCCCATGAGGCTCATGGAATGTTGTTACCAGCTTAGCTATGGTTCAGGGGATAATTTTATGTAGGGACTGCCTCGTATTTCTAAAAAGGGTAAGTTGTCTTTGGGTTGTGGCCCTCTTGTTAACTTCAATTTTGATAAGTGTTTGGGAGAAGTAATGAAGAAAAACTTACAGAACATGGTCTTACACCTGAATCAGAAAACTCTGATTTTATTGTTTAATGTGAATTATTTTTAACAATACTCCCTTTAATGCATTTTTTTAAATCTTCATTTTCCTGTTAACTTTGCAAGGTTACTTTTAAAGTTTATTTATTTTGAGAGAGAGAGCGAGAGAGCATGCATGTGCCTGTGAGCAAGGGAGGGGCAGAGAGAGAGAGAGAGAGAGAGAGAGAGAGAGAGAGAGAGAGAGAGAGAAAATCCCAAGAAGCCTCCATGCTGTCAGCACAGAGGCCGATGTGGGGCTCGTTCCCGTGAGATCACGCCCTGAGCCTGCTTCACCGGCTGAGCCGCCCAGGCGACCCTGCAAATTTCCTTGTAATGGTGGGTCTGCTACTTCCGTTTTGACAAGTCCGTGAATTTTTAAAGGGATGGACGTAAACCCCTTCCTTCAGGTTGGTAAAGTTTATAATTAATTTTACACTTCCAAGATGGAAGGGAACTGGCTGGGTAGTGGGCGAGGTGAAGGAGACCTCTGGGGTCAGGAGAAGCCCCAGCTTAACGTCCAGCGTTGGACACACGGTGTCGGTGCTGTGGATCCGTCGTTCCCATGGCACGATTGAGTCCTGTCCCTGACTGTCCACGTGCAGCCCCACTGCAAGACCTTCTGCAGATGTGGTTTTTCATGTTTCGGTCAGTTGTAATTGTCATCATCGTTTCTGTGGAACTGGTGGTGCTGACTGCCGCGGAGGGTCGCCGTGGACAGTGATGGTGCTGACTGCCGCGGAGGGTCGCCGTGGACAGTGATGGTGCTGACTCCTGGGAGGGCTTCTGCAGATAACGTAACGCCTGCTAAGTGCTCAGCAGTGATGATCGTTTTTTTTTTTAACTTTCAAAACTCATTTAAAAACCATCCTTACATCTTGATGACCTTTCTTATTTCCAAGCTAAGTGTTCCCTTTTAAAGGACCTGAGACCCGTACACACTATCCTGTGATTCAGGAGCAGCAGCTCGAGGAAGGTCTCTTTGGAGGAGTGTCAGATGTTTCCATCTTGGTTCGTTGAAAACTCAGTTGAGCCGTGTGAGCAGCAGAGCCAAGTACATAACTTCTTTTCCTTGAAATGAGTTAAGTGGGGAGTCTGTGATTTCGTCAGACAGAGCTGGGATAGCGGTTCCGCGAAGCAGAGTTGGCTTTTTGATGTGAACTGCTGGGGATCGTGTCTGATGTCAGTGCCTGATGTCCCTGTTCTGAAGGGACCGCGGCAGCTCCACGGCCCCAGTGAACGGGGCTAGACTGTGTTCCTGGGAATAATGAGGCTTTGCTTCTGGGGCGCATCCTTTCCGAACCAAAGTCGGGTCCTAACTGGAGAAGTAACCAGGCTGCAGTTCTAAGTACTGTTGGTGTTCTTTCTGATAGGGTCACCTGCCTAATTGACTTGGTCAGTGACTCTTGGAATCTGGCATTTACTCTTTCATAGCTATTGAAAGCGAAAGTGTAGTTTCTAAGTAAAATTGTTTCTTTATATGTGGAACCTTCATCTGTCAGCAATAAACTGCACAAATAAGCCACTTACCAGCAGTTATATTTTACCAGAAATTAAACTTTTTAGTTTAAGTTTGTTTATTTTGAGAGAGAGAGAGTGCGAGAGCACGAGTGCACTCACCCTCACATAAGCCTGGGAGGAGCAGAGACAAAGAATCACAAGCAGGCTCCACACTGTCACTGCAGAGTCCAGTGTGGGGCTCAAACCCACAAACCCTGAGATTATGACCTGAGCCAAAATCAAGAGTCAGACACCTTCAGAGAAGGCTATCGGCTTACAAAAAAAAGTCAGACGCTTAGACTGAGCCACCCAGGCGCCCCAGAAATTAAACTTTTAAGTAATCCTTTTATTACTTGAATGTAAGCTAGTGATTCACATGAATTTAAAAAACAAAACAAGGTTTTCCCTTCATGAAGAATAATCTGTATAGCTTGATAAATGTAGGGCTTCTGCTTTAACTTTCAGAAGTCAGACATTTCTATTTTTACATACATTATTGATCATTAAATAATGTTACTAATTATAATTATTCCCATAGGAATGAACTATTTTTATATTGAACTCATGAAACTGGTTTTCCAAGTTCTTATGAAGAAAATTGTTTCTTGTGGGTAGCAAATATGTTCTCTGTTTTCTGTAGTTTTTCCTGAATTTCCATTTTATTCTTTTATTTCTTAAGTTTCAGTTGACTCATAAGTTTGCTATTACTATCTAAATGGTATCTGAATTTCCAGAACCTTCCCCAAACTGCTACCTTTATGCAGTGGGAAAGCCCACAGAGCTTGGAGCTCACAAAAGAGCAGTTGTAACCACCCCTTAGCCTGGCACATAGTAGGTGCTCAAATACCTATTGTAAGAAAGAATACAGCTGCTTAAAACATAAATAATATTAGGAGTGCCCAGGTGGCTCAGTTGGTTGAGCATCTCTTTATTCTCTCTGTCTCCCCCTGTACCCCTCTCCCCAACTTGTGCTCTGTCCCTAAAATTAAATTTTAAAGATAACTTTAGGTAGGTATTTTTATCATGAATGTGATAAATGTAGAAGATACTGTAAACCAAACCATGGTGGTTTTCCAAAGCCTACTGATGTTAGAGGAAAAGCAGCAGAGGAAAGAGATTGATTGCATTAGTTTAAAAAAAAAAAAGCTATTATTATACATAATTTTAAGTGAGATGTAATTACTCATTATAGTTTTTAAAGTTTGAAAATTCTCGCCTACTGGAGTTGAATCATTGTATATGAAAATCATTTATAGTGAGCATATTAAATGTCCTATAAGGCACTGCTTATGGGGCGCCTGAGTGGCTCAGTTGGTTAAGTGGCTGGCTTCAGCTAAGGTCATGATCTCAGGGTTCATGGGTTCGAGCCCCGCATCGAGCTCTGTGCTGACAGCTAGCTCAGAGCCTGGAGCCTGCTTCAGATTCTGTGTCTCCCTCTCTCTCTGACCCTCCTCTGCTTGCACTGTCTCTCTCTGTCTCTCAGAAATAAATTAAAAAAAAAAAAACATAAAAAAAAGCACTGCTTAAATCATTTTTTTAATGTTTATTTTTGAGAGACAGAGATGGAGCACAAGTGGGGGAGGGGCAGAGAGGGAGGGAGACACAGAATCCGAAGCAGGCTCCAGGCTCCAAGCTGTCAGCACAGAGCCTGACGCAGGGCTTGAACTCACAAATCATGAGATCATGACCTGAGCCGAAGTCAGATATTTAACTGACTGAGCCCCCCATGCGCCCTTTAAGTGATTTTTTTAAGGCTAAAAAGTCCTGTACTTTCATTTATACCAAACAAAACAGGTAAAGTTTCCACAGGGAAATGATTTACTTTGGACTTCTGGGACACTTCTGCTTTAACTGGCCCTGCAAAAGTATTGATTAGAAAATTAGTTTTACTACCAATTAGTTTGGCCTAGACTGAAATTATTATAGGTTCCAGATTTGTAGCATGATTTAAAATAATATTTCATGTATTAGAGCCTTTGGAACCTACCGAACTGGCACAAGGTGGGGACTCTGTTTGTCAGAGTAAGAACTGCCAGTCCCCGTGTCCTTGTGAGGTGTCACTGAAGGGGAGCCCTTGATGCACGTGCTGTTTCTAGATGTGTCGCTGCTCATACCTGCCCCGACAGCCGGGCCAGTGCACCCTTGGAAGGCCGTCTGGGTTGGGAGCTTCAGACGGAGTGGGGCCGAAGCAGAGAAGTGTGGGTCCATCCCAGTGACTTAGTGCGAGATTCCAGCGTGCGGGGGAGCACGCGCTCCACCTGCAGAGGTGCCTCACCGATGCGCTCACTGGTCCATGGGCAACCGCGCATATTCCGTTGGGGCACCGGTAGGGCCTCAGGAAACTTGTGCACAAAAATATTCAGGGATGGGATTTAAAACTGGTTTAGAGTGCAACAAGGAACCAGATAAACCATTTTGAAGTAGATGAGTTTGTTTTATAGGTGAGTTTCCCACGGGGGCCGCACGGTCAGTTAGCAGACCGACATGGTCTTCACACTCGTCCGTCAGCATTTGAAAGGTCAGTCAGATGTGCTTATTCCGTAGATGGGCCAAAGCGTTTGTGTTCAGACATCGGCAGTGTGTGGTGACTAGAAAAATAATCTGTGACGATCTAGAGGGAGGGCGGGCCCTGTCCACTTAGGTCTGAAGGGGGAGCGTCCTGAAAGCACAGCCCCCACACGCTCAAGTGTGCATTTGGGAAGATTGGAGCCCCCTGGGCGGCGGGCCCTGGGCTGGGTTCCCGGTCCTTCGTCCGCCAGAGCAGCTTGCTGTGCGGTGCCGGGTGCTCTTGGACCTCAACAGGCCAACAAGCATCGCAGGTAAGATTGAAGTCCCTGTTTTCATTCATTCGTCGAGCCCTTATGGCATTCCTGTGATGGGACTGGTGGCAGAATCCCAGGTTGAAATGCTTCACCTTTGTCACTTCTCCAGCCTCCGAGGCTCCATCTGCCTGGTGACTGTATTGCACGTTCATTTTTACCCTCACATTTTCCTCCCTCTGTGGGACGTGCCACTTTGCTCATGACAACATTCGTGACTTAAAACGGTGTGATTTTCTGCTGAGCCTGGGCCTGGCCTCAGCGTCCTCTCACACCAGTAGGGCCGCCTGCCCCCCAGCGCTGCCTCCACTCTGTCCTCCGTGATGAGCCCGGAGGGCAGGACACAGCCCCTTCCCTGCCGGTGAATACGCTGTCTCCAGGGTACTCTGGGCCCCGTCCCCCGGTCTCCGCACGTTCGGCCGGCTCTCCTTTCCTGACCCTGTTACTCCACGTTCACCTTTTTGTTTTAAACAAAGCAAAACACACTCTCTTCTCATGATAATGTGTTAAGTGTACAATATTCTGTTAAATCAAAACCCTCTTCTTTCTTACCCCATTCTCTTCCCTGCCAAATCACTGCCCTCTCCACCGGTGACGCGTCCTCCCTGCTTTCTGCTCGCTTTGTCCTGCTTTGAGCCCAGCTCAAATTGTCCTTTCTTAAAACAATTCTCTGCTAGCTCCCCTAGCCCTAAGCACCGCCCTCCATCCTATACTTTTGTGACATTTATAAAGCTCTCTCCTGTGCCAGTCTATTTGTATGTCACTTCTGTGTTTCCTCTCCCTCCGCTGTCAATCATAAATCCCTTGAGGGTACAGCCGGCCCTTATTATAGTTTATACTCTGTAGGTTTAGTACTAGTGTCTCAGGTGACAGATACTCCTTAATGATGGTGACAATGATAATGTTGGTTGGGAGGAAGAGCCATCTGTCATGTGGCCAAAATGTCCTTTCCGTTTTTAAAAAATTTTTAATGTTTGTTTTTTAGAGAGAGCGCAAGTGCTCGTGCGCTTTAGTGAGGGAGGGGCAGAGAGAGAAGGGGAGACAGGATCCAAAGTGGGCTCTGCGCTGACAACCCGATGTGGGGCTGGATCTCACAAACTGTGAGATCGTGACCTGAGCCGAAGCCGACGCCCACCCAGCTGAGCCGCCCAGGCGCCCCAGCTCCCCCGTTTTACCCCATGCTGCTCTTTATCTTCATCATATCCTCGTCTGCGCCTGGATGCTCGCTGTTCTGTGATCATGCCTCGCTCTTCTCTCTGCTTAGACACGTTCCTTCTTGTTTTCTGTGCTGTAAACACCCGTTTATGTTCAAATCCCAGCTCAGATTCCGTTCCGTCCACAAATCTTTCCCGGTCATCCCTTTGAAATAATAGCATGTTGGACTGTTCATATCCACGCTGTGCTGTGTTTTAGATCTCTGTGTAAATGTCTTTTGTAGGAATGGCTTTATCACTCTTCATTTCCTCACAGCTGAGCGCAGTGCCTTGGACAGGACGGGTCTCCGTGTACAGTACTTAGGTTACTTGTGCTCCTCGTTGTTCCCGCAGGACTCAAGGCTGCTCACACAAGATGTAAAAGGCAAAGGGATGTGAGAGAGAAGCAAAATAAGGATAGGCAACATGAACGCAGCTAAGTGTTAAGACAGCGGAGTCTAGTATTCTTGTTAGAGATGGGTCACAGATGTGCCTCCAGTTCGCGCAGGCCGTCGGAGCGCTTATTGGTAAAGGCGGTGGGTGCCATGAAGTACGGTCAGCTCCCAGATCCGTGGTGACCGTGAAGAAAAGCCTGTAACTCAGAAGAACAAATGTGTTGGCGGGGAGTACTTTCCACAGTGGCCTGTCCGAAAGGAAACCCTGGTATGTGGGCAGTCATCAACATCACACTTCCAAGTAAGCTTGAGGGGCAACTGGACGGCTCAGTCGGTTGAGCGTACGACTTCGGCTCGGGTCATGATCTCACGTTCGTGGGTTTGAGCCCCACATCGGGCTCTGTTGCGGACAGCTCACAGCCTGGAGCCTGCTTCCGGTTCTGTCTCTCCCTCTCTCTCTGACCCTCCCCCACTCATGCTCTGTCTCTCTCTGTCTCAATAATAAATAAAAATATTAAATTTTTTAAAAAGGAAACTTGATACCAAATCATGGGATGGCCAGTTTCCCTTGATGGTAGCTTATCACGAAATAGCCAAAGTTTAGGAAGAGAGTCCGTGTGGACGTGTAAGTGCTTGCTAGTGGGTGCTTAACCATGCAGTTGGCTCCCTTCCCTGTTGGATTTTTAATTAGCACACACTCTCCCAGTAATCCGGGTGCTATTGTACATCCCTACAAAGAGGGCTTCATACATGCACATCAGTCAGGGTAGAGGAGAATATTTCATTACGGTCTGTCTTCAGGGCAGAAACAGCAACAGATCAGCATGAAGCCGTCTTGGAAACCATATCTTGAATTTGTAGCTTCATTCTAACTGGGACTGGAGTGTAATCCAGCAAGAGTGGGCTTGTCCACACTTTGACGTCTAGCGCGGCCGTGGGTCTGACAGTGGGGGTGTTTGGCTGCAGAGATGGACTGGGGAACAGAGACGCTGAAGTGTATTTGCAGCTTGGAGAGAAATTGTGTACTGAAAACCAGAGGAGGCATTTTCAGGACCTGCCTGGGGCCCTGGCTCTAGAAATGATCACTTTATAAAACAGAGCACTTGAAATGGAGGAGTTCTAGGCACAAATACGGTCAGGGAGCTCTGACAGCGTATTTTTCCATGTAAGACTAAGGGGGGTGGATCTAGGACTGTTTTTGGGTTGAGACCTCGAGTTAGAAGTAATGACAGGAACCCGGTTTGTATCAACTGGCACCAGTAGCAACAGTATAGCACAGTGCAGGGGCTTCTCGAGGATTTGGGTTTCATTCATTCATCCCGGACTCGTTTTCTCTTCTGGACCAAAATGTTTAAATAACTTGGATCTGACTCGGCCATTCTGTGGATGCTGGTAATAGAAGAAAATCACCCACACAGTGATAAAATTGGCCAGGGAACCTTACATTGGGAGTCTGACCTGCTTCGTTTGGTCAGAGGGGACAGATGCACATCCCTAAAATCTTACGTTGGAGGAGGGCAGGGTCAGAAGGTCCTGGGCTGTCACAGCTGCACACTGTCCTTCAGAGCCAAGCAAGAGAGTACTGGGACTGACTTTACTAGTCTTTCTTATGTTAATTAGGTTTGAAATTTGTCCGTAATAAAACGTTTTTTAAAAAGCATAAGGAAAAAAAATGTACCAGGTCTGATGATGTAAATGTGGGAAAGGAGGAAGGGGGGTTCGAGGAGGTGTGTAGGACAGAAGGAAGCGGTTTTATACAGTCATTCAGACTGACAACTGTAATGATAGAGAAGAACTGATAGATATATGCTGATAACGGAAATTGGTTCAGAAAGCCTGTGATTGAATCCATGAATCTGTTTTCTGTCTTGACATCAGATGAAGAGAATTATTCATTTTCTTTAACAGGAAAAATAAGTGTTCATTTTCAGTTTGGGATAAGCAGGCTGTGAGAAAACTCCGCCCCTCCCTCTTTGAGCCGTGGACAAGGCTGTCCTCCATCTTCTCATAAGCAAACCAGTTACGGAGGCCTCTCGCTACCCAAATTTGAGTTTATATCCCACATCAAACTACATTTTGGCCTAATCTTTGCTGTGTGTTTTTAAGTCCTGATGGCCCCTGCTTGGCTTCAGACCAGTTCAAGACCACCCCTGAACGTCTCTCACCATCCACCCGCCCCTTGCAGGGACGACCAGCCCCCCCCCCCCCCCCCCCCCCCCCCCCCCCCCCCCCCCCCCCCCCCCCCCCCCCCCCCCCGGGGCCCCCCCCCCCCCCCCCCCCCCCCCCCCCCGTCACCTCCTAGACGTACCGCGTCTGTTTCCGAACAACGAATGTAATTACTTTCAGCGACCGCATTCTTTCTCTGAGAGGAGTCATCACCTTCCCTGGCAAGTCCCACTTAGTTCCACTTTCAAAGTTTACTATTTTCACTCTCATTGCTCTGTGCCTGAATGTAGTCAGCTTAGGGCCTCAGTGCCAACCAGGGGCACCGAAGGGCTGCAGACAGGGCCTCCAGCCTTGGCTCGGATCCAGGGGGGTAACCAGGGAGGAACGGGCCAGGGGCAGTGATGAAAGCCCACCCAGTTACGTAACTGTAGTCAAAGCCATGATAAAAGATAAATGTATATGATTGAAGCAAAAAGTAGCAGTTAGACAGAAGTTACAGTGGTGAGAGCATGGCACACTGGTTAAATTGGTAGGTTTTTGTGTCTTGGTATTTTCAACTTTAAACCACGCTCAGAACAACTGGTGATGTCTGCCTGTCAGAAGAGGGGAGATAGATGACAAGAGAAAAAACCCAGTAAGACCATGCAAGCCTGTCCCGTCACTGGATGGTGTGTGAGGCGCCTCTGTGTCTCCAGTGTTTTGGGGTTTGCCTTTTATTTAATAAAGAAATCCATCTTCTTCCCTGAGTGCAGAGACTCGGAGCAGAGGGGACACCTCAGACAGGAGGAAGGGGGAAAGCCAGTCTAGGGTTTAAGCCGCCCACAGGTAATGGTCACAGCGGGCGATCTGCCCACAGACTCGTACCTGCTTTTCTCTGTAGTTGGGGTTTGTCAGTGGTCCTTTCCTGAAACTCTGGCATCTCTGCATTGGGTGTGGAGATGTTCTCCAAGGACCAAGTGCTAATGCTTAGGAGGAGGAATTACTCTGCCTCCAAATAATTGCATGGTGTGTTTTTATTCATCGAGACTTCGTTTCTTTTCCTTCTTAAAGAATAATGAGCTCAAGGTGAGGCTGTAGACACAGTGTCTAGCAGGGCCCAACGCATCCTGGTGGGTGGTGATGACAAACCCGCTGCCTTAGCCCAGCCGGATGGGAGATGTAGGTGCTGGGTGTCCCTCAGAGCTCGCTCTGGGGGAGAGCGTGTTTCTCGCGATGGGTCACAGCTGATGCTGGCTTGGAGAGCACCAGCTTACACACCCGAAACAGGAGGGCGAGCCCCTCAAGCCTGTCGTACCCCAGGGTACCTCTCTGGGCTACGTTGGAATGTTAGGATCTATCCTACCTGATGGAGACCAGCTGTCCCCAAGGTAACGCGCTCAGACCTCCTCGGCTGCGTACGTGCTGTGCTGTTTGCGGTGAGATGGAGGTGAGGCTGCGTGTGTTTCTTTCTGTGAAACTGGTCCGTAGAAGTATTGCTCTGGTGGATGGGTATGGAATGGAAGGTGGTATTTCAGTCAGGACCATCCTGGTTTCTGATGGCGCCGTTTAGGGAGAGTTGGTGAATGCCACTGCGCTCGGTCCTTGGACGCCAGGTAGGCACGGCCCTGGCGGGCCCCTTGGAGCTCACGCCCGGCAGGAGAGACTGCCAGTAGCAACAGCTCCAAGTATGACGAGCATTCCGGGGGGTGAGGCTCGGGTGCTGTGTGTAACAGGAGGCCTGCCTTGTCCTGCCAGTTCCCAGAGCTTCCCTGAGAAAGTATTTGAGACCAGTGGAAGAGTTGAAGCAAACTAGTAAGGGGGGGGGGGGTCCTAGACAGCAGAGTCCTCAGCAAGTATAAACATGACCCCTTCTGAGAACCCAGAAGTCCGGTCCGACTTGAGGAGAAGGGTAGGCACTGGCTGGCCAGGCCAGGAGGCCTTGAATGCCATATTAACGGTATTCCCTTAGTCCTAAGGGCAAGAGGAACCAGGTCAGGGTTGCAGCAACCATGAAATTGATACAATCAGATTTTTATTTCTTAAACAACCTGTACTATGTAGAAACTGGTTAAAAGGAAAAAGAGTGTGAGTGTTCGGCTAGGTCTGTTTGGGGGGTTAGGCTGGGGCCGGGGAGAAGGAATTAGGTACTTAGCCTCTGTGAGGGACCGGTGTTTGTGCTCGGTCATTGCTGATGCGGGATGATGGGTTCATGGAGTGTATTTTACTGTGCTTTGTACTTTTGCAGAGATTTGGATTTGTCTGAATGAAAGGAAATGGTAAGAGAGAGATGCGGAGGAGAGGCGGGTTCAGGGAGGAGATCAGGGCAGCTCTGATGTGCAGACTTTGGGAATACTATGAAGCAGCCAAGGGCAAGTAGTGTGAGCTGCGTGGGGAAGTCGTGTGGGCTAGAAATAAATGTGACTGTCCCTGGCATAGTAAAGACAAGTGAAATCACGTAGGAGTTGGGTGACATCCCTGAGGGACAAGCCCTGAGAGAGTCATGTTTCTAGTGCAGGAAGCCCTAACGTGCTGTCTGGTAAACAGACGGTCATAGATCAAAGCAGTTACTATGTTCTTTTTTTTTTTAAACACCAAAAATTTACAAGTTTCATGAAAACCGTGCATTCTAGCTGCTTAGCCGTCTCTCCTTATGTCTGTTACTCTTGAGCCCTGCAGTCTGGGGGCCTCTGACCCCCCGCCGTGCTCTGTGTTACTCCGCGCGTGTCTGGCTTGGACTGTCCTTGCCGGGTTCCTGAGTGGCCTCTCTCAGGGCCTCGGACTGTACCTTCAGATTTCCAAGGCATGATGCGTCATCCTTTTCCCTCTGTGGGTTCCTGTCCGATCCTCACTTCTCTCCGGCGAGACTGCGGGCCGGGTCCTGTCGTAGAAAGAATCTTGGACTCAGAGTCCGAAGACTTCTGTGTCTTTGCAGAAGCTATGTCTAATTGGTCTTTCCATGGAGGGAACTGCTTCCTGGCATTTTGTGGGATATTTATGGTTTTCCAAATTCTGAATCAGAGAAAAATTGTTAAAGAACTCGTGGGGACGGTGACCAGCATAATTCCCCTGCAGGCAGGATGGCTCATATAGACACATTCCTGGGTCACAAGAGCGCACTGAAGGCAAGGGCGGGGGCGCCTACAGAGTCCAAGGTTAGGGGGACGTCTCTGGGAACAGTGGTGAATGCACGTGCTGGAGAGGCAGCAGTCTGACGGGTCTTCTCTGTGGGCGATGCCAGGTTACACGTGTGTGTGCCCCCCTCCGCTGCTGAGGACACCGTTCTTACCGATCAAGTACGTGTTCGTGTGCTTATCTAATATGCGTCATGTAAATCCTTTTGAGTGGTGTTCTGAGAAACCGTGTACATCAGAAGCAAAATAAGTGCTTACACTGGCAGTTTTGACATGTGATTCTTCATAATGCTGTTGACCTTAACCTTGAATGTTACCTTATTCAAATACTACCCAACGACGCTTACTGGCATTTTCCTGTGCTTGAGCTGTAGGCTCAAGTTTTTTGTAAATACTTTGAACAGAAGAAATACAATGGAAAAATACATGCACACTGATAATTTGACGTGAAATCAGAAAGCAATCTAAAACCTAAATGAGCGAAAAGCAATATCCATTTCAGTGGCAAACCCAAGACTAAGGCAGACGCTGTTCTCGTTGTTAAAAGAAGAAGTGAGTTTATACGAAGTAAGAGGTATGCCAATTGGAAGATGCCTATGAAGGGAGTTGTGGATTGAGACCATCAATGCACGGGGCATCTGGGGGCTTAGTCGGTTAAGCATCTGACTTCGGCTCAGGTTGTGATCTCACAGTCTGTGGGTTCGAGCCGCACGTCAGCACAGAGCCCGGAGCGTGCTTCAGATTCTGTGCCTCCCTCTCTCTCTCTGCCTTTTCCCAGTTGTGCTGCTTCTGTCTCCATAAAAACCAAACATTAAAAAAAAATTTTTTTTAAACCATTGGCAAAATGGGAGACATTTTTCTGCATCTGGAATAGTTGTCATGAAACAAGATTATCTGATGGGGCAGTTAATGTTTTAACAGTTTTAACATTTTAAGGTAAATACTTTTTAGATCTACATATATGTGATAATAGCTTCCAATATTTTAGGTAATTTTTATTTGGCAGTTGTTTTGTGTCCCCTTCATTAACATTTTCTCTTACTAAATGTATCAGGTAGAGGCCATTAGACCTGTTGTTGAAAGTATAGCCTTGTCACAGTGTATTCATAATAAACTGCATTATTATTATACTTTTTAACAGAGGACCTATGAAATTCTCAGTCTAACCTTATCACAGGAAAACGATTTGATCTCAGTACTAGTCATTAAAAAAAAAAAAAATTACAAGATGGGGTGCCTGGGTGGTTCAGTGGGTTGAGCATCTGACTTCGGCTCAGCTCATGATCTCATAGTTCATGAGTTTGAGCCTCACATAGGGCTCGCTGCTGTCAGCCTGTCAGTGCAGAGTCTTCTTTGGATGCTCTGCCCCTCTCCCACTTGCTCTCTGCCCAAAATAAATCATTATTTTAGAGGTATTACAAGATGCAGAACAGTGAAATTTGGGGAATTCTGGTTTCTCATTCCTGAATCCTGAGAACTAGTATGTGTCAGAAATTTGCAAACACCTGCAGCCATTTAAGCACCCCACCCTCGGCTCCTGGCACATGTCCCTGGTGCCATGTGTCCGTGCTGCCCCTGCTCTGGCTGGTCCCGGTCCTCCAGGCCCTGTCCCTTCTCAGAGACCTGGAGGAGGTGCCGGCTTGGAAGTCAGGCTGCCTGGGGTCAGGCCTCACTGCCACCCCTCAAGCCCATGGCCCGATGCCTGACATCGTTTTCTCACCTGTCGAGTGGGAGTGCAGGTGGCACTGACCTCCTAGTGCAGCTGTGACAGTCCCCTTGTGGGACTCTGCACCTCCCCAGCATCATCCGTTCTGTGGCCTCCTTATGTGCCTATAAGCAAAATGCCTTCTGTGTTCTGACGATGGAACCAGAACTATGACTTGATCTTCGTTGACATCTTTGAAGAAATTCCTAAACCTTATGGAATATATTATATAGTAACCTCTTAATATACCATTTAATCCCCAGTAACCAACTCTTGTTTCTGCTTTGCCCCACTCGAGGACCCCAAAATGTATGTACAGACCGTGTTGGATGTTCACAAAAAATACAACGCCCTGGTGATGTCGGCGTTCAACAACGATGCTGGTTTCGTGGCCGCACTGGACAAGGTGGGTGCGTCGGCGGGCGGCTCCCCTGTGCCGCGGGCGGCCGGGCCAGGGCCTCTGACCATGTTCTGTGCGCACCCAGGCCTGCGGTCGCTTCATCAACAACAACGCGGTTACCAAGATGGCCCAGTCGTCCAGTAAATCCCCCGAGTTGCTGGCTCGATACTGCGACTCCTTGTTGAAGAAAAGGTATTAAGTGACATTGTGTTTTATTCTTAGTAAACCTATTTCAAGTCTGGCTTATGTATGAGGAGTGAAACTTTGTATTACATTTCACTTACATTGTGTTATAATTTTTGTACCTTTTGAGAAAATACTTCAAATACCTCATCATTCTCTTTAAAAGATACCTCAAGTTCTGTATTCCAGGCCCAGTTCATTTTTTGTAATAAGCTCCGTGTTAGGGTGCCTTTGAGCGTTGCAGGCAGTGTGGCCCCTTTAAGCTGAATAAAGCTCCACGGGGCCAGCAGGGGCCAGCAGGGTGGAAGGGGCGCGCAGGGTGGAAGGGGCCAGCAGGGGCCAGCAGGGTGGAAGGGGCCAGCAGGGGCCAGCAGGGGCCAGCAGGGTGGAAGGGGCCAGCAGGGGCGCGCAGGGTGGAAGGGGCGCGCAACGTGAGCGTCTGCCCCGTGCGCCCCGCGTCTCTTCGGGCCCGGCCGTTTGTGTCCCCAGGTCAGGCTGCTTCGGGGGCTCCCCCTGACCGTTCCTGGAACGAGACTGCGCCGCGGTGGCGCTTGCTCGTATGCGCTTCGGCCTCTGTCTTCATTCAGTGACTTTGTTCTGTGGCCGCTCTCTACTTTCTGTGTATTTTTTAAGTTGATTTACGTAATCTCTACACCCCATGTGGGGTTCAAACTCGTCACCCCGAGAACAAGAATCGGAGGCCCTTCGGCCGGCCAGGGGCCCCTCGTGCTCTTTATGGTTCGGCCGCCAGCGTTCTCCCCTGCTCCTCTCCCTGCTCGGCGCGAGGGCAGGACGTGTGGGCGGCGTGGCCTGGCGGGGCTCTCTGTGCCTGGTGCGCCCCGCAGGCCGGCGTCTCGTCTACTTCGGCAGCTTCTCTCGGTTCAGGAGCGCTTGCTCGAGGCTTGCTCGGCTTTTTCCCCAGAGGTCCCCCGGCAGTGCCGCTGCAGACGTCCTGGCCCCCACGTAGCCCCGGCTTTGATGTTCGTATGATAAGCAGCTCTCGAGAGCTCGCGGAACCCCCTTGCGGAAAGACAGAATACCGTATTCTGCGCGTACCGGAAACACGCTGCAAACAAGTCTCCCCCAGAGCAGAGACAGGGAAACCTAAGAATTCTCCAGAATATAGCAGCTTCCTGGAGATGGCTCCTGGTGGCAAACTTAATGCAACTTCCTGTAACAAGCGCGTGGCCTTCCTGACGGACTCGGGGAAGCCTTTGATGAGATCACTAGCTATCTCTTAAACTTTGCCAGAAAGCCGTTTCCCCGAGGGGAATGAGAACGGAGTATTTGGGGGTTTTCCTCTGGGTCAGTGTATCAGTTAGCAGCCCTAGTCAGATCCATTCAGGTGTTCTCTCCAGGAATAAACATGGACTTCAAATTGGAATGCCCCTTCCGACCTGAAGTTTTTTTTTTTTTTTTTTTTTTTTTTTTTAGGCTCTGTTACATGAACATTTTCGGTGTTTTAATTACAGATCTTAGTAGGCCTTTGTTTCATTTGGCAGAACACTTGTCCCTTTTATGCATTGCCTGTTCCTAAGGGGCCCCCATCAAGTCTCTTGCTGTGCTGTCCTAGTTGAAGCTGCTGCAGCAGACAGACCGCAGGTGGGGGGGAGCACCATTGGGAGGACTGCAAGCGCATGCTCCTCCCCAGCTCAGAACGAAAGTTCTCCCACAGAGCAGCGGCCTGGCCTGGCCGTGGGAAGGGGGGCGGGTTTTCTGAGCCCCCTCTTCTTAGTAGAAGCCCCTCTCCGGAGCTTGGTTGGTGGCTGGTCATTCGATAAGAACTTACGGGGACTCTGCCTGTGAGGGAACTCATAAAGCCTCAAAAGATTTTGTTTACCCTGAAAATACCTTTCAATTAATACTGGTTCTTGGAATAGAATAAATCAGTCGGTTGTTAAAGACCACCCTCAACTGTGTGGACATAACCCCAGAGGGAGGCAGTGCTTTCACCCTTGGAACCCTTTCATTATCATTAATGACTAGGCCACTAAAAAATCCAAATGCCTTTTTGATTTTTTTCAAAGTTAAAGCCTATTGTAGAAAGCAGTTGGCTTTTATTTGTTTATGTTTAAATAGATCTGAAAGGAAAACTTGAAGGTCTGGGTAACATTTTAGAAGTGTCTTCTGTTGAGTTTCAGCCTAAGATTGCCACGTAGCCGTGGGTGGGAAACGTGGCCTCCGTCTTCATGCGCTGATCTGAACAGAAGTGCACGTTCACGTGTTCACAACCACATTCTGTTATGTTACCTTAGCTAAGTGGTGTTTGCTGATTAACTCTTTGCTGATTTGTTGGAAAACGGTATGCCTTCTTTTTACATTTCAGTTCCAAGAACCCAGAAGAAGCAGAGCTAGAAGACACACTCAACCAAGTGGTAAGGTGCCTACTAACCACACTGGGTCCCGGTAGCCATTTATCTGCAGCTTTCAAGGCTGTTTGTGCAGGGTAACTGAAACATGTAAAAGGAACGTTTATTTTTCTTTGGATCTGTGGTTTCACTCTCTAAACGGAGTCATTAATTTTCACATTTGTACTTTGCTCATTAGTGCTAAGTCTAGACCAACTTCATGTGATCTGAGGGGTTGACGAAAATGTTTAAAGACTCTGGGTGGTATTTGTGGCCGTTGTGACGCTGGCACACAGGCCAGACAGAGCAGGCGTGTCGGCGGCCGGCTTGTGTCCCGGGGCCGGGGATCTTCAGGGCGTTAAGCGTGCTCTCTTGGTGACTTCACCAGATGGTGGTCTTCAAGTATATAGAGGATAAAGACGTGTTCCAGAAATTCTATGCAAAGATGCTGGCCAAAAGACTCGTACATCAGAACAGTGCCAGCGACGATGCCGAAGCCAGCATGATCTCTAAGTTGAAGGTAAATTTAATTGTCTCCTGAAAGAAAACACAAAAATAGTTCTAAGTTGTTGGGAAAGATCTGAGTTATTGCAGGCTGTCGGTGGTCCGGTGGTCCGCAGAGAACGGGTTTGCACAGCGCGGGCGGTGCCGGGCCCCGCCCCTGACCCTCCGGGACAGAAAGCCTGTGACTCCACTGTTGAGCGGCTGTTTCATCATTCGGCCACCTGTGCCCTCAGCCTGCTCTGGTGTCAGTGCCTCCTGGCCTGCCAAGCGCTGTCACGTGTCTTAGACATAGTTCACCTGGAGCCGAGATGGCGGGTGGCTGGCTGGCTGCTTGTGCTCAAGCTGCCTCCACAAAATACCACAGACCAGGGGCTTGAGCAGCAGTCTCTTCTCCCAGTTCTGGAGGCTGGGAAGACCACGGTCGAGGTGCCGGCTGATTCAGTTTTTGGTCCGGGCTCTCTTCCCGACCTGGTGACGGCCACCTTCTCGCCGTGTCCTCACATGGAGGGAGCAAACTGGTCTCTGGTTACAAGGCACTAATCCCATCGTGAGGGTCCTCCTGACCTCATCTAAACGTAATCATTTCCCCGTGACCCTGCCCCCAAATACCGTCACACTGGGCGTTAGGGTTAGTTCGGAGGACACACATGTCAGCCGATGCTAGTGGGTAAGAGCCATAAACAAAATATGTCCTCTTTGTGTTCTAGTAAAGATCCTTGCTCTTAGATGCTCAGGTAGTGCTTACTGTGTGACTGGGTTCTGGTGGTGTGTTGATTTGCATCCCTGCGTACAGATACCGTGAGACGTTGTTCAGTGTTACTAGCTTCGGCGCTGGTTTCCTACGGTTAAGCGTCTGTCATGTGTGATTTCCATCAGATTCCCTTATATATGCTGATATTTCTATTAATAGAAATTAATGAGATGGTTATCTGGGTTCATTTCAGCAAGCTTGTGGATTTGAATATACCTCCAAACTTCAGCGGATGTTTCAAGACATTGGCGTGAGCAAAGATTTGAATGAGCAATTCAAAAAGCACCTGACGAATTCAGAACCGCTAGACTGTGAGTACCGACGAGTTCGTAAGCTGCGTTCACAGGCGGGGTTCTTAGGGGAGTCCCTGACCTTTGGGGCAAATGAGAGGGATGGCGAAGAATCATGTGAAGGTGGTCAGTGCTTCCTCAGAAAGTCAGGGATGGACAGACAGCAAGTGCCGCCTCCCAGATTCCTTGTTGCCACCCTGAGTCGTGTGTGAAGTTAGAAGACAGGCCTCTCCCTGGGGACCCAGTGCTGAGCCCTGAGCTCTTCGGCTTGCTGGCGCTGCCGCCCCACCCTGGGCACCTGCCAGCTCAGGCCTCCACACATTTTGATATTTAATAAATTTCTTTAGGCTTAGCTGGGATCTATCCTAGCCTTTTTCTTTTCCCCCGTAAATTATAAGAAACTGACTTGGTGTATAGATTACTGAGTCAAACTAATGAAAGGCCCCATAGCTCCTGACCAGTGTGGGGCCAGGACTCACCCTCAGGGCCGCCCCCCTCCTCCTCGCCCATCCCCCACCACCGTCGGGGCGCTCTCGGGAATGTTGGCAGAGGATGTGGACATCATTACCCAGTAATGTCTTTTCAAATGAAAAATGGGAATTTCATTTTTCCCCAAAGCTGAAGCACTATTCTATTGTTAAACTTGGCAGTTATGCCAGTGAACTTGTCAGCTGTTGGTGATGATGAGATTTTTGTTCTGATTTATAGTTTGTGTTACTCGTAGTGTTGGCGTGTGTGTGTTCGCAGTAGTGGGCGTTCATGAAACACACTGAAGTTAGCTGTTTGTGTCTGGGGATTCTGCTTCCTGAGTTGGGGCCTGCCGGGCTAGCTCGGGGGTGCTTGAGCGGACCCCAGGGCCGCAGAGCGGACGTGTGACATCCTGGCTCTGAGCTGGAAGCCAAACGAAAAATGGCCCCTCTAGAGAGGAAAAGGGTTTCTGGCTCTTTCACCTCTTACTGCTTTTCATGGAGTAAAATCATTTAACTGAAATATATTCAGTTCTTAATATTATAGTGAGGCAGAGTTTTTTCATTCAGTGGGTTTTTTTTTTATTATGAAGCAGTCCACATTTATTTGAATGGCAGCGTTTTTCAGTCTGTGGCACTAACTGTGTTCCTGCACTGTCACCCCTGCCCCAGTGGATTTCAGCATTCAAGTGCTGAGCTCCGGGTCGTGGCCTTTCCAGCAGTCCTGCACGTTTGCCTTGCCGTCAGAGGTAAGGGTGGCTCCATCTTGTGCCCTGTTGGTGCCCAGCAGACACGGGAGGGGTGGCCTTGGCCGGGTGGGGTGTGCGGAGGCCAGCCTCCGGCCCGCGTGCTGGCTCACGGACAGAGAGCCTCGTTGGTGCTGGGCCCAACCCAGCGGCGATAACCACTTCCTTACAGTTAGAAATGGGTTTCCACGTTCCCCTCTTGTGCCTAAACGAGCGTGCCCTGCAAGCGTCATGCCCCCGCCTTCCGTATTTCACGTTGACGTAATAAGCGTTCCGTGCTGTACCCTTGGACGTGTGTTTATGTGGAAATGCTGACTGTAGACTGTGGTGAGAGACCTACTCCACACGATGCTATCCTTTTATCCAGTTGGAACGTAGTTATCAGCGATTCACAGCTTTTTACGCCAGCCGTCACAGTGGCAGAAAATTGACGTGGTTGTATCAGCTGTCCAAAGGAGAACTGGTAACCAACTGCTTCAAAAATAGATATACTTTGCAGGTAAGATCACCTTTCTATTTTGAAATACATGGTTTTATTTCTCTTTTGGAATACACCTTTTTTAGTCTAAATGAGGATTAGACAGACTATAGAAATAATGATTCATGCGTCAGAATCTAGAGTTAAGGTTCCAGCCAAGTGTGGTTCTGAGAGTCAGATGAGTCCTGAAGCTTTCCTGCCGAGGGACAGGCGACATACGGATGCCTCAGTTTTCCTCTCCATAAAATGGGGGTGCTAGCGCTTAAGCTTCGGGAGTGAAGATTGACTGAAATCACGTGGTTACTAAGCATTTGGCACAGATCCCACCTGACGCACACTGTGTAGCTCAGAAAGCCGGAGTCTCCTGTACTGAATTATCATAATAGCCGTTTTCCTTTGGCAAAGTGTTTCCTGCTAATACTGGCCCTCGGTGTTCTCAGCAGCACTGAACACTGAGTGGTGAGGCCTGTGGGGCTCCTGCTGGGGTTCTTCGGGGGAAGCTGAGGCCTGGGATCACTTTAGCAACCTTCTCAGGATCCCAGTGTGTATGTGGCGGAGGGAAATTCCCGGTAGGGCCTTGTCCCCTCAGGAAGATTCTCGTGTTATACGTGTGCGTACAACAATGATCGTGGCCGCGTGAATAGTGTGTATTCACATAGACATAAGGTCGTAGAAGGAAGTTCCCATCTATTCTAACGTTTGAAAGGTGGGCAGTGACATCTTTGGGGAGAATGTTGCATTGCGGTGGACTTGACACTTTGTGTTCCCTTCCACGTAGCTCTGCTTTAGTTTTTGCTTCTTTTGTAAGAATTTGTTTCTGAAATAAGTGTTTTTGGAGGTTTTCCGTGCATTTAAATTTTGTTCCTCTTTCTTTTACATGGGGGGCCTCGAAGGCCTCCACCTTCCAGATGGCAATCCTGCTTCAGTACAACACGGAAGACGCGTACGCTGTGCAGCAGTTGACCGACAGCACTCAGATCAAAATGGTATCTTCGCGTTACTTGTCATCTGTGACGTGTCCAGTCACCATCTCCGCGGTCTCGTGAGCATGGGAGGGAGGGAACGGGAGACGATGCGGGGTCTCACAGTCCACACATCCACACGTGCCGTGCTTTTGCTCGTTCATTTAATCCATCCTTAACCCTCTTTCCAACCCAGCTTTTCCTTCTAGGCTGAAGCGTCCCCTAATTACAATGTCTTTTTACCTATTTGTTAGGAAGCTATATTTCACATACATACAGTTTGCCATTTTTTAATTTTTATTTTTAATTTTTTTAATGTTTTTTTTAAATTTCTTTTTGAGAGAGAGACAGCGTGAGCAGGGGAGGATCAGAGAGAGAGGGAGACACAGAATCCAAAGACAAGCTCCAAGCTCTGAACAGGCTGTCCACACAGAGCCTGAGGCAGCGCTCAAACCCATGAATTGTGAGATCATGACCTGAGCTGAAGTCGGACACTCAACCGACTGAGCCCCCCAGGCGCCCCTCCGTTCTCCATTGTAAAGTAGACGGTCAGGTGGTTTTTTACAAGGTCGCACAGCCACGCTTGCTGTCCAGATTCTCGAATGCATCCATCCTCTCCCCTCCTCAGCCGCTGACCCCCGTTCACTTACTTCCTGCCCCTCCAGATTTGCCTGCTCTGGGCTCTTCACATCAGTGGTGTCTAGTGTGTGCCTTTCACTTGGCATGTTTTCAGGGCTTCACGTGATGGCATGGATGTGTTTCAGTCTGTGCTGTGGCTGAAATACGTTCCGGCAAATGGATGGACCACAGTGTGTCCCCGCTCGTCGGCTGGGGGGCCCGTTTCCCCATTTGGCTATGAGTAAGACTGCTGGGAACGGTCACGTACACATTTTTGTAAGAATCTGTTTTCAGTTTTCTGGGGTATATACCAAGGTGCAGGATGTTCGAGTCACAGTAGGTTTAACTTCCTGAGGAGCCAGCGGGCTGTCGGACGGTGGCTGCACCAGCTCGTGTGCACACCAGCCAATGTGTTCCTTTTCTTAGGATTGTTAGAGCCTCATGGTAGTTTTGATTTGCATTTCTCTGACAACTGATGGCGCTGAGTGTCTTTTCATGTTCTTGTTGGCCATTTTTATGTATATTCTTTGGAGAAATGTCTATTCAGACCCTCTATCCATGCCCATTTTTTATTTGGGTTGCTCTTACCATTGAGTTGTAAGAATTCCGGATATATTCTGTACCTGGAGCCCCTTTTTCTTTTGTTGTGTATGCTTTTGGTGTCATGTCTAAGGAGCCTTCGTGTCATTCAAGGTCAAAGGCTTCTTCCCCTGTGGATTGGGACTGCCCTGTTGAAAACCAGAGGGCTCATCTCCAGTGGTCTGCAGGTCTGTCTTTAGGACAGAACCTTGCTTGCTCTTATTTTGTAGCAAGTTTTGAAACCGAGACCTCCGGCTTGTTCTTTGTCACAGTTGTGTTGGCTCTTGTGGGTCCCCGCTGCCGGTCCGTTTCTGCAAGAGGGTGGCTGTTGCCGCGGTAGAGGTGCCTCGAGGCTGCGGGCCACTGTGGGGGGTCCCCGGCCTGGTGGCAGAAAGCCTTCCACTGTGTCTGATGTCTTGCGTTCCTTTCACGTTCAGTTTAGTGTGTAAGTCTGCACTTTGGTTCAGTTTATTCCTGAGGGTCGTGTTTGCACTGTCGGAGATGGAAATGTTCGTTTCTGGATGTGGAAATGCAATCGACTATTGCCTATTGATCTTCTAGCTTGCAGCCTGGCTGAACCTTTTTTTTTTTTTTTTTTTGAGGATTCTTTAGGGGTTTTTTGTTTTGTTTTTGTTTTATGCACGATCATGTCATCTGCAGATACAGTGAGTTTTACTGTATGCCTTTTGTCTCTCCTTCTTGCCTGGTCGCTCTGCCGAGAATCTCCCCCAGGGTTGAGCGGAGCGGAGAGCAGGCCTCTGGCCTCGGGGGAGGCTTCGGTTTGTTACTAGTAAGTGTGCTAGGAGTGTAGGTTTCTCTTAGATTCCCTTTAGGAAGGAAAAGTTCCCTTCTAATCTTTTTCTGTTTAATCTTTGCATGATGAAAGAGCATTGCATTTTGTTAAACTGCTTTTTCTGCTTTACTGAAGTAAAAATAAGCTTTTTGTCCATAAATGTGGCGCATTTCAGTGATTGCTTCTCTCACGTTGCCACCCTGGCCTTCCTGGGTCAAACCCCGCTTGGGCGCGTGTAGAGCGCTGTGTGCTTCTGGGCTTGGTGTGCTGGGATTTCCTTGATTTTTACATTCGTAGGGATACTATTGGTCAGTTTCTTGTGATGTTTGTCTGGTGTTGCTGACAGGGTAATACTGGCCTTATTGAATGTCATTTTTTAAGTTTACGTCTTCCTTTTGAGAGAGCAAGCAGGAGAGGTTCAGAGGAGGAGAGAGGGAATCCCAGGCAGGCTGCGCGCTGTCAGCACAGGGCCCAGTGTGGGGGCTGAACTCCCGGACCATGAGATATGATCTGAGCCGAAACCCTTCCAGGCGCCTCGGGAAAGCGTGTGTTCATTGATCAGGCTTCAAGTTAGCCCAGAGTAATGTTCCGATTCTAGTGGCAGAGTGAGTCTGCCCCTGTGAGTGTACGTGAGAGTCCGTCTCAGCCCTCATCCCGGCAGGAGGCCTGGACTCGGGTAGAGGTTCGGGCCCACCCCAGGCACAGGGAGGACGCCGCCCTCAGCCCCTGCCCCACAGGGCTGCTGTCTGCGGCTGCGCACTCCCTGCCATTGGGCTCCGAAGTGCAGCCGACGCGGCCCAGTGCCCCCGTCCTGCTCTGGGGGCCTGGGCTGGTCACCTGAGCAGAATGGTATCTGTGAAGGTGGCAGGGGGTGGGAGTTCTGTGCGTCGGGGTAGGAGGTGGGGGGTGGGGTCGTCCAGGGGACTAAAGTTGGGCAGGTGGTGCTGTCCGATGTCACGGGGTCACAGACGAGGCCGAGACCCACCACGTGCGTTTACAGGTGAGGCGTCGGCCAGAGGCCTGTGTGGCGCCTAGGTCACCCCTCCCCCCCCGCAGGAAAGGAGGACGCAGTCAGCCGCTGCTGACCATGATTGGTTCCCATAGGTTTAAGTGACACGATCACATTGTTTGTGACATTTATAATCCAGTTGGCGTGTTTACTGCAAGGCGGTCAAGGCCACACAGGGTTTGGCTTCACTTTGACAAGTAGGCGCTGGCAGTAGGGAATTTGGGGGACCTCCTCCACACCACCTCTTTCTCCCTGGGCACATTATGTTGGGGTGACTGCTGTGTTCTCATCGAAAATCAACTATGAGGTCGAGTGTGTGGTTTTTATTGCAAAGGAAATGTATTTTTTTCGTTAACCTGCCTTTTTCTCTTTAATTGCAGGACATTCTGGCACAAGTCCTACAGATTTTACTGAAGTCGAAGTTACTGGTATGTTTGTGCATGTTGGTGTCGGGCTGGAAGGGGGCCTGGTCCTGAGGTGATGGGTGACGGCTGCTCTCCTGCAGGTCCTGGAAGACGAGAACGCCAATGTCGACGAGGTGGAACTGAAGCCCGACACCTTAATAAAATTGTATCTCGGTTATAAAAAGTAAGGAAAATCTACGAAGTGGTGGGCTCTAGACCACAGGCTCGTCCCCTGGCGCGTGGACAGCGCCCCTGCGGACGGAGGCTGGCGCGGCGTGGGCCTCGGTCCCCCCCGTGACCCGGGTCGCCTTCCGCTCGCCTCTGCTGCCGTGGGTGGGGGGTGCTTCTCTGGCTGGGAGGCACCTCTGTAAATGGCTGGCCATGAGAGCTGGGGCCTCTGTCTGTCCCAGTGTCTCGATTTTGTTTCACTTGACAAGATGTGGGAGAGCGCACGGAGGCACCGAATCCCCCGTGACACTGGCGGCCCGTTATTGGCAAGGCAGGAAGCCACCATGTGGCGGCGGCCCGGGGCCTGCTGGGGGCCGAAGTTCTCACGGAGGTGGTGGCGGACAGTACTACGGGGGCGGGGTGCCGGGCAGTGGAGACCCGTGGCTCAGGGAGCAGAGGCTGCTTAGGGTCAAAAGCAAAGAAGCCCTGAGCACCTGTCCTGGGAAATGACAGCAGTTGGTCGTCTCCGTTTTCCTGGCAGTAAGAAGTTAAGGGTCAATATCAACGTGCCGATGAAAACTGAACAGAAGCAGGAACAGGAAACCACACACAAAAATATCGAGGAGGACCGCAAACTGCTGATTCAGGTGCCTGGGGGCCGCACGGGGTGGAGACCCCTCACACGGTGACGCAGCGTGGGTCAAGGGCTGGCTGGGACTCGGGAGAGGTTGTGGGGACGGTGACCAGTTCCGAGTGGCACAGAGGAAGTGGGTGGACGCAGGGGCCCTGGCTAGTTCACGGGAACTGTCGGGGGAGGGGGCGGTGAGGCCACTTCTGTGGCTCCAAAGATGCCGATCTCTCCCCCTGCTATAATTACTAATTTTCTAATTTCCATCCAAGTTAGTGAGTAGTGCGGTGATTTCAGGACATGATTAACACTGCCAAGGAGACCAGAGTCTCCTAATGTTTATCTTGTCTGTGACCATTTATGAAAGCACAGTCCTCTGCGTAGACACGGCTCTAGGCAGCCTGCGGGCTAGTTGTCCTGAATGTTTGGGGACAGGTGTAACCATGAAACGCACTGGTCTCTCCTCCCTGGTGGCTGGCGGGTGGCGCAGGCGGCCATCGTGAGGATCATGAAGATGCGGAAGGTCCTGAAGCACCAGCAGCTGCTCGGAGAGGTGCTCACCCAGCTGTCCTCGAGGTTCAAGCCCCGGGTCCCCGTCATCAAGGTACAGGGGCCCCACGAAGCTGCCGCCTCACTTGAGGAGAGGCGTGTCCCAAACTCGAGGCCCTTGGCCTAGTGTGCGCACTAGGTTTCCCCAAAAGGAAGTGGGCTTCATTTTGAACCTTTTTATTAAAATCTGTACACGGGGTGGCACACAATCTAAGTGCCCATTTCACTGATTCTCCCCCAGCAAATACACTTGTACAACCAAGATCCAAATCAGCAGTTAGAAGGTGACCAGCATTCCAGAAGCCTCCCTCTCACTGCCTCCTATCTAGGACCTGTGCTCCTTGCCTCCCCCCCCCCCCCCCCCCCCCCCCCCCCCCCCCCCCCCCCCCCCCCCCCCCCCCCCCCCCCCCGCCCCAGCTCAGAGTAGCAAGTCTGCAGCTCTGAGACCACTTGTGTCAGTGGCCAGTGTAGAGCCCCCGACAGTCAGGAGGACCCCCCGCCCCCCAGTCCCTGCCGGTGACGTCCCCAGGACGCGGTCTTGGCCTCTGCGGCCCCTGCTGTCTCTGAAGCCTTAGTCACCCTCTGCGAGGACGCCGAGGACATGGGCACCGAGGGGCCTCGGCCCAGGGCAGCGCTGGCCGGGCTGCACGTGCCCCAGGCTGAGCGCTCCGTGGTGGAGGGGTGGGGGGTGGGGGGCATCTCTCCGGGCAGTGTAGGGACATTCCCCCTTTCACGACCTGTCTTTTTTTATTTAAATAATGTCCAGAAATGCATTGACATTCTGATCGAGAAAGAGTATTTGGAGCGAGTGGATGGTGAAAAGGACACCTACAGCTACTTGGCCTAACCCTTCCAGAAGGGTCTGGCTGTGCGGCCCGCAGCAGGTGGTGCCCGGCGGAGAGAGCGAGACCATCTCTGGTCCCCAGCGGCCGGCCGCCGCCTGGACCTCCCTGTTTAAACCCGAGACCGTCTCGGGCGCGCATCGGAACTGCTCAGGATTGACGCGTTTCAAGTCTGTACATAGGGACACCAACGCCATTTAACCTAATTTAAGAAGAGGGGGCGCGCGCCCCCAGGGCTGCATGCTACCGCATCCACACCAGTCCGCCGGCCTCGGGCCATCGGCGTCGCCAGCGCCTCCTCTGAGAGCAAGTCTAACGGACCCACGTGTACTCTGCTATGGAAAACCATTTGTATAGTGTGCTTCATTTTTTAATGTGTGAAAATAAAGAAAATTAAAGAATTTCTGTACAAGTCGCATTTGGTTTTGTGTTAAGTTTTACTGGTTTCTACATGTAAATAAAAGAGCTGCTGATGGTGCAGATTTCCAATCCCGTGTCTTCCAGTCTGACAGGCTGCACTCTGCCGACGGAGAGTTTCCCGTCTTAAATCGTGAGACCTCTGACAGTCCCTTCCCCCCAGGCGCTCCTGTTCCATTCTAGGACTTTCTGCAGGGACCAGAACGCAAACGCAACTACAGGTTGATTCTGTTTGACACTCGGTGAGCTCCCAGTGGGTTAATCCGGACATCCTCCCAGGTGGGGAAACGGGCCGCAGGAGAGGAGCCCGGCCGGGACCACGTCGCCCACTAGGCCCACCCCGTCCTCCGTGTTCCAGCCACTGTCTGCACGCAGGGATCGTGTGGGACCGACACACCGGCTCCTCCTGGTAAGACACCCTCACGGCCCCTGGCCCAGGACACCGGCAGGGCTGCCTCCCCCCGGTGGGGGGCCGAAGGCGAGCACCCCTGGGCGGGCCGGGCAGACGGCGTTTGCCTCCACGCGCCTCCTGGTGAACAGGAGACCAGAGGCAGGGGGAGCGCGCCCGGCACCCGTCCGGTCGCAGGGGCTGCAGAGCTCTAGGCCGCGGTCCCCCAGCCGTGTCCCTTCCTGGCCTGAGGGACAGAAGAAACCAGGAACTCCGCCTAACACCCCACGGCCGCCTTCTGGGAGAAGGACCTTGAGCAAGACCACCTTGAACCCACCCTGAGTCAGGGTCCCATAGGCCGAAGAGGTGAGAGGGAAGTTCTCACTGTTTCTTGGAAGGATCCAGGCTGACAGGTTAGTTTAAAAAGTTACAAAGTTGGGGGCGCTTGGGCGGCTCAGTCAGTTAAGCAGCTCGGGTCATGATCTCACGGTTTGTGAATTTGAACCCCATCTAGGGCTCTGTGCTGACAGCTCAGAGCCTGCTTTGGATTCTGTCTCCCTCTCTCTCTGCCCCTCCGCTGCTCACACTCTTTCTCTCAAAAATAGGTTTAGAACAAAAAGTTACAGGTTCAGCGGGTAGAAGTAGTAGCAGTAGACTGAGAGTTTGTCAGTGTCCACGTCTTTATTGTTGCTTTTCCAGCTTTACAGACCCTCCCCCCACCCCGCTTTGGAAACCAAGCAGAAAGGATCCCTCAGGCCCCTGTCGCCGGGTCCTGGGGCGCCCGGGCTCCCTGCGCAAGCTGTCCTCCCCCCACCACCATCCCTTGACCTGCCTCAGGGACGTTTGTGCCACAGACGCCACTGAGCCCCTTTCCTACGCTGTTTGAGCCCCGTGGAAGGTGGGAGAGATCTTAGGAGATGGTGCTGGTGTCCTGCGGCCCCCCCCCCCCCGGGTACACAGGACACGCAGGACGGCCACAGAGGTGCATGGAGCGGCAGTTAAGTCCGGGGGCTCCTCCACATCAGGCCAGTGTACCCCATTTCCTGGGCGCAGAAAGAAGGAATGAGCCCCAAGCTCTGACTTTATCGCCCAGCCCCGCCGCCATCCAGTTCCTGTGTGCGCTGACCAACTGCCTCTCTCCCAGGAGCGGATGACCAAAGCTGCTCCCGGGGAGACACCCAGGTGTCCTGAAGGGCCCCGAGGAGAGGCCACACAGCTGTCGGTTGAAGGAACACCACCACTTCCAGGTCCTCTCGCCCAGGAAGGACACAGACAAGGTAGGGCCGCAGCCCACAGCCTGTGAGTCTAACGGGCTCTCCTAGGTGGGAGCCATGGTCACACGTGCCTGTGTAGACAGATTGCCGGCCAGTCCCTTGTCGGCACCGTTGGGGACAGTGGCCGGGAATGCTGCGGCCCAGGCCCTGAGAGGCGCAGGTGAGGGGAGACCAGCACACAGAGGAGCAGGGAGTACCTGCCACCTAAAATACCTCTAGTCACCAGATGTGAATTTAAGTAAATACAAGAAAGAAAAACAATTTGCACTGACAAGAATTTTCAGATGGCCGTGTCGTGCTGGACGCCGGTGTCCACTGAGCCTCTACGAGAACTCCGGGTTCCCCACAGTCTCAGAACGGAATCCCCTTCTGGCGAAGGCCATTGTCCTGGGAATTGCAGGCCGGGGTTGTCTTGGGGACCAGACTGTCAACCAGCTTACGCCCTGGTCGGTGGCAGACCAAACACGGACCTTGCTCTAACACCGGAGTGTGGACTTTCAGGCGACTTCAGGGAGGTTCTAGTTCGTCAGCTCTGCCTGCCTGACCCCCTGGGCCACCCTCACCGGAAGCATCAGTGACAGAGGGCTGCGGCGGAAGCCACCGTTTTCCGCAATTTCCAGCAGGAGCCCAAAGCTCATAAAATTTTCAACGGCATACTTAGGTTCTCTGAAAATGAACCTTTCTGCGAGTTTAAATTCCATGACTGGTTGGTCCCTGTGTGACTGGCAGTTGGCAGGGACAAGGCCCCTTACAGGTCATCTTGGCAGAGGCGGAAACCAGGAGTCAGTCACTGAATGGATATTGTGAAGGCTGGAGGCTGAATAAACCAGGACAATATTGAAAAATAAGCTTCGAGATGGGACTGTAGTTTGCACATTTTCACGAGAAGCTACTAAATATGGGTTGGAAGTAATTTTGACAAACCGGTTGCTCATGGCATCCTCAGATTTGCCAGGGTCAGGGTGGGCCAGGGGCCCCCCAGACGCGGGTGGGGACCGTCATTACAGCGCGGGGCCATCTGCCTGTGGTTATGGCCAGTGGGCAAGAGCTCTAGAAGGACCAGACACTGGCCAGCAGGCACCCTACTGTCTGCCTGTCGTCATGCTTTCGGAACGGTCCACGTGGGTCCTCCTCCCTCTCCCGTTCCTCCGTCCCAGCTCTGAATCTGAATACCTGGTGTGCCTCACCCTGAACCCCGCCTGGCCCATGTTTGTGCTCAGAGGATCTGTGTTCACCACGCCGCCATCAGGACACCGGAGAAGCGCCTTTCAGTGCTCAGAAGTCCCTGCTCTCCGTGACAACTTCTGTCTTGGTGATGGCCTTGGGCAGCTGGTGTGTTGAGTGAGGCCGTCCCTGGACCCCAGGCTCTGCTCCCGGCTGTGCATACGCGGGACGGGGCGCTGTCCCCAACGGGCTCCACTCACGGCCGGGGCCCAGGGGGAGACGCGGCAGCGCGAGAGCAAGCACCGCACTCTCCCTGCGTGGGCCCGGCAGCCACAGCCTGGACACGGGGGCTGTGAGCCCACCGGTCCGCGTCCTCCCGAACCACACGCGGCCAAGGCCAGGTGTTCCTGTTGTCAAAGCCAAATGGCAAATTAACTCTGAGGACTGGCGTGGCGAGGGCTGCCGCCTTGGTGGCCAGGCTTGTCGCTGTTTGCGTGGTTGGGAAGGGAAGACGGAATTAAGCTTCACATGAAATACCACGTTGTGTAAATCAACTAAAAGGGCATCTAATTCCAGAAAGGGCAACAGGACCACATGGATGGATTGCAGCTGCCAGAGCCCAAGGCAAGCGCCCATTTCCTGGACACTTTGGGGGGCGTTTATTAGCCTTTTTTTTTTTTAAAGGAATAACTCTGGTGTGGTTGTTACCCCTCACCTTTTGCAGGTAGGACTCTCCTCACGCTATGGATTTCTGAATGGCCACCTCGTCTGCCTCTGACTTTATCCAGAGAGCAAGGTGCCGATGCCTCCATGTGCCTGGCCCCGTGATGCCAGTGTCTGGTCACGTCAGAGGTCTGTAATAACTGGGCAAATTAGTACTCCCAGGGAGCAGCATTTAAATCCGAACTCTCGGAAAGACCTGTCCAACACGCCCAGAGTTCACGGTGCGTGTGCTTCCCCCCCAGCTGCCAACGCTGCACGACCAATGACAATACCAGGCAGAAGTTCAAGTATTCTTTATTCAAAGTTGAAAAATGTACCATACTGCATTATTGCAAAAATTCACTGGTACAAAACACTTTGCAGCTGGTGAGAAGGCAATAAAAAGTTGATTTTTAAATTCATTACTATAAATTATTCTTACAGTACTTTGCAAATTCAGACTTTCAAACTGCATTTAATTTTTCTAAATTGCCCACAGTACTCGAGGTTCCTGAAGCTAAGGCAGCTGTTCCAGAAAGGAGGAGGGGGGAGGAGGAGGTAGCAGATGTCAAGGGATTTCCATCTCTCGCTCGATGCCCACGTACTTGAGGGCATCCGCCTGGCTGTATCTGAAACAGCAAGCAGCAGCAGTGACCAGCCTGGGTGACCGAGCCCCCCCTGCACCCACCTCCCGGGCCCTGTGCACTGGGTCTCTGGGTTCTGCTCTGAGAACAGGACAGACCTGTGAGCACAGCCCTCCCCTCAAGAGGGGGCCACGGACGGCCTAGCACCAGGCCAAGCTGTAGCCCCTTCGGGGGACAGGACGCCCACGGGGAGCGCCGTGGCTCTGAGGGTTCCTGCCCCCCCTCCCCCCAGGAAGCCCAGGATGCTGCACCATTGGGGGGTGGGGGAGAGCGGCTGCCTTGACCTCCCCGAGGCAGGGGGCACCCTGGGGCTGTGTGCCACAGGCACCTCGCTAAGTGGTTCTACTCTGCCCAGCTTTGCCGGCAGCACCACAGCCTCAGCCCCAGGACTTATCTGCCCCGCAGTCGTCTGCATCTAAATACACGCTCTTGTCAGTTTACCCCCCAGAGCCGGATGGCCAGCAGGTAGGACAGTGGCCAGCAGCACCTTAACCATTCCAACATGGAACACTGACAATGTAATAAGCGCTTTGCCGCTAAAAAGAATGACATCGCTCTCAATGCACTGATGCTAAACATGGCAGAACCTCCCGGAAAAGCATGTGCAGAACACTGTGAATAGTGAGCACATTTACTTTAGAAAACGCCACCTACAGGAAGCCCGGGGAGGACCAGGCCCACCCTCCCAGCGGGGTGAAAATTGGGGCTTGCCCCCATCCTTACCATACAGGCATACCTCGTTCTAATGTGCTTTGCAAACATTACTCTCTGGGTTTGTGGCAGCTTTACATCTAACAAGTCAGTACCATTTTTCCACATCTGGCGTATCTGGTCATTGTTGGAATATTCCAGACTTTCTCAATATCAGGCCTGATAAGGTGACTCGTGATCCTGGCATCACGATCTGCACCCCCAGGAGAAGCTGGATTTACTGGATACACATCCCGTGTGGTCTGACCAGCCCTTCCCCCTCTGCTCGGGCCTCCCTAGTCCCTGAGATGCAACAATCTTGAAGTCGGGGCAGCCCCGAAGTGTGCAAGTGAAAAGAAGGGTCATGCGTTTCTCTCTCATAAAAAAACTAGACATGACTGAGCTCAGCGAGGAAGGCATTTTGAAAGCCAGGATGTGAATGCAAAGGAAAAGCTCGTGAAGGAAAAGAAAAGCGCTCCTCCGGAGACCCCACGGACAGTGAGAAGGCAGCATGGCCCCCCCTCCCCCCCTGCTGGCCTGTCCAGATCCCTGCCATTTCCTCCAGAAGATCCACCGGCCGCCACACGTTCCCTGACGCCAGAGCCGGGCCCTAACTCTTCAATACCATGAAGGTGGAGAGAGGAGAGGGGGCTGCAGAGGGGAAGCCTGAAGCTCAGGGAAAGGAGCAGGGGCCAGGCGAGCGCCAAGGTGTCCAGCAGGTCCAGCTGGGAGCACTGACGAGGGGCCTGCGCTACACACACCAGCCGTTGTGGGAGGTGCCGGCCAGGACCGTCCCGGACAGAGAGGAGTCCGTGCCAGGCCTCAACGCTTCCAAGGCGCTGAGGCCAGCGACCACCCTGCAACCCCGAGGACCCCTGGGAGCCGGGCGAGGTCGGCCCCGCCTGCGCTCCCTACACAGAACAGCGGAGGCTGGCCGTAGACCCTACCGCTCAGCAAAAGGGGTCCTTTCCCACCGGGACTGCTCACGGCCAGCGCACCCAGTCACGCCGGAGAGCTGTGCCAAGACTGACAAGGTGACTGCTGTGTTCATGCCTGTGGACACCACACCCCTCCTGTGGGTCAGGCCGCCATGGTGACCTTTAACTACTAGATGTGAACACATTTCACAAGCGACAGCTTGTGGTTCCTTGGATGGATCTGGGCAAAGGCGACAAAACTTCTGGAAAGGAGTCACTGTTCTAGATGCAATTAAGAACCCCACTTGGCAGCTGTCCCTGTCTGGCAAGTCTCCCACCAGCAAGAGGATCGGGCTTCACTCGGTGCAGTGGTCTGGAACCAAACCCGCAAGATCTCCGAGGCATGCCTGTATTTCAGAAGTAAGCATTCCCTGTCTAACACTCCACCCACGCCCCTGACAAATAATGTACCAAAACTAAAGGGAAGACCAACAAAGCCAGGCTTCACCCACAGCTTTGAGTCCAGGAAGAAAAAGCCCTGAGGCCCCGCTAGAAATACAGGGTTACTCACCTGTAATCAAAAAACAGCTCTTCGCCGGTCTGGATGGCTCTCTTAGCAAAAATCCCTATCCTGTGATCGCCGTTAACCATCATAACTGGAAAGAGACATGCACACTGAGGTCGGTGAGTTGGATGAAGACATTTCCCAGGGAAGGTCTCCCTTGTGCACATAACCTCTGTCCCGGGGCTGTTCAAGTTCACAGTCACTGGTCTGCAAGGGGGTTCTGGTGGGAATGCTGATTCCATGAGCACCTACCTTTTGCATAGCAGTTTGGATTTACTGAATGATTTGCAAAACGAATTTTGTTACCCTTGCGGGTTGCATCCACCACAAAATCTAAAGAGAAAGAAAAAACAATCTGGTGAACAATTTCCTTCCTAACTTGGTAAACATGAAGTTACTACAGTCCCGGAGCTGCCGTGGGTCAGAGGGGTTCAGGGCTGGCTTGTGCCAAAAATGGCACCCAAATTCCTAACTTCAAGATTGAGCATTTCCTCTTTCATTCCCCCCCCCCCCCCAACAGCCTGTGGAACATGTTCCCAGAAAGACCTTCTACTTGCTTCTGTGCAAAGTTACTCTGAAGGCATCGGGGGCAAAGCGTACCCCCCTCCCTGCCTCGTGTTCACCACCCAGAAAACGCATCTAGAAAGCAGCTGCCTCATTCTCACAGGCCTTTTGAGAACAAGCAGGCAGGACGCTGCCCCTTCCCTGGTGGACTCCCCACCCGAGGCACCCCGCAGAACGTGCCCCAGCAGCCCCGGGGGGCAGACGGCTCAGACCGGCTTCCACCCCGCAGCATCAAGGACAGCCCGTTTCCAGCGCTGAGAAACCCCCGCCGCCGGGAAGTGAGGTGGAGATGCTCCCGGCAGCCCCCAGGACGCTTGGGGCCCCTGGCTCGCAGGTGCCCTCCCCCTCCAACCTACCATTGTTCAAGTTGAACAGGAAGCTGCACATGTATTTGTCATACACTTTCCCTCTTCTGTCAGCTTCATCTTGGGAAATAATCTAACAAGAAAGGCACAAGGTGGTTTTGGATTGGGTGATCCAGGCTCCCAGGGGGCGTTACGGGCCCGTCCTTCCTGGGGAGACCTAACCAGCTACGGCCGCTGCTCTCTCCCATTCAGTCTACACGCGCATGTTTCCAACAATGAAGTAACAGTTCCTCATTGAAAGGAATCATGCTTGGAGAAAGGGATTAGCAAAGGTCTTTCACTGAATATAAAATATAAACTCAGAGGGTTATTTCCAGAATGATGCCAGCCTAGTGGTTCTTCCCTCTTGGCCGCTACAGAGGTATGTGATGTTTCTAGATCTTTATCAGTCAGACTGGGGACCAAGCAGGGTAGCCTCTCCAGCGAGAAGCTCTGGTTGTCCCCCTGTCCCCAGATGCTAAATGCAACAAGGCCTAACGCAGTCTACCTACCGGGCAGGCCAAACACACCAGCAGGAGCTAAGTCCAAGCTGAAAAGGTGTAGTTTTACTACCTCGTGTCTAGTCAAACCCCACAGACTTGTCCAATGAAACCAACCCCAGGGGAAGGCAAGTCACCACACGACGCGAGTCCCGCCCGCGCCCGCAGCACCGCGCCTTACCTCCCCACAGTACTCCGAGATGAATTCGTTTTTCTGCACGGGATCTTTGATGAAAATCCCCCAGCCTGCCACATCGGAGGGCGCCAGCAGCAGGTGCTAGAGAAGCAGCGCACGCAATCGCGTGATCAAAGGAGGGCAGAGCTGGAGCACCGCCCGACTCTGCAGCCTCGCTCCAAGTCCTCGGACCCGTCCTGAAGCGATGCCGTCGAGGCCCCCCACCTCCGGTGCTGCCGTAGCGCGGAGGAACCACAAAACCGGTGGGCGTGTTTTGGGAACACCGTTAAGCAAGATGAAGTCCAGTCGGTAAAAGGTATCTATGTTCTCTGTATGAGGAGCTAAAAGGTGGCACATCCACCAGATGTCGAGGATGTGAACTGCCCAACCTGACACCATCACAGCCAAAATATGAAGCTGCTGCCACTGCTCTGAACAGGACGCCTCGAGACCCGGAGGTGTGCTGCTGCCCGCACATTCCCGGGTGACTCGAGCCATGACCACCTGGATGTGGGTTACTGCTCCTTTCTTGACATGGGGTCAGGGAGTCTCAGAACTCCTGGAGTTCTGCGGACAAGAAGTCCACACATGACGCACTGCGAGCAGGGCCTGCTGTGTGTCACCCGAGTGTCGGCCTTGTTAGAGCCCAGGGGGCCCAGTCACACATCCAACTACTGATGCCGGCACAGTCATGGATCGGGTCCCGAGTGCCGGCTGTGCACTGAGCATGGAGCCTGCTTGGGGTTCTCCTTCACAAAATTAACAGCTGATGTTAATTTTTAAGTTTGTTTTACAAATAATTAACTGAAGAAACCCATCATCTACCTGCCCTAAAACAGTAAGATACAGAATTGCCCAAGTAGATGCTGTCCATTTCTTCTCGGTAATAAACCTCCTGGTTACTACGCTTAAAAGACCCGGTGTCTCTCACGGGCCTCAGTAACGCAGGTCCTGCTGTGAGGTCCCCGAGGTCCCTGAAGAAGGCGAAGGAGTCCGGCCAGCTCCTTTCCCTTGGCACAGTAGGAGCCTTGGAGAGTATCTGAGAAAATCAAGGCTCTAGATTCTGAGAATAGATACCCTTTCCTTACATGGAAACGATCTAGTTTTAGAGGCAGCTAGAAAAATTCCTCTTCTAGGGGCGCCTGGGTGGCTCAGTCGGTTAAGCCTCCGACTTCGGCTCAGGTCAGATCTCGCGTTCGTGGGTTCGAGCCCCGCGTCAGGCTCTGTGCTGATGGCTAGCTCAGAGCCTGGAGCCTGCTTCCTGTTCTGTGTCTCCTTCCTCTCTCTGACCCTCCCCCTCCCTTGCTCTGTCTCTCGTGTATCAAAAATAAATAAAACATTAAAAAAAAAAAAGAAAAAAGAAAAATTCCTCTTCTACATCTGAGGCCTTCCAGAGCTGCTCGGCAGCACTTACTGGTTCGCAGGACGCCACCGTAAGGGAAGGACGCGTTCCCAGAAGGAAACCCAGCTGCTCGCTGGTCGCGAGCGCGCGCAGAGCGGGGGCCGGGCCTACCTTCTTGGAGCCCCGCTGGATGCTGCAGTTCTTGCAGGACACGTTCTTGCTGTCCCAGTGGTCGGCCGCGCCGCAGGTGAGACACAGGTCGGGGTCGCACTCGCGCACAGCCAGGTAGCACGGGCACTGCTTGGTGTTGCACTGGGCTTTGCAGCGGCAGCCGGGGAAGCGGTTCTGACCTTCAGAGAGATGGGCCTTGTCACGACCACCTGACTGTGACCCTCCCCCCTGGACCCCTCCCCAAGGCAGGCTGAAACACAGGGGCAGGGAAAGTATGGCTGTCAGTACTGAGACCCACCACCCAGGGGCCCTGCTCTTCCCCGTTCCCTCGTTGGACGGCCGGTGAACTGCAGAGCTCCCGGCTACTACTGCAGGTGTGAAGGAAAGATCCAGACTGAAGAACAGCCACGGAGGAGCACCTGGGGGCTCAGGTCATGATCTCACAGCCTGTGAGTTAAACTGTCTCCCTCTTTCTCTGTCCCTCCCCCACCGACCCCTCTGCTCATGGGCACGTGCTCTTTCTCTCAAAAACAAACATTTAAAAACTAAATAGCGGCAGCCGTGGTTCATAACCGCACCATGACCCGTGTCCGCGCCGCCTGTGCGCTTTCACGACATAACATAGTCAGGACCCTTCTGCCGCCTTCTAACCCCCACGGGTTCGGGCAACCAGAGCCTCTGGACAGCCATCTGGATGCCCTGTATGCCCCATGCAACCTAACTGTGACGTCATGTGACGATCCAAGAAAAGCTCCTTTACAAAATCCGATTCTGCCTCGCCTGCCCATGGACACGGCTGGCGGCAAGCACGGCGCCCGTTACGGGGCCGTGAATCCTCGCAGGGTAAGGGGGTGTCCTGGAGAGGAGACCACAGCACGACCTGCCCAGTTTCACTGACCTGGGCTCCCAGTCAGCAGCGCAACCGAAGAATGAAATCCCTGTGCAGTTCATGAAAGCAAAACAAGTACTTACACTCTGAGCTACACTGACAAAACTTCTCACAAAAATTCTGTGCTATCACGCAAGGGCACGAGCTGTCACAAGGCTGCCGGGGATGGTCACAGGGCTGATAGTTGTAAACGTGGTTCGAGGAGCCATCTGCACAGAGAGAGCAAGCACGCAGCTCACCCGGGTGTGACGGGGTCGGACACGCGAACGAGGACCTGTCTCCCGGGCTACACGGAGGAGCAGCGAGCGTTCCTCACTGCATTTCCCACACGACCCGTCTCTGTTTACAAAGCGATGGGAGACGGTACCTCCACCCCCCACGGGCTGAGGCAGTCCAGGGCACTGTCCCCCACCCCCTTCCCGATCCCAGAGTCCTTTCACGGACGGCTCGTCCCCTCCACCCAACCAGCTCTCCCTGCAGCACAAGACTGACTGGAAGTTAATCAACAGACATCCTACATCGAAATGGGTTTAATGTGCAGAAGTCAATTATATCAGAACATCCCCAACACTAATGCAGTTACTGTTCTGAAGCAAACGAGGAGACATTTTTAAGTTAATTATAAGTTGAGTGGAAAGATGCTAACCCTTTTTCAGCTGTATCTTTCTGCAGTGTGCAGCCCACAACCTGCAAAACACAGAAAATCAAGGTCGTCTTTGTGAAGCCGGGAGCAGTCACCGCATGGATCCTACAGAAGCCACTTCTACGGGTCAGGGTGGGCCACGAACCCAAGGACGGCTGACCGTGGAACAACATGCGGTTAGGGGTGCAGACCTCCCGCACCGTCAAACTCTGCGTCTACCTTCTGACTCCCCTCAAAACGGACCTACTGTAGCCTGGGAACACCGAGCCTTACAATAGTCGGTTAGTACGTGTACTAGTGCAGGTGTATGTACCATACGTGTACGGTGTTCCAACAATAAGGCTACAGACAAGTGTGTTGAGAAAATCATAAAACATTATTTACAGGACTGTACTTCTCCCTACCCCCACCCCCCCACAGTTATATGAACCCAGGCCGTTCAGACTTGTGTTGTTCAAGGATCAGCTGGAACCATGAGAAAAGAGACTGCCCCCCTCCATGGCCCTCCCCCTCCCCCCAGTCAGGTCTGAAGCCAGCCACGTCTTTGTGCAGCAAGGCACATGTGGTGGGGTTCATTTGGATGTGAATGAACCTAAAATAGTACAGTTTCTCTGATTTCAGGCATCGTTAATAATCCATTGAGCCGTGTGCTCAGAATTTAAGAAACTAAAGCCTAAATTCCTTTGAAAAGAACTTCTATGTTCTTCAAGTTCTAAATCGAGCAGACCCCGCCTTTCTTACAGAAAAGGAACAGAAGCATGTACACAACTTCCCAAGTGTAGTCATCCTTTATACTCAGTCGTGTCTCTCAAGAACGTGGGGAGCGGGAAGAAAACGGGCCAGGGCGTGCACGGCGTCAGGCCCCACGAATCAAGCTGGCCTCGGGCACCCGGGTAGCTCCATCGTCCAGTTCCTGGTTTGGGCTCAGGTTATGAGCTCCAGCCCCGTGTCAGGCTGGCACTGACAACGTGAAGCCCAGGTGGGATTCTCTCTCTCTGCTCCTTCCCCACTTGCTCTGTGTGTGTCTCTCTCTAGATATATAAACTTAAGTCTACCCGTAAACACTCCCTTCCAGGCAACCCTTTGTGAAAGGTGACCTTCACAGAGGCTTAATGCAAGGTGTCTATTAAGAGCAGAAAGGGACATGGGGACCCTGGGTGGCTCAGGTGGTTAAATGTCATGATCTCACAGTTCATCGGATCAAGCCCCCGCATCAGGCTCTGTGCTGACAGCTCAGAGCCTGGAGCTGCTTCGTGGATTCTGTGTCTCCCTCTCTCTGTGCCCCTCCCCTGCTCCACATGCTCTCCCAAAAATAAACATTAAAAAAATTTTTTTTTCTCAACAGAAAGTGTCAGCACACACTTAGAGAAGCCAGGCCAGCACCCCCCCGCCCAGCACTCGGGCCCAAGGACACATCCTGGAGTAAGTGCCCAACTGCTGAGGGAGCCATCACTACAGAAGCTACCGTTAGGTTCTCCTAACACACCGAATCCACTGCCGACTCCCATATTCCCAGGAGGAAAAATACCAGCGAGCGCCTAGGCTGATAAGACTGCAGCTTCTGTCACAGAGCAAAGCAGCGTCCAGGGGACCTGCCAGACGGGCCACGTGCCAACTTACCGGTGTTTCCTCTTCTTCTTCCTTGGAGGGGTATCGACATCCTCGGCCGGCACCGGAGCTATGATGCTCGATTCTTTGACACGGAACTCATACACCTGGCAAGAGGCAGAGCAGGGAGCCGTGGGGGCCGTGAGGACCCTGTGTTTAGGCAAACCCGTGGGTGCTCCCCGCTCCCAAAAGCCTCCTGCCTCTGCCACCGCACTGCCAGGCACTGGGAAAGAGTGGAAAGCCACACGGATGCTGGCTGAGAGTCGCAAGGCTCACCTACAGTCTTCCTGACTCTTTAGATCCCTGACCTGAGACCTCTAAAATCGGAAGACTCCATTTCTGTCCGTTCCCTCTCAGTAAACAAAAGAAAAATCTACTTCTCGGGAGATGGACAGGAGCTTAAGATTACCCAGGAATGTTCCGTTTGGACAGGGACAACGTGTTTCCCCTCTGAAGTTCCCGAGCAGGGCTTTACCAGATAGGCTTACCTGTCTACAAGTTTTGGTCCCGATGAGCCTAGCAATGGCACAGAAGTTGTCATAATACGTGCCGATGAGCACCCGGAACATGGAGGCCTCAGCACCGCTCCACTCCACGTTCTCAGGAGGCTCGATGTTTGGCTTCATCTTTATTGGCGTTTGACACCGAGAATTGGCTTCTAGAAAACCAAAAATACCCATTGGTCAAAAAATGACAATTGGGAGCACCTAGGTGGCTCGGTGGGTTCAGTGTCCCACTCCTGATCTCTCAGGTCAGGATCTCACAGTTCGTGGGATCCATCCTCACATCAGGCTCTGCACTCACAGCATGGAGCTTGCTTAGGATTCTCTTCCCTCCCTCCCCCTGCCTCTCAAAATAAACCAGGAAGGGAGAGAGGGAGGAAGAAAGAAGTAAAACTCAGGATTGTGCCTAAGAAAAAAGCAGGGAGTGAATCACCTTGAGAGGAAGGCTGGAAACAGTCCCTAAGCCTCCCAGGGAGCATAAGGCCGGGTTCCCTTCAAAACAACCTTCTAGATGCAAGCCAGGGGCGGCACCTGGCGGGCTGGTCGACAGAGCCTGGGACTGGACCTCGGGGTCACGGGTTCACATGCCCACCATGGGCATAGAGCTTACTCAAAAAAAATAAAATGAAAGCGAGGGATCTACTGCCGTCACCCATGGGGTAAGTCACAGGGCTGAAAGGACAACTGAAATCCCAGCAGTAAAATACCAGCCGGCAGTTCCAGTGGGCTCAAACCGAAACCTCGCACGAAAATCGATGGCATTAAACCGAATGAGGAAGAAAAGCAACACGGAACGTGACCACACGCGGCCCGGCCCCTCCCCGGGCCCGGGGAGAGGCGGCAGAACCCAGCCCCAAGCCCTGACGGCCTCCCGGGTCGTAGACTCCCCGTTGGGCTGACAACTGACCCGCTGCGCATGCGCATGGGCCCTGACCAGCTCCCCGCCCACACCCGCTTCTGACCCGAGGAACTGGAGGTCTCATCTTTCTTCTCCTCTTCCTCTTTATCGTTGTTCTCCCCGCCCGTCTCCGTCCCCGCTTCCCGGTCGCTGTCTGTGTCCTTGGACTCCAGCACGTTGATGGTGGGGGTGCTGGGCCTGCTGCTGTTGTTGGGGAGCCTTCCTCTCCTGCGGCCCCCGGGCCGCTTCGGCGGGGTCTTGATGCGCTCGGCTGTGAGGGCGGCAGCGAACTCCTTCGCTCCCTCCTACGGAGGGAAAGACGCAGACAGCAAGGTAAACTTCTCCAACTCGTGTTGAATGAGAAAAATGACTTGCACAAAGCAAATCAGTCGATAAATTATCACGATACCCACTTTTACCAATAATCATTTGCACATCCTGGCTTTCTGCCTGCTTTTGATAGTTTGAAAATTTCTGAAAGATCGATCTAGGTTCTCTCTCTGCTACACGGTGCAAAATCAGGCAAGACAATTCTGTGTGAATTTGTGAGCTGTATTCTATGAACGGATTATAACAAATATAAAAAACAGGTCAGTCTCTTGAAACATGGACATTCAGGAGAAGAATCACACACCTCACATGCATCTAGACCCAGACTTTCCCACTGCAGGGTTTCTTCTGGTGCCGCTCTCTGGGGAGATCTCAGAAACACCAGGAGAACAAAAATCACATAGGCATGCTGGGCTTCATCGTGTCCAGCCCTACTATTAAAAAGAACATCCCCCTTTTCCTGGGAGGGTTGCATGGCCCCCCAAAACTGTGAAAGCGGGCATCTGGCATTAGCAAGTCCGATCACCTAGCTCCAGCAGGTATGTGACAACAGGACGATCGTGGATTACAGAGAGACCACAGAAACACCTCCGATGAGCCCAGGAAAACCCCACCCGGCACAGAACATTCTACAAATGGGCTCCAGGATCCCACGTTACAGTGGCAGCAAAAGTGAGAAATTTGAGAGCAGCCAACAGATTTACACTTCATTCTACACATACCGAACTGCTTAAACTAGGATGCTCTCTGCAGGTGCCATCCTCTGACTCTCCTGTCCAAACTCCAACAGGCACTACAGACCCAATTACTTCCTAGGTAGGAATGGCATGGTTCAAAGAGGGGAAAGGGTTAAAAAAAAAGATCGTGCCCATAAAAAGCAAGTTTTCTACCTCCTATCATCCTAAGCCCTTACCCTTTTCTCCATCATTAAAACAGAAATTCCGTGGGACCTGTCACCTCACTGCAGCCGCCCTGGGTCTAGAACCCTGAGGCAGGCTCGGGAACTACCCCGGACAATCACCGAGCTCTGGGGCTGAAGAGGCTGCCTGTCCTCACGCTCATGAACTCCGGCAGATGTAAGAGTCCCTGATCCTAAGAACCTCACCAGGTTGCTGAAGAGCCCAACACAGAGAGCCCAAGAATAGTACACGGTTCCCGAAGGACTAGAACGTGCAGTAGGTGACTGCGAAGAAAGAAGCGGCAGGGGACAGAGGGCCTGCCCACCGCGTGGCCGAGGTGCGGGAGCAGGAGGGTCCGAGCTGGCGCCCCAGACCTCAGCCCCGGCTGTCGCTGAGATTCCGCAACTGGCCTCCAGAGCGGGCAGCCCGCAGGCTTACCAAGTGCTGGTAACACTGTGGTCCACAAGGCTTGTTGTCCAGAGCTGTTTCTGTGTTCTTCCTCTTGTAAGTGTTGGGTGTTGCGTGAAAAGCTGCAAAATAAACAGAAAATATCCAAATATAACTACATTCACTTGTCATTTCCAGTTTAGTAGAAACCGTCAACTCGTACATTTCAACCTTGCCAATGCCTGGCTTCCATTACAGAACTTTCCTTCAGGCTCTTCCCGAGTCACCTCCGTGTGTTCTCCTCAGCTCTCCCCTGGAAACCACCGCTCCTCCCCTCCAACCCGTAACCAAGGAGGAAACCGTAAATTCTGGAATGATTAGGGATTCCCTCCTTTTCTCTGTGCAGGTAAAACTGATGCACATACACTCTTAACTCTGACACGAACATTTGAGTCTTTAATTAAACAACAAATATATACCCTCTACAATGAAATCACATTTCCTACTTTTACCAAAGATTTCTGGCATCTACAATTTCTTGATTTCTAAATAAAGGTCAGCAATCCGCTTGTCAAATGGGACAAGAATGGGACAGCACTTGTTTAAAAACTAGTTTTTAAAAATAAAGAAGACAAGAAGGGGGCGCCTGGGCGGCTCAGTCGGTTAAGCACCTGATTTCCGCTCAGGTCGTGATCTCACAGTTTGTGGGTTCGAGACCCAAGTCAGGCTCTGTGCTGACAACTCAGAGATTCAGAGACAGCTCAGCTGCTTCAGACTCTGTCTCCCTCTCTCTGTCCTCCTCTACTCAAAAAAAAAATTTAAAAATCTTTTTAATAAACAAACAATATAAATAAAGAGGACAAGACACCTGGGTGGCTCAGTTAACTGACTCCGTTTCAGCTTCGGAAAATGATTTCATTGTGTGGGATTATGCCCCGCACTGGACTCTGCATGACAGCAGGGAGCCTGCGTCAGATTCTCTCTGCCCTTCGGCCCTCTCAAAATAAACTTTTTTTAATAAAAAAGAGGATACCTCAGATTACTGAAACTCTTCCTGTCTTTGTTTTTTTTTTAAATTGACTTTTTTTTTTTAATTTTTTTTTAATGTTTTATTTATTTTTGATACAGAGAGAGACAGAGCATGAGAGGGGGAGGGGCAGAGAGAGAAGGAGACACAGAACCGGAAGCAGGCTCCAGGCTCTGAGCTAGCAGTCAGCACAGAGCCCGACGCGGGGCTCGAACCCATGAACGTGAGATCTGACCTGAGCTGAAGTCGGAGGCTTAACCGACTGAGCCACCCAGGTGCCCCTCTTCCTTTCTTTGGATCAGACACAATTCAAGATCCTCGACATGGCTTCTATAGGAACTACATGGTCACACAAAACAGATTCTACAAACAAAAGTGTTTCAAACTTAAGATCCCCAAATAACGTGCTTATAACAACAAGATTCGAAGTACAGTACACTGGCCAACAAATCCAGCATGAATGCACAGCAGTGAGAAGGTGGGAAAACCCTCGAGAAAGCCTGCTTCCAGCTACCAAGGTGAATGCTACAAATGCCCTTTTCAGAATCACACAACACAAAAATGGTCTAACTTGGATAAAAACAAATGACATATTCATGAAACAAACTATTTAAAACATCTGTAGAAAGTCATACTTCTATCCACAGAACTTAAATGAAAAAGATGAACTGACTGATGAGGGAAACAAGGAAAAAAAAGACAAAGTGATGTCTTTGAAGTAGAAATTCAAGGCTCAAATTCTGTTTCAAGTAAGTGAGCTCCATTTCCCTGGAATGAGAGACTGAAACCATGACTAATTTAGCTCTGGGTTCCATTTTTGAATAGGTGAGGACCCCTAAGATCCGAAGTTGGAGCCTACAGAAGGTTAAGGTTACATCAGCAGCAAGCAACTGCATCAATCCAAAAACCAAGATCACCCTTAGCCAGAGTCAGCAGCACATACGGATGTATTTTTGGTAAAACTCATTTTTAGTCTGGATGTCTCCTCTGTTTAAAGACGATGTTCCTGATTTCACCCGAGTCCGTGGGAAATAGGACGCCCGTGCACAAGTGAGGACAGCGGCCATGGCGGCCCCAGAGCAGAGTGACAGACCCCACAAGCCACCCCCCTGGCTCTACGGGAAAAACTCACACACTGTCCCCCAAAGGTGCATTCATAATCGCTTACGGTACCGTTGTTAATTCCACATTGCATTTAGCTCAAGAAAGAGAAATATTCTCATTGTTAGACTTCCCTCAGCAGGATTTCAATCTCCCAATTGTTTAAGAAAACTAAGTACACAAAGAACTCCCCCTTCTAGAAATGTCTGGACTCTTTTAAATTTTCAGAGTACTTCATATTTTCACATAGGCATCTTAAAGTACTAATATTTCAATTAAGTTATTAAAATATATTTCAAGCTAAATATAGTATGAGGGAAAAAGATTATATAAAATAACCTGATCAGGAAAAGTATTAAAAGAAACTTTAAGGGGTGCCTGGGTGGCTCAGTCAGTTGAGCGTCCGGCTCCGGCTCAGGTCATGATCTCACGGTTCGTGGGTTCGAGCCCCGCATCAGGCTCTGTGCTGACAGCTAGCTCAGAGCTTGGAGCCTGATTCAGATTCTGTATCTCCCTCTCTCTCTGACCCTCCCCTGCTCGCACTCTCTCTGTCTCTCAAAAATAAATAAAAAACATTAAAAAGAATTTAAAGAAAATTCAAGCAGGGTACTTTTTCTAAAACCTGACAAAAAGGAGAGAACAAGAAATGTTAAGGGCTTTTTGATTTTGTGTTTTGGGTTTTTTTTTGAGCAACCTAAAAAAATCTTGAAAACTCTCATGTAAAGGTTGTCAAGCAAAGGTAAAAAGGCCGCCACAACGCCCAGTTCCGGCTCCCCTGCACCGGTGGTGGAGTAAACCGGCCGACCCCACCGAGCGGCCCTCCACACACCACCGCACACACAGAACTGGGGAACCCGAGGATTACGGCGGTGATTTTACAGATCAGGAGCCGGGACTAGAGAACAACCCGCGCGGCGGGTCAGCGGGCGGCAGGGGTGCCGAGTGCCGAGTCCCGCCCCCGCAAGCTGCCCCGCCCCGCCCCACTGCGTACCTTCTCCTACCTTCTCCAGCACGCTTCCGCTCGCTGTCATGTGATGATAATGACAAGATAAATGAAGGCAGAGCAGTACACAGCGTCGGGGTTATGTGTTAACTCTGCCCAAGTACTCAGCTCGTCTGCACACAAGAAAACCCCCCAGGCGTCAGGATCCTCACCCCCATTTACAGATGAGGAAAATCAAGATGTAGGGAGGGTAAGTCACTCTGTTAATTACATGGCAAATATGAACTCTGTATATCTGAATTTTAATGACACATCTGAAATACTAGAAATAATAAAGTCAACCCTCAACTACAAACTTTGGAACACTTTCTGAAACTCTAGCCATTAAGATGTTAAAAGCTCTACATTTAGCATTAATACATATTCCAAAAAGACCAGACTTTTATATAATATCAAAACTGGCAAAAAAAAAAAATACAGAAAATTATGCTTAAAATGATTCCTCTGTAAGCCACTCAGAGAATAGAAAACCTGACAAACCACGCATTCCAGGGCTCTACCTCTGATCCTGTTTAAGCCCAGAGAATATCCCAGTCTGCCTGCCTTCCCTCGCATCAGAAACGTCACCTGTATATACCACCACAGTCAGTTCAGGAGTGGACCCTAGTTCCTCTAACAAGCGTCAAAGACAGACGAGGCAGCCAATTTTAGACTGAAACGTTTATAAAAAAATTATATTGGGGCGCCTGGGAGGCTCAGTCAGTTAAGTGTCCAACTCTTCAGCTCAGGTCACTATCTCATGGTTCGTGGGACTGAGCCCCATAATTCTCTCCCTCCCTCTCTGCCCCCCCCGACCCCCGCTCACACACTCCCTCAAAAATAAACAAACTTTTTAAAAAAGCAAGCACGAAAGAAAATTACTTGCAGAACAACCCATTTCCAATTTACAAAATGGATCATGGCCTACAAAGTGGGATTTGTTCCCAAACCAAAAACCATGCATCCTTCAAGGTTCTTTGATTATCTAAGTCCTTCTAATAAAAAAGACCCACGGTCAGACATACTCAGCTCTGGCTCAGGTGAGCTGCAAATCCCCCCTAACCGCCAAAACCTCTTCCTCACAGACCAGAAGGGTAGCCACCCCGACATCTACACACCCAGTGAAGCCTGGGAGCAATAAGACTACAGCCCAGAAACGATTAAAATAGACAACATCCAAAAAGACCCTTCTACACAGAAGTTTAAAAATTCTCCCTTAAACAATGAGTTAAAAAGAAAACCTAAAAATGCCTTTAAATTCCTGAATAAGAATACTACCAAACATCAGAACCTAAGAGAGGCTGGAACAGTGCTGTAGAGACAACACACTGTGTGTCAACCACGTACATCCAAAAAAGAGGGAAGAACGAAAACAATCCAAAAACCAGACTCATAAAGAGAAAAACAGTAAAACTAATACAGTAGCTGATTCTGAGGGAAAAATACAGAAAACAAATGCTTAAAATAGATACCACTTAAGTGCATCAAGAAAAATGAGAAAAAAGAATCACTGGAACACTTAGATCAACTGTATACAAATAAATATCAAAACTTGGGTGAAACAGGTAATTTTCAAAACTGATCCAGAAGCAACAGAAAATGCATCTGCTAGTACCAATCGTATTTAACGCCATACCGAAGATGTAAACCAATGTAATTAGACCAGGATAGAAATTAAAGTCATAAAGACAAAATCTCAGTAACTGCAGTCTACCTCCAGAGCTAGAAAACTCACAAAAGAATCCACTGAGAAACTCATAAACAAGGACAATTCAGTAAGACATCAAGGTATAAAACACGTAACATTTAAAGAGAAAAAGCCCAGTAACAACCCATTAACCTAAAACTCATCTTACAAAAGAACGTACAGGAGCTACATGAAGAAAATTCGAGGTTATTAAAGGACACAAAAGGAAACTTGATCATAGGTTACACTTAATCCTCATTTTAAAATGCTGATTTCCCCTTAGGTAATTTATAAATTTAATGGAGTTCCAATAAACATACTACCTAGACTTTTTTTTGTAATTAGACAAACGGATTCTAAAATTTACATTAAAGAGCCAGAGGGAATGGGCAGAGATCTCTGAATAAAGCCTCCTGGAAGAGAACACAGTGAAAAAGACCTAAGCACACATGGTACAGGCAAGGAGGGTGGCACACCAGGAGAACTTTCTAGTAAATGCCATGGAAACAACGAGGCAGCCTTGGAGGTGGGGAGAAGTGGATCCAAAACTCTATCAGAATCACTCACTTCCAAAGGATCAAAGAGTTAAATGCAAAAGAGGGAGGCGGAAACGCGGGGGCCACGTTAACCTGCACCTGTGCCAACGCCGTGCGGGCACAGCCAAGGTCATTCACCACAGAGCTGTCACGGTGGCGGAAGGCGAGACAGGACCCAACTGCTGAGTTGCACTGCCTCCTGGGACAGAAGGCTCCGTGGCTCTCCAGACAGGCAGTCTACACCACGAACTCAACATGGGGAGAAGCCTCACTGACAATCGGGAAAAAGAACGTCTTTGCATTTTGCCAAAAGATACTACAGAAAGAGAAAAGAGACGGGACAGTAGCGGTTTAAGGAGTGAGGTACAAACCCCATGCGTGGGGGCACGGGCGGCAGGAGACTTCACTGGGTACCTTTTAGTACGTTTCCAAAATGGGCACCAAACGCATGATGAGCTGTTGAAAAATAGTAACTAAAAACAAGCCAGGTTCTGTTTGAAATATTTTACGCATGATAATAAAATTAATCTTCACAACAGCTTGTGACACGGTATCATTCTATCACAGAGACAAAAACTTAAGGCCCAAATGTCCCCAGCATGACAGAGGGACTTATCACATCCAAAGTTCGTCACAGTAACTCAGATCTGAAGATCACGACAAAGTAACTCCAGTAATCATGTTCAGAAGCAGCATCCTACTTCCTGATCCATTTGCACACAGAAGGTACGAGAAAGCTACGCCTACATGGAGGGACCATTTCCCCATCACAGAGCTGCCCCTCCACTCTTCTGTGAGGGGGACCCCTGGATGCAGTTCACACTGTTCTTCGGGAGAACTGGACAGAACTTTATAAACTGTGTGTAGGGGCTTGGTTCAGTCAGTAGAGGGCGCAACTCTTGCTCTCAGGATCATGAGTTCAAGCTTAAAAAATAAAATCTTTGGGGCGCCTGGGTGGCTCAGTGGGCTGAGCATCTGACTCTAGATATTAGCACAGGTCATGACCCCAGGTGGAGCCTGCTTGAGATTCTCTCTCCCCCTCTCCCCTGTCCCTATCCTCTTTCTCTCTAAATAATAATATTAATAAATCTTTAAAAAATAAAAAGATGAGGGGCACCTGGGTATCTCAGTCGGTTGCACACTGACTTCACCTCAGGTCGTGATCTCAAGGTTTGGGAGTCTGAGCTCCAGTTGGCCTCACTGTTGTCAGCCTGTCCGCGCAGAGCGTGCTTCAGATCTTCTCTCTCTCTCTCCATCCCTTTCTGCCCCTCCCCTACTTATGCTCAAAAGATAAAACATTAAATATACATTTCTTTAAAAATTTAAAAATCATTGGAGAGAGAGAAAGATAGAGAGAGAACAAGCAATGGAGGGGCAGAGGGGGGTGGGCAGAGGGTCCAAAGCAGGCCTTGCGCTGACCAAAGAGCCGACGCAGAGGTTCGAATTCACAAATCGTGGGATCATGACCTGAGCACAGGTCAGATGCTTAACCGACAGAGCCACCCATGCGCCGTCAACTACAGATATTTTTAAAAGAAACTTATTCAGAGGACCCAAAAAAAAAAAAAAAAAAAAAAAAAAAAGACAAACACTAAATCAACAAGAATACCTACAAGCATCATTTTAGGCCATTTCTTATTCAACAGAACGCGTTCAGCAATCCAGCAGTGCTGCTCAGGGGCACGGGCCGGTTCGGCCATCGCTGCCCGACACTCAGGAGCGAGGTGGGTCCTCATGGGCACACCACGGCCCACACTCCACAGCGGGAGCCGGGCCGGGCGATCCAACCTCAAGACTCCAGAGCAATCCTTGAGCAAAAATCACAAAACACCGACCCTCTGATCCTAGCACAGCTCCCCGTCTTGACCGCCGGGCAAACGATCAATTCCAGTTGTGATCAAGGACCCCACTCCCTGGCGCCGGACCACGGGACCCATGACACACGCCAGGAAGGCGGCCGCACTTACGGTGCAGGAAGCAGTCGTACTTAAAGCAGCGCCTGCAGAAGAGCGTGTGGAAGGAGTGCAGGCTCTGCTCCCTCTGCACGGACTTGGCGTTCGGCCCGTCGATGTTCGGGGTGCACTCCGGGGGAAGCGCGCCCGGGAGCTGCTGCTCCGTCAGTTCCTTGTACCTGCCGGCGACCACGGGAGAGGGAGGTGAGGGCACCCGCAACCCCTTCTCTGAAAACACAGTCTCCGGAAGGCCCCGTGTAGCCTTTGCGATGTCTGGCCATCGTGCCTAAGCCACACGCAAGGAAAGGTCTAATCCAAAACCCTCTTTATTTAGATGAAGGGCCGATTAAGTATTCTGCACAGTATCTCAAGAATCAAGTTCACAGGGCACCTGGACGGCTCAGTCAGTTAAGCGTCCAACTCTTGATCTTGGCTCAGCTCACAATCTTACAGTTGGTGGGTTCGAGCCCCGCCTTGGGCTCCATGCTATGGCACGGAGCCTGCTTGGGATTCTGTCTGTTCTCTCTGCCCCTCCCCAGCTGTGCTCTCTCTCAAAATAAATAAACTTAAAAAAAAAAAAAAGAATCAAGTTCTGGGATGGGATTCAGATCACGAAAAATGTTTCCATATTAATTAAAATAAACATCAACTACAGTGCACAAGTACCCAGAAGAGTCCCCTCGTGCGCGCGCCTGCGTGTGGGACCCACAGCCAAGGCCGCGCAGGACAGCACCTCGTCGCGGCGCCGGGAACGCAGGGAGCGCAGGGGCTCCGGGAGCTCTCGCGCCGATGAACCAAAATGCTGGGCTACAGACCACACGCGGCCAGACTGCCTCAAAAGAGCAAATCTTACTTTTCCTTTAGTTCTTCTGCTGTGCCCTTATCCGGAAACATTGAGGAAATGGCTTCGAAAATTTTATCAGAAGGAAATTTCCGAGGCGGGCGGCTTTCTTTATCTGTATCAGGAAATAAGAAAGGGGAAGAAGATGAAAGAATGCAAGTCTTTCAATCTTTCATTTCCTCCACACAACTGCATCTAACAAAGCTAATTTTCTACGAAAATTATCAACTCTGTGTCTCTTACTTCTGACATGTTACAGGTCTCCACGGAGTGCCGGTAGGCCAGACAAACAAAAAACTTAAAATCAAATATGGAAACTTTTAGGCACACTGGGAGGGAGAAGCCCCGGGTGCTAATCCCAGCTCCGCTACTGACTGGGCGTGTGACCCTGCCTGGTCTGACTCTTCTTTGTAAGATCAAGGAGATGAATTACGTGACCGCTGCCTGTTACAAAAACATTTTGCTTCTTTGAAACTGCAGTTTCCCCCCACGTTCTTCTATGCCGTCTAACAACCAGCCCGGCCGGGGCTCCCCTGCCGTGGACTCTGGAGCCGCTGCTCTCTGTCCGCTAAGCCGTTACTAGTGTAGGGGTTAAAAGCACGGGCGCTCAGGCCACTCGGAGGGGTGGCCGGCCCAGGGTTCTGGGTTCTGTTTCCTTCTCCGAGAGTGTGATCGTAAATAAGTTACTTAACTGCACTAAGCCTGTCTCTTCAACGATAAAATACATGTGATGAGGACAGCCACGGCTGGTGCACACGGAGTGACTGGCACACTGCTTGTACGCAGTCAGTGATCAATATATTAGCACGAGAATGACATGATTACCCAGCAAAATCCCCAAAACAGTATGTTCTTTTGTTAGCCAAAGGAAATAAAGACCCTCAAGTACAGGATGAAACATTACAAATAATCCTCTAAGATGCTGTCAGGGATGCATACAAACCTAATAAAGAGACATACCATCTCTGTTCTCCTCCAGATCTTTCTGTTTTTCTTCTCTTTCATCAGGATCATCTCCATCGTCGTCGTCGTCGTCACTGTACTGACCCAGAGCATTCACCAACTCCACAAAGATTTCATCGTTTATAAACCCACATTCTGAAATTCATCAAGTCAAGTATCAGAAATACAGAGGCGAGTGGTCACGGCGAGTTTACGTGGGCCTTTTCTAATGTGGAAGAAACAGCCAGAGCCTCTTAATCAGCACTGGAGTTAAAATGAGGAGGGAGCCACCTTCAAGACTGGCCTGAGGCAAAGTTAGGAAGAATTTATCTTCAACATCAGTCATTTTCTCTTTACTCATCCCCCAACCGGTCTCCAGTCTCCAGTGCCTGCTACTATAACCTAATTTTCTAGAAAGGAACTGTGGCCTCAGCCTCCTCCCAACGACGCATCTGACCAGCCATCACTGTCCCTAGAAGAGAAGGGCCCATGATGATGTTACACATGCTACCCTCTTGCCAGATGGCGTCCCCTGGGCACGAAACACGGAAGCCGTGGTTGCAGTGACAGAAATGCAGGAACTGCGGCTGCTAATAAGGGGGGGGGGGGCCGGGGGGGGCGGGGAGCGGATCTATCGGAGCATAGGGCCTTCTGGAGCCCAGGTGTCACATAAGCAGAACTCCAGTCCTAATTCTACTGTGAAGCAATCTTAAAATCTACATACACTCAAACTATTCTATTCTATTTACATGTCACTGATATTATAATTCATGATATAACCAACTATGCATCATTTTCAAGTAGCAAAAATGGTTCTTCAATTTAAAAGTAGTGAAAACATTAAAATTTTTAGGCTTGTAAGCCCAGGCCAATCTAGCAATAAACTTACTTACAATATTTTTTAAAATCTTTTTCATACCTATGCTTAAAAATTCAAAATCTGTCAATTCTTTGGCCCCTTTTTCCAAGAGAATAAAGACATGGCTCACCTCTATCCCCATGGACTTTTCCATCGTAATTTTTTATCAGCTCCTCAATGAACGTCCCATCCTGGTCTAGGACCTCGTCCCCCATGTAAGGAATGTTGTGTAAGACCGTTTCATCTTCCACCTACAAATAAAAACATACTTTAAAAGTAGGCTTATCCTATTTTTTAAATCCATGTAAGGGCACCTGGATGGCTCAGCAGGTTACATGTCCTATGACCTCAGCTCAGGTCAAGATCTCACAGTCTGTGGGTTCGAGCCCCATATCGGGCTCCACACTGATGGCCCGGAGCCTGCTTGGGACTCACGTGCTTTCTCTCTCTCCCTCTCTCTGCCCCTCCCCTGCTTGTGCTCATGCTCTCACTCTCAAAGTAAACTTTAAAAATAAAATTAAGAATCGATGTCATGTAAAATACAATTTTTAAAGTAAATGTTTTTACCCAGTTCTCCAGATCAAAACTAATAGACAACAAACTAAAGCTATAAAAAAAATTAAAGACCCTACCACCAATAAGCATTATCTGAGAAAACAAACTGTTGACAGTGGGAAAAACTTCAGAGAAAATACTCTATTTACCTAATCTAACATGTCCTCAATCATTAAAACTGACCATTATTTTATGTACCTCGAGAAAGGAAAAAGTGTTGCATATTATGCTATGTATGACCCATCAATTTCAAGGCATAGCCAGTGTCTTAGAATCGTTGAAACATGGTTTAGCAAAGCCACTTATAAATAACCATACGAAGTAAAACAAGTAAGGATTTCCAAACTTCACTTGATGATCTAGTTATTCAGAGACCTTCAATATAATAAAAATCTAGGGATACAAAATAGAGTATCATAAAAAGTTTATGCCAAAAGGTTTACTCTTATATGTAAAATAAGAACATTCTACAATTTTATAAAATATTTCAATACAGAGATGAACAAGATCTATCAAAATTGATAATGCTAATCAAGATGACAGAGGAATTTCTATGAAGGTTTGGAAGACAATAGGGGGGCGGGGGGCGGAGAACGTGCTAACGTAGCAAGGAATCGTTCCAAGAAAAGTTCAGAGAGCAGGGAGAGCTCCAGAACACCAGGGACTGGAAGCAGACAAGTGGGAGGAAGAGAATTTTCAATAAAGAATAAAAAGACAGTAATTATAAAGACTAGAAGGTTCTAAAGTCCATATTTAAAGAAACTAGGACAGAACTGTCTTAAGAAGGCTTTCAAACAGGGGGATACTGGTTAAAAACAGAAAGTTAGAATGACAGTTCCGATCAACAGAGCGGGCCCACTGAGGGCCGGGAGGGTGTGCCGCAGCCTGGGACCACGACCGACAGGGAAGAGGCACGAGGAAAAGGCCACCAGACACTCGGGACAGTCAAGTAGCAGCAGGCAGGAAAAACAATCCCCAGGTAACAAAATTAGGACAACTGCAAAGTTCAGAAAGACAAAAGAATCCTAGACAAACAGGGAAAGGAGAAATTGAGAAAGTCCACAGGGAACAAAAAATTAAAATTTAGATTTTTATGTACTGATCTATCCATATCCAAACTTACAGATAACTCAAGAGTCCACCCTTCAATCATCCCATTTACACTAGGAGTGTTAGGGGGATTTTTGGATAAAAGCCAAAATTAAGCAACAAATTGCTATTCTGTCTTCCCAACTATATTCCACATAACCTTTGCTCCCCAAAACATATCCCAACCATAGAGGATGCTTAATTTGCCTTGGTCAGTAACCAGCAAAGCCCATATATAATCCTAAATAATTCTGACTGTAAATACTACAGGCTTTTACAATTTCAGTCCATGAATATCTGAAATTTCCCTTCAGCTCTTGCAACAGGAATTTTTTTTAATTTTTTAAATGTTTGTTTATTGTTGAGAGAGAGAGACAGAGTGTGAGCAGGGGAGGGGCAGAGAGAGAGAGAGAGACACACACACACACACACACACACACACACACACACACACACACACACAGAATCTGAAGCAGGCACCAGGCTCCGAGCCGTCAGCACAGAGTCGGATGCAAGGCTCGAACCCATGAACCGAGATCATGACCTGAGCCGAAGTCTGGCATTTGAATGACTGAGCCACCCAGGCATCCCTAGAATTCGTAAACTAAATGTTTTTGCATAGAGCCTTAAACACACAAGTTTAAGCAATCATAGAAAAGTATCTGAAGTTTGTCTTAAGTTACTAAAGCATAGAAACACCTATTTAAAAAAAAATCTAAGGGTGCCTGGCCGGCTCAGTTTTAGAGCATGGGACTCTTGATCTCCGGGTTGTGAGTTCAAGCTCCACTTTGGCTATAGAGCCTACTTTAAAAACAAAAAAATTAGGGGTGCCTAGGTGGCTCAGTAGGTTAAGTGTCCAACTTCAGCTCAAGTCATGATCTCACAGTTGGTGGGTTCCAGCCACGCATGGGGCTCTGTGCTGACAGCTTGAAATCTGGAGCCTGCTCCCTCTCTCTCTGCCCCTCCCCCGCTCACGCTCTGTCTCTCAAAAATAAACGTCAAAAAAAAATTTAACCAAAAAAATTAAAAATCCAGTACACAACTCCTAAAGTAGGCCTATCAAGGACTTGTAGCAACACTTTTCCTTACTACTTGATATAACAAGTAAATAATAAAATTATTTTTTATTTAACAGTGTAAGTCAAGAATTCACACTCGAATTTCTCTTTTGTTCCATCCTCTTTCATCCCACGTCTATAAAGAATTAAATATCAGCATTTCATTACAAAAGCTATTGGGCCAGTGTTCTCTGTGGAAATATGTGTAGGTTTATGTTTTATAAGCCCTGGGAATACTTCATAATGTACATTATCATTTTATAACACGCTGCCTAAAACTGTCCTCCATATAAAATTCCCAATTACCAACGCCTCACCATCAGACTGGAATCAGAGAATACTGACTGACCCTTTCAAGGGGAAGAACTATAACGCTCCTCCTTTTAAACGCTTTTAACCCCAGGTATCATTTCTGCTCAACACTTTTCCTTTGGAGAATATTTTAACTAGAAAAGATTAGAAAAACCGCAACACCATAAAGGCTTACAATATATCTGTCAATTAAAAAAAAAAAAAAACAAAGTATTGGGGCGCCTGGGTGGCTCAGTCGGTTAAGCGTCTGGCTTCAGCTCAGGCCATGATCTCACAGTTCGTGGGTTCGAGCCCCGCGTCAGGCTCTGTGCTGACAGCTCAGAGCCTGGAACCTGCTTCAGATTCTGTGTCTCCCTCTCTCTCGGCCCCTCCCCTGCTCACACTGTCTCTCTCTGTGGCTCAAAAATTAAAATAAAAAAAAAAGTATTATCATTTCAATAACTTTCATTACCTATTGTCATTCTTGATTCACCTCAATAAGAAAATTGTTTTATTTGAAATAAACGATTATCAAATCAGCAGATGATACAAGATTTACATACCATAAAATTCTGCTGTAGGGGAGACCAAGAATACATTATGGGCACTGATGCGACCGCATTCAGAGTCTTTAAGGGGATGATTTGTGTTGGAAAATCCAAGTCACTGGTCACTGAGCACTAGAACAGAAAAAAATAAAATTCACTCATAAGAATAAAAAGACAGCCTTAAGTTATAACCATCATATTCTAAACGGACACTGCCTACTTAAGTCATTTTGAAAAGTAAATTCCTTTACCTAAGACAACAAAGTTCCTATAACCATGAAAGATCCTCTCTCCTTTTTACTCTGTTACTTAGGGTGGAAAAATGCTTCAGATTTTGCAAACTTCCAAAAGCCTCCAAACCTTCCCATACTTACCAACATCGATCAGAATCAAAAACTGTATTTGTTCGCCTCAGGTCAGCTGCTCCTTGCTTTACTATAAATTTCCTAGCTTGATGCCTAGTTTTCCATTTCAACCACGTGGAATAATAATACATACACCACATATGATTCTTAAAAATCTCAATAAGAATATGAAAACTCTTAGGTTCACCTTTCTTATCTTTCTCTTCCCTTTATTAATAAAAAATAAAAACCCCAAGCATCCTTTGCTGATACTACCAGACAGAAAACAAATATGAAGGGTAAGAACAGATCTGAATTTCAACTACCACAAAACAGAGTCCTATCAATTCTGCAAAAGTATAATCTCAAAACTAATAAAAATAATAATAGCTAATATTATTAGGCACTTTGTACGTGCAAGGCACTATTTTAAGCACATTACGTGTCTTATCAATTTTGCCCTCATCACAATACTGTAAGATGGGGACTAATTCTTAGCCCTCATTTTACAGGTGAGCAAAGTCAAGTAAAACTAAGGGAAGTAACCGGTCCAAGGTCATACGTCAATTAGATGGGGCTAGAATAAACCCGGAGAGAAAGTCTGACTCTGGGGCTCTGCTCTTCCCCACTGCGCACGCTGCCACGATATATATACCTATACCGTATCTCTGCAACATTTAAGTGCACAGACTCCCTCAGAATACCGTATTTCATCCAACCTACGATGACATTCCATTACTTTCTGTATCACAACAAAAAATAATGTTGCCAGTTAAACTGTAACATGCTGCTTTCTTCTCACAGCAATCTAAGATGCATTCCAGTGTCAGATGTTAAAATGTTGAAAATTTTGCATCTCTGATTCTATGAAATACGGTAAAAATCTGTGCCCCACTAGCCACAGCACCTTCTATCCTGTCTAGGAATCCAGCTTTTCTTAAGGAGCACCATTACCCAATTATCAGGCTTCCAAGAACCTTCTCAAAAATACCCTTGGACATCTATTTATCATCTACAATCAGTGAAAATAGAGTAAAAAGAAGTAGTAGTAAAACAAAACAGAAAATCATATATATACACACACATAATTATTAAATGTTTTAATTTTTATTTGCGAGGTCTTAAAACTAGCAGGGCTAGATTTGGTGAAACCACAGTGAAATCCCTGGCGCGCAGACCGCACCTGGCCCTCAGCACCTCATCAGGCCAGGGGGACAATGTTGCACGGTGGGTCACAGTCACTGCAGCACAATAGTTCCTTCCTGGTGGAAGTGCAGGTTTAAAGATCAGAGTAGTTAGAAAGAACTGTGACAGCGATTAATCTGTTAATTTGCTTTCCAAATGGGCAAAGATAAAGACTATAATGCTAGAAAGCTCACTGCTCAAGTAAATGAGAAGGTAGGAACAGTTCACTAATACTCCAGAGCCACAGTCTTTCCCTGTTCCTCACTTTGGCCTCTGATACAATTCTTCATCCATCCGTCCAATAATCCCATAATATTAGCAGTTAACATTTATTGAGCACGTACTATGTTGCAGGCACTGTGCTAAGTGCTTTCTATACATCTTAACCACCCCGCGCCTCAGCCTTTAGCATCACCACCTCACAGAGGAGGAGACTGGGGTGCAGAGAAGCGCAGTAACTTGTCTAGGCAAAAAGGTAAGTTACCGAACCAGGCAGGACACCCCGAGCTCCCTGGCTGTGCGAGGCCCCTGCCCTGGAGCAGCTCCTGGGGGAAGGGCCAAGCACCGCTGTGTGCTGGGTGCCACCCGGGAGGGGCACCTCCTCGCCCAGGCCCTTCTCTCAGTCCTGGTACTACCAAGGTGCCTCTCCTCCTCCCACCTAACTGGGGAACCTCGGGGCAAGGAGTGGTTAGAATTACTGCATCAAGTATGATACACGGTCTAGTGATTTTAAGTGCAAAGTAACTAACTTCTTACCAAAAAAAATTAGAGTTTTGAGGTTCTGTTTTACACTTGGGGGAAGTAAGTTAACACTGCGACTTTTAACTCTAAGATCAGCCTCCTTTAAGGTGAGGGAGAGCATGCTGCCTCTCCAACTCTCATTTATCCACCTTAGCGTCTGAACCCAAGGTCATACTTAAGGTCAGACAGCTGGATATTCAACTCCACTGCTAGACAGGAGGGCCGCTGGCTTTGCCTCATCTCTTTGCTCTAAGAATGGAGAAAATGCTCTGAATCTACTGGATGAGGTCCGCTGACTCCTCCCCCTGAACAGAAAGGACTTCAAGAAGCACAAAAGATAGCAAAGGCTGTAGCAGGAAGTACTACCTCCGACCCCACGCCGCTGTCATGCCGTGACCCGTCACCTCAATCCTGAGCCCTACAGTCACCGAGGGACCAGAAATAAGCTCTCTGGGAGCCAAGGCAGCTGAGACAGTGTGGTTTTACCTCTGTCTCACAGCGATACTCAGCACAGTGTCTCAAAAAAGAGTAGGCACTCAAAAAATGTTTCTGAATGAACAGACTGCATTTGCTCATGTTGCCTTAGGAAGACCCGCTCCAATTTCTCTTTAAAGCTGAGAGAGCACCTACTTAGAAACCTGAAGGCCTATCCCCACACCTCATGACTAGGTAGTATCTCTAGAAACCGATCCCATGCCTTAACTATTAACCTTAACTAATAACCATATTCCTTTCATTTATGAAATAATATTCAAATGCAAAAGCATTTGTTGGTAAAACAAGTTTGGGAATTCTTATTTATTGACTTAACAGAAAAATTACTCAAAAAATTCCAGTTACTTACCAGTAACTTTTTTTCTTTGAAAATGTATCATCCTTGATAGTTTATATAATTAAGTCTCCTATCACTCAGAATACTGAAAAGGATTTTGACCTCACGGGTCTCCAAAGCATTTTACCTGATCACAGTCACGTGTCCTGGACTCAGGAACTCACTAGGAGACCTACACATCAACATATAAAATTCTCCAATTCTAGTTCCTACTTAAGAGTCACACGAGGAAGTTACTGTAGATGATTCATCATCAATAGTAAATAAAGAAGGAAAAAAAACTATATTGGTTTATCAAGGATGCTACATTTTCAGAGAAACACAGCTTACTGGTAAGTAACTGGGTTCCTCTGAGGATGGATAGACTTACATCAACCAGCTGGTACAATAGGCGACTGTGTGGCTGGACCACTGGGAGCTGGAGAGGGAAGTCAAGCCAAAAATAGTAGTTGTAGGAGGACACAACCAAACTGAGACTCTTGGCAGAAGGCTGGTTCCAAGTAAAAACTGTGTTATGGAAAATCGTAGAGGGAAGAGCAGGTGAATGGCCTGCAGGGAAGGGAAAGAAATTAACACACCCTACTATGTGCCGAGCACTGTGCTAGAGACTTTACCAAAGTTAACTTCTTTAAAATTCACCACTACCCTATGAGGTAGGTATGACTCCCCATTTCACAGTGGGACATCCCAAAGGAAAACTGCCATGGCCATTTGGTCTCTGAACAATCTTTAACATCAGAAAGGTTAAGTCCAACTTCCAGATAGTAGGGGGTAAAAAAATAATCAGTTAGCCAAGTTAAAAATATTCTTGGATACTGGTTGGTCCACTTAATTCATGCCAGAGACACAATGAACGGTTGATATTGTCTAATATCCTTCAGCCTTTCCAAGTAAGAACAATAAGGAACCGTCTCACGTCTAAGGGGTAGGAAAGAAAGGGTCAACTGCCACCCAAACTAGAGAAAAGCTGAGGACAATTTCTGAAACTGTCTCTATTCTTCGAAATCACAGCAGAGAAAAGATAACACACCCAAATTTTAAATTAGCCAGCCCTCTGGTGAAAATGATAGTGTACATAATTTAATTTCAGACTGTTTTTATGCAAAGGAAGTCCTAAAGAAAAACACTGGAATGAGACAAACACCAAGTTTGGGTCAAGAGAAGCTAGAGAGAAGAGAGTCCCTCCACAGGGCTCGGAGCGGAGAAGGGGAGTCCAAGGAGTCCAAGGGACGAGAGGCTCCAGCAGGACAGGGTCAGAGTGAACAACCGGGAAGCAAACTTCCTGGTCAGATCCTGATACGGACGAACTCAGGACAAGGAGCTGACCGAGGGTGTGGAGCTGAAGAATCAAAGAGGGGTTCCCGGCAGGTAGGACAGGGTTTCCACTGTTCAGTACGTGACAGAGCCTCTCCCTGCAGGGCTCCTGCTTGCGTGCAGTCGCGCGTCACAGAAAGATCTCTTTCTCTGAGGGCCGGTTCCCATGCTTCTTAGGAATTACACACACACAGAGATGCATGTAACAGAACACAGAACATTTGGAATGCAATTTCAGGAAATTTTGACTCTTGAAACTCTCTCTTGCATCCTAATTTCAAAAGCCTGATCCTAAATGAAAGAAAGCAACCATAAAAATATCCAGATCATTAATCCTATTAAAACCCAATACACAGGGAAAACCCAATGCGGTCTGGGGCCAGAAGGGAGCTCTATTAAGTCATTCCACATAATCTGCAGTTTTGCTACAAACTCCAGTTTTGCTAAAATAACTGGGAATCAGAAACAGAACAAGTCAATATGTAAGTTTTGGTAAAACTAGAGAACACACAAACGGCACCGAAGCAGGTAACTGGAGACATGCAAACTCAAATACCCAACTCCAGAACGTCCTATGAGCAAGAAATATGATCGGTTGGCACTGGAAAAAAAAACAAACAAGCAACAACTAAGAAATGGAGGACAGAGCTTTACTTAAGTCCCTGGTTTCCACGAGCCGAGGCGGCACGCCTATTCTGAAGCCTTGCTTCCAGGGGTGGCTGTGGGGCTGAGCCAGACAGGGCAGCAGACGCCCGAGGTCCGGAAGGGACACCAGACCGGCACCCGGCCATGGTCTCTGAGGAGAGGCACCAAGTCCTGGCTCAGATGGTAGGTCTGCTCTGGGGACCACCACTCAGGTAGGCCGATTCGGCTGATCTGTGCAGAAAAGATGTGTAAGTGCTCCTCTACTATTCACGGACTACTCAGTAAGTAGTGTTGAAAACGACTAGAAAGCTAGAGAAAAATATTAAAATCCAAATCCCCCACTCACTTCTTATACCAAAGTAAATTCCTAATAGGTTAAATATTAAAATACACAGGTGAGGGGCACATGGCTGGCTCAGCTCAGTTGATGGACCATGTGACCCTTGAACTTGGGGTTGTGAGTTCTAGCCCGATTTTGGGAATAGAGATTGCTTAAAAATAAAATCTTGAGGGGTGCCTGGGTGGCTCAGGTGGTTGAGTGTCCAACTCTTGATTTCAGCTCCGGTCATGATCGCATGTGAGATTGAGCCCAGCGTTGGGCTCTACACTGACATCACAGAGCCTGCTTGGGACTCTCTCTCCTTCTCTCTCTGCCCCTCCCCAACACACATGCACCCACACTCTCTCTCTCGACAATAAATAAATTTTTAAAAATAAAAATACAACACAATGCTTTAGGGACACTTGGGTGGCTCAGTCAGTCAAGCCTCTGACTTCGGCTCAGGCCATGATCTCACAGTTTGTGAGTTCAAGCCTGGCGTCTAGCTCCATTTTGACAGTAGAGAGCCTGCTTGCAATGGTCACTCTCCCTTCTCTCTTTCCACCCCTTCCCCGTGTGCCCTCTCTCTCTCTCAAAATGAATAAGTAAACTTAAAAAAATCTTTAAAAAATAAATAAAAATAAAATATAAACATGAAAACTAAAAGGAAAGATAGAGGTAATTTAGAATCTTGACTTTCTGAGCCCTTAGAAACAGAAACCAAAAGAACTTCTGATCTGACAATGTAAACATTTAAAACTCTATAAACCAGTGTTTGCCTAACAGTATGAATACAGATTTTCTTCTCTCCCTACAAGGTACATCCCACCATTTTGAAATTGAAATATGCCCAGTCATCTTTTAAAATATAGGACAGTCTTGGTTGGGGTGCCTGGGTGGCTCAGTTGGTTGAGCATCTTTTTTTTTTTTAACATTTATTTTTGAGAGAGACAGAGTGTGAGCAGGGGAGAGGTAGAGAGAGAGGGAGACACAGAATCTGAAGCAGACTCCAGCCTCTGAGTTGTCCGCACAGAGCCCAATGCAGGGCTCGAAATCACAAACCACGAGATCATGACCTGAACTAAAATCAGATGCTTAACCAACTGACCACCCAGGCACCCAGAGCATCTGATTCTTGATTTCAGCTAAGATCATGATCCTGGAGTCATAGGATTGAGCCCTGAGTTGGGCTCTGCACTGGGCACAGAACCTCCTTGGGATCCTCTCTCTCTCCCTCTGCCCCCTCCCCCCTCACGCTCTCCCTGTCTAAAAAGGGGGCACCTGGGTGGCCCAGTCAGTCAAGTGTACAACTCTAGATTTTGGCTCAGGTCATTATCTCGTGGTTGATGAGTTCAAACCCCACATCAGGCTCTCTGCTGTCAGTGCAGGACCTGCTTCAGATCCTCTGTCCCCCTCTCTCTATGCCCCTCCCCTGCTTACACATTCTCTCTCTCCCCCTCTCAAAAATAAACACTTTTAAAAACTTTTTTAAATAAAAAAATAATTAAAACTTTCATAAACCAAAATATACCAGAAATAACATCAAAATAGGAAGAAGGGGGAGTGGGAATCTGCAAAACATGATAAATAACTGAATATTTAACGATACAAAAAGTCCTTAAAAATCATAAGAAACAATCCAACCTAATTTTAACAGATCCAACACCCTAGCAGTCACTTCAGAGAAGAAATATAAACAAACACCAGAAACTTAGAGAGTAAAGAAAAGCAAACAAACCATAGTAGCATCTTACCTATCACACTGACGAACATCCAGAAGACTGGTATTATGCATTGAGAACAGAGAGGAACAGACACTACCATAAACAGCTGGTAAGGTGTAGATGGAAAATCTTTTGGGGGAGCAATGTGGTAATACCTATAAAAATTTAAATATGCAGGACGCTTGGGTGGCTTCCCCGGTTGAGTGTCCGACTCTTGGTTTCAGCTCAGGTCATGATCCCAGGGTGTGGGACTGAGCCCCGCTCTGGGCTCTGCGCTGAGGGTGGAGCCTCCTTGAGGGTGTCCCTCCCCCTCCCTCTGCCCCTCTCCCTACCCTGCACTCTCTCTAAAATAAAATTTCAAAAACAAATTTAACATGCATATCCTCTTGACCGAGTAATTCTATTTCTAGGAACTGCTACAAAATTACTCAAAGATATAAAGATGTACAATGAAGGGTACTCACTAAAATACTAATTGCAAAAATAAAAAATAAATCTTTATCAATTAAGAATAGGGCAGGGATCCTGGGTGGCTCAGTCATTTGAGCCCCAAGTCAGGCTCTCGCTGAGCCTGAAACCTCCTTAGGATTCTCTTTCTCCCTCTCTCTGTCCCTCCCAGCTCCCACTCTCGCTCTTGGCAAGGGCAGGGCAAGGGCAGGGCAAGGGCAGGGCAAGGGCAGGGCAAGGGCAGGGCAGAGCAGAGCAGAGCAGAGCAGAGAAGAGAAGGAGAGAAAAGGGAAATAAATGATGGTATAGTCATAGTTATCAAACCCTGCATTCTTAGAGAATGAGGATCTGGACAGAGGAGGTAAAGTGACAGCCAAAATATGGGGGTTGGGAAGATGGGCAGAGTGAGTGAGGGGAGTGAGAGATGCAGGCTTTCAGTTACAGAGAGTAAGTCACAGGAATAAAAGGCACAACACAGAGAATACCATCAATGGCACTGACAACAATACACGGTGACAGACAGGGACCACACTTGTAGTGAGCACAGCATGAGGTAGAATCACTAGGTTGTACACCTGAAACTAATGTAACATTATGTGTCAACTATACTTTAAAAAAAAATTTTTTTTGTTTAAGTGATGGCCCAAATTGGCAGGCACATTTTATGTGGCCAAAATCTTTTATTTTTTAAGCAAGCTCCATGCCCAACGTGGAGCTTGAACTCAGGACCCTGATATTATGAATCTTGGTTTGAACTGAGCCAGCCAGGCATCCCTGGCCAGTAACTACTTAAAATAAATAATAGTATATTATTTACATATGATCGTTATTTGTATAAGACTTATATAAGTATTTGTAGAATGACAATATATATATTATCCTTATGTTTAGTTATCATATATCAAAAGAGAAAGATTAAAAACCACAGGAATTGTACTATAGAAACTTTTGCCTTCTGTTTTATATATTTCAGTGTTATCTGAGTTTTCAAGAGTCATTCTCATATGGCCATTTGTAGGAAAGTGGATGCACCTTGAGGGTGTCATGCTGAGCGAAGTAAGCCAGGCAGAGAAGGACAGAAACCATATGTTTGCACTCATAGGTGTAGCAGGAAAACAGGAGAGACCTAATGGAGAACCAGGGGGAGCGGAGGAGGGAGAGAGAGTTGGGGAGAGAGAGGGATGCAAAACTTGAGAGACTATTGAATGCTGAGAATGAACTGAGGGTTGGGGGGGAAGGGGGAGGGGGGAAGACAGGTGGTGGTGATGGTGGAGGGCACTTGAGGGGAAGAGCACTGGGTGTTGTATGGAAACCAATTTGACAATAAACTATTATGGGGTGGGGAGTCATTCTGCAATGGCCTGTTACTTGAAGAGAATAATGAAAAAAGTTTCATTTACCCAACAGATACTCACACGACCTGGTATCAAGCTGCCTCAGTCAATTTAAGGTAGCTGAGAACTATGCCCACCCTCCCAAAACGGGACTCGAGTAATATCCTTGTATAAGATCTATTAAGGGAAGATAAAGCAGAATCCTAAGTAGTGAATTTAAGTCAGTCCATGTTATCCTAGAAGTTCAAGGTCTAATAAAATCTTACTTCTTCAGAGCAATAAACAATTTAACAATGCAAGCGAGACAAGCATTTCTTCCAACTCAATTGTTTTTTTAAATGGCTGTCAAGGGGTGCCTGGGGGGCTCAATCAGTTAAGACTCCAACATCAGCTCAGGTCATGATCTCACGGTTCGTGGGTTCGAGCCCCACGTCGAGCTCTGTGCTGACAGCTCGGAGCCTGGAGCCTGCTTCCGGTTCTGTCTCTCCCTGTCTCTCTGTGCCTCTCCCTCTCATGCTCGGTCTCTGTCCCAAAAATAAATAAAACATTAAAAACTAAAATAAAATAAAATAATATAGCTGTTAAAATTTGGTCTTGCCTTTTGGAAAAAGAACTGATCTTTGTAGATCAATTATTTTTGACCTTGACCTTTGTAGTCAATTAAACAGGTGACAATGTATGTAAAACACCAACTATATACAAAATGTTGTAGCAGAAAGCCAGCAAATTAAGAGCGACTTCTGCTAGTTTATTTATTGCACAAAATAAACATTTGACATTTTTGAAAAATTCACTTTTCAAATATAAGATAGAATATCTTAAATTTAAAAAAATAAACTCATACATCAAGTGTATGATATATATTAATATAGGATATTGATATAGAAACTCAGGCACGTTAAGTGACCTTTTATTAACTGTCCTTTTGGAAAAGCATAAAACCCATTAGTTTCCTTCCAAAAAAAAAATTAAAGGAAAGCCTGCTGTACGTCATTTAAGAAATGCTCTATTTCAGCCTAAAGAAAGCCAAAAAGGAAGCCAAGGCTGAAGTGACTTGAAAAGTTAATACGGTGGGAAGGACTGTCAGAGCTAAGTAAGACGGGACTGCGCTCTCCAAATAAATTACCACCAAAACGGTTAAGAGGGGCAGAGAGCAACACAAAGCAACTTAGAAACCAGTTCCTTGAGGTACCAAGAAAGGATGGCTGCCTTCAGACTGACAGCCCTCCATTCATTTCTTAAGACATGAGAAAAAAGTCCCAGCCCCCTGCCATATTTGCTCAAATGGCTCATGAGAATCTAGACCCACTAGTTCCACAATCTCAAAATGTACAAAGGAAAGAAAGCACGTTACTATATTCAAAGCTGACAGTGTATCTAAGAGCACTAAATGATGTACTAGGCACACTAGCATATCTTTGTAATAGTAACTAAATTTCTATTTACCATTAACAAAGGCAAGTGCACTATGAGTCAATAAATAATGCAATCAAGTGTTTACATGTAAATGAGACAATATTTTTGTCTCCTTCAATAAAAATATCAAGTCCAAACTGCAAACATACAAGAGAACTTACACCATTATTTTGATAAAAGCCTCTCCTCCTCAAAAATAATTTGCAAATATTAAATGTTACATGATGAACTCATAATCACTTCAAATACCACTAGGAAGATCCAACCTGTATGTGTTAAAATTTTTTTAACTCTCAGGGCATCTGGTTGCCTCAGGTGGTTGAGCGTCCGACTTTAGATCAAGTCATGATCTTGCAGTTCATGAGTTCAAGCCCCATATCTGCTCACTGCTGTCAGCACAGAGACCGCTTCAGATCCTCTGTCCCCCTCTCTCTGCCCCTCCCTTACTTGTTCTCTCTCAGAAACAAAAAAAAAAAAAACACTTAAAAAAATTTTATCTTCATAAATATGAGGACTATGTTGTTTTTCTAATGACGCTGCTTGCGTGTCAGACACCCTAGAGAAGCCCCGCATGTAAACAGACATGAAAAGTTCTCACGGTTTTCATTAGTAAACACGACACAAAATTCTTATCAGAACACTAAATTCTCCTGAGGATCTGGAATCCACATTGGTGGGCTAGTCTTAAATACTAAACCAATCACACCGCTTGCCCAGAAGACGCGTCACTTGAGCAAGTCTCTCTTTCAGTCATAATACACACAGGTAATAAAAATCTCGACATGATCAATAAAGGAAAGCACCTCGCGGTTTTTCACAAGAAATGGACAAATGTACAAAAAGAAACGCACTAAGAACTGTAAGAGCAGCTTTTAAACCAGTTTCTTCCCTAAAGCTGCAAAACAGACACACTGAAGAACAGGACTGCTGATGCGAAGACTTAACAGGAGACAGTGTCACTGCTGAGACAAAGTAACAAAAGTCACCTACAAGCAACTGTATAAACAGCCACATATGACATCAGTAAGGTGCACAACCCTTGGTATGTATGTATCACTTAGTGACATTTTTCAAGTGAAAGCTCCTTAAAAAGATTAACTGAAGGGAAAAAGAAATAAATGCAAAGCATACAGTCACTGTGTTCAAGAAGTCCGAAGTATTTTTAAAAAGAAAACCACGGGCACCTCCCGGGTAAACACTGTCCGGGCACCACCGCGTAGGCTCTGGGTCCTCAACGCCAGAAAGCAAGCGGCCGCAAGCACCTTAGAAACACACGTTAAGAACACCGCACATGGAAGATGTGGTCTCTAAGGTCACCTGCAGAGCTCCTTGACCTGAAGTCGGCTTCTAGAGCAGCACCTCACCGGAGCGGAGAGAAGCCTCTGTCAGATGCGCGTCACTCAATCAACCCGATAACCACCCGTCGTCCTAAAACTGAACACCTCTACTTTACAAACACAGAAGCGACTGAAGTAGAAGACTGGAGCGAACACCTGAAAACTGTCGTTGAATGGTCCTCAGGCCGCAGAGAATTCCGAATGAAGACACAGCACTTACAAAGGATCAGCTTATAAAAATAAGCAGTTAATTAAAAGTGTTATACCAGCAGCACTTCCCAAAGTTGAAGGCCATAGACTAGGTGTTTGGATCAACACTGCAGTCTGAACTCCCGCCAAGCCCACTACTAGGAAAGTCTTTGCAAAACACACTAACTTTTATTTATCCTCCTGCTTCTGACCTACTTCGGACTCCCAACTTCTAAAGCATATAAAAGAAATAGACGTACAGCTGGGAATGCTCAAACGGAAGCAAAATAAACACGGATGTATTCTCATCTAAAAAGTATGGAGATTAGGCAGAGATTATTGAAGTCCACTTCAGTCCTAAAATGTTATTTTTATTGTGAGAATACCGAAAAGCTTATCACAAACTGTATAAATGTTCAGCTTCCAAAAATCAGTGATGATGGTTTTAAAGGGGAAAGTAGAAGATGAATCATTTGAAGCAGAATCAGCTCTCGAGAGTAGCTCAAAAACTAACAGACTTGACCGGGTCAGGGCTCCAAGCAACAGAAACAGAGTTCCTGAGGCTGGGGGTGGTCCTCCTTTCCCATCCTATTTTGTGAAAATGGTTTATCTCAACCAGCGTGGGATACTAAGTGTAGAAAGCAGTTTTGTTTTATTAAAATGCTAAAATCTCCTACAATTTCTCATATAAACTCACATTACAAAGTTAGATATCTTCACATTCAATAACATGAATCTCCATTTGACAAAATTAAAAGCAAAATTCAATTAGTAAATATGCATTTGAATAAACTGTACTTAAAATTGCATTATGAACGATTCAAGTTGGACATAAACAGTGAACTTTACTCCTTTCTTAACGTCTCTGAGCAAAGCGTACTCTTCTGGGCCCACATCAGATCATTAGAGCAAGCAAACTGACCGAAGTCTTCTAAGGCTCAGTGTCATGGGGAGGTAGGGGGGAGAGTAGCAATAAGACACTCACAAACATTAAGTAAGGTTCACGTGTGCAGAGTACCTAGCACTGTGCCAGAAATCATTACTGCTACTAACTTTTACCTATAAATAAAAGGTGGACTTTGCGTAGCATTTTGAGATCTGCAATGGGTGGCAAAAGGCACATTTTCCGTGTGCCCACTTATTTCTCCAGATTTCTAACATCTACTCCTTTGGGGAGAAGAAACAAGGTTTCCTTTTCCTTTACCTCAAAATTTCCAAAAGATCACCAGACAAAGCTCATAATTACTTAGAAGCTCCGTCCTTATTCCTTTTCAGAACATTCTGACTACAGAGAAACGAACTCCTGTCACCTCTAATGAGTTAATAAAAGTCATTTACCTCTAGCTCACAGGCCCTGACCTATCCCAGATGGTGCAGAAGGTGTGAGTAGCAAAGGATACAAGTGCAAGCCCAGGCTTTGAAGAAGGGTCACCTGACAAAATGAATGAATGACCAAGAACCACAACAAGTCATGTGTCACCACCGACACCCCCACACGATGACCCAGTCACTAGGACTGGGCTACTGTGACAGCACCGACAAGCCTCTCTGAAGCCAGCATGTCACAAAATCAACAGGTCTCACATGGGAGCAAATTCTTATTACAATGTTTGATAAATATTATAACCTCCCTGAACACATTATTTTAGAACAGATCCCATTGTCTAGATGCTTTCCATGTTTAGACATTCAGATAAACAATTACCCCCTGCACTTTCTTCCTTCTTTCTGTTTCGATGCCCATTCAGATAGCATCCACCTCCTATGCCATGTTTTCCTATATAAAGCAGGTACCTAAACCAAAATGCTTTACGTAAACCCCTGACTAGTTGTACAGTTTTTCAGCTTCTGCCATTTTCTTTTCATTTTTCTGCCACTGTGTTTTATGTGTTGTTTAATTATAAAATCTGTCATACATTTATTACCTTATTTTGAAAACCGGATTAAGATCTACTTCCTTCTTTTAGAAAATGCTATGATAAAGGACTTCTGATCTCTCAACACTGAATTTAAAAATTCTTAGAGAGCCTTAGAATTTGAATAAAATGTTCAAATAACAAATAACTTTCTTAGTCCATGAATATGAATGAAAAGGAATCATTTTTTTGCAGCATGGCTAATTCACACTATGGGGCAGAAAGCCAGAAAGCCTTGCTCTAAATAGTGATCTGATGCGGACATTAAAGAGTATTGACTGTAAAAACATTTTTTAATCAACAATCCTATAAAAACCTACAAATTTACGTGGTAACAGTGAAAATACATTCTAAACGCTACAGCTCTCTTACAGGAGTAGCCAGGAGTGTTCCCGAAGGGCAGCCACCAACAGTCAGCTGCCCATTAAAACAAAACAGCAATAGACAGATGGACTTCCAGAAGCGAGTGACTTCTCATCAATAAGCAACATTCCGAGAGCAAAAACCAGAAGGCACTGATCGTTACTCCAGTGCGTGAGTTCACCAACCTCCCTGGTCCCGCGCAATGAGCTCACAGAAGTCAGGATGTGCACAGGCTGTATCCTTCGCTGTTTCCATTCTTGGTTTAAGATTTCCGTTCGTTCCAAAATTTTCTGACGATTGGAACTAAACATACTCTTTAAAAAAATGGAGGAGAAGAGAAGAGAAATTGTTCATTGTTAGAAAATTGGTAGTGTCTCTTAACGCAGGTTAAAATCTAGTAATTTCTCAAAACTTGCGTTCCTGCAAACACATATAGATTTTACACTAAACTGTAGTTCCCACATTCAAATAACACAAAAACACCACACCTATTATCCTGACATGATATAAAAACAAAATCACAATGACTTTAGAAACACAAAACCATGAAACACATTCCTTTGTATGTGGGTCCAGAGTCTACACATGCAATACAAAAGATACACTAAAAGATAATGATTTCTAAGGAGATTGAACAGCCATTAGATTACAATCTTTCCATTATCATTATGGTGCCTGGTACAATCTTTATGCTAATTAAGACAAATCAAGGCCCTTGGCTTCTAAGCCTTCCTTTATCTTACCATAAATATGACCTTGGCTGAAAACGGACCCTTTGCAAATTGAAACTTATCTTTGGGGGGACGGGGAGGGGGAACCCCGAACTGTAGGTGCACCGCACAAAAGATAAAGCTGTACCTTAACTTCGTCAGCCCGCCTGAACCGCTTGAGCTGCCGCAGCCGCATGTACTCTGATTTTACACGCTTGCGCCAACAAACAGGTCCCTTCTCAGATTTCTTCCCAGTCTGGCCCATGATTATTCTAAAAGCAATGGTTTCATATTAAAATCACTAATCTAACGAACCTGAATACGATCACTTGCGTTTTAATCCCCAGCAAACTAACAATCAACAAAATAAATAATACAGGACACTCTTGATACCTGCAAGGGAGTGCTCATTCCTTCTGTAGGGTTAAATCCTTAAAGCATTTCAATCAAAGGATAAATTTTTACTTAACACACCGTTTAAGAGACATTTTTATTTACAAAAGTTCTCCGCTCCTAAATGACCACCATCTTAGAGAAATGTGAGTGACCCCATTACAGAAATACTCTAACAAGGTGGTTTTTAGTTTGAGTCTTCTGGAGCAAAAAAAAATGTAGACACATACTCCAAGTTTTTCATCATTAAATTAGCAGCTACAGAGAGAGAAATCTAAGACAGTAAAATGTACACACAGCACTCAAAGCAGGCCGCGCAAGGTGGCCTGAGGCCTTCTCCTGCGCTTCGACCCGCCGCCACCACTACTCACAGGAGGAGCAAACAAAAACTGCAGCGAACGCCAAGTCAATTCCTCCACCTTACCCGTGGGTGCGGGCTCTAGGAACCAATTACGTTTGCATGTGGGGACAGCCCATCGTTCCCCAGGTGCCAAAGTCATAATGCAGAGTCCCCATTTTAAGTCTAAACAAGCGTCTTCTTGCAGAATATTTGCTTCTCAAAGTATTAAAATCATACTTGTGAAAAATTTAATTAAACCTAAATAAATATAAAATCACACTTATATCTTCAAAAGTTTAGGACAGTTCTCAGTCAGATGGTGCAAGGTGCAAAGCTGTCACATGAAGGTTTGCTCTAATTTATCTAAGAGCAAAGGAAAGCCAAAATAAATAAAAGGGGAGGGGGAGACGGACATTCTGGAAAGGCAGGGCAGCTTCTGTGACCACACTGGTGAGGAGAAAAAAGGAATTACTGACACCGTGCTGATAACTCAAGTCCAGGAGTGGATTACGTCTGGGCCTGAAGGGCTGACAACGGAGCAGGGCTGCACTTCCCTGTTCAAAGTAAACCCTCGGGCAGAGACACGATTTACAGGAAGGCAGGGAGGGAGCCCAGAGGTCAGTGGTAACTTTCTATCAGAATAGTCACCCACCGATGACAAGGAAAGCAGAAAGCAGACATGTGGACTCCTCAGGCTGAAAGAGGGACAACATAAGCATGTGATAACCGACAATGCTGAGGACCCAGGACGATGACAGAGACACAGAACTTGCCCTTAGGGAACTTCGGTCGCACCTAACGAAGCTGAAAAGAAAATACACTATGAGACTTACAGGAAAAAGTTGGGGGGAGGGGGCAGGAAAGGTGACAACTCCACCTTCAAAGTTGAGCTGGATTTCAAAAGGCCAAGAAAGAATGGAAGGGACCCTAAGTATGAGCAGGGAACAGGGGCTCTGAAGGCAGAAGTCCAGCCGGGAGGCCCCGCGTGCAGACACCAGAGTAGCTGAGGACCCCATACTACAAGCACAGAGGGAATGAGGAGAATGAGCAGGCTTCAGAACTTGAGGAGTCGGCTGGAGGCCACAGAGATGAAGTGCAAAGAATAATGTGACCTTACCTTTGGGTTCCTGACTCAGAGCAAAGATAACAGTCCTAAGCCCTGAGGAGACTGAACTCAGGAAGGTGACCCCATCTCTGAGGCAAAGCACACAGCCTGGAAGACAGAAGATGCTGAGGTGGAGCAGAAAGACACCAAAGGCAGGAAGGTACTGCAGCTTTATACAAGAAATAACTTTGTGGCAGCCGTTCACTTTCCTATCTGCCAGTTAACGCATGGGCTCAGGTGACTCCATGCAACTGATTTTCAGACATATTAGCACTTCAAAGGCCTAGGAGCTAGAAGGGAAAGCCATCAGATAAAAAGGGATTATCTTGCTTCATTAGCTCATAAACTAATCACAAGTACCCCTTCTGCTGCGTTGACAAATTCTTGGTCCTTGGAGGTAGCACCCCCGCACCTGAGGAAAGTTCTGGCAGGAACATGGCACTTTCGCTCCACTGATGTGCAGTATGGGGATTACCACCATTCATTTTTTTAAGGGACACATTTTATGTGCTGGTGAAGAGGCACCATTCCGTCAGTCAAAACTTCCTGTCTTCGTACTAGAACCTCCTTGTTGAACAGCCTGGACTCCCTTCCATGGTGTTTCTACCATTAGTAACTTTATCTCTGATAAAGTGTGTCACAACAAATTGTAAGATCAACAAAAGAACATTTTGAAATTGATTCTGGAACCAACCTCTCTGTGAGACAGCATGTATGGATACATTTCCAAGTTTGTAAATTTCACAATGTTTAGACTGTTCTTTGAAAGCATAAGGGTAAACAGGCTGGTCCACCAAAAAGTAATAAAATGTAAGGCACCATTTACAAGAATGTTTGATATAAAATAAACCCTCTCCCACTATCACGGCATTTATGACATTTTAAAATTCTCTTTTCATGTTTTTCAATCCAACTCATCCCCTCTGTAAGTTCTTCAGTAGCAAGAAACGTTTTTATTCATTTGTAAAATCTCAGAGCCTGGCTGTGTGCCTGGGAAATACATTTTAACACCAACGAAAACAATAGGTCTGTTAACATATACTGACGGTGAACTGCTCAGAGCCCAGCTGTGCGCAGGCATGAAGGGGGGCGGGGGGGACTTTCCACACAGGGCCTGGGAAATGCACCCCACTACCAAGAAACCCCCACAGAGATGAGCCTAAGGAGACAATTAGGACCCGATGGTCCGATGCCCCCACCAAACAGGTCCGGAGTATACAATATACCCAGAACTTCTGGAATTTTTTTACTAAGGAAGTTGATGTTGCCTTAAAGATCTTCTCCACACTAAGGATAACATCAGTGCCTCGAAGTTGGCTGCCAGCACCAAACACACGCGGCTCCCCCAGCTCGGAGCTCGGAGCAGTAAGCCTCCAGACGTCAGCCAGCCTTCACCCTTCCCAGTGAGCAGCAGCCTCAGACTGTTTGCCACCACTCCACAGCCCAGGAAACATTAAGCTACAGTTCCAAATATTCATACATTAGCAGAAAGAAACCCGTATGAAACTGACATGGCAGGGCACCTGGGGGCTAAGTCTGTTGAGCATGTGACTTGATTTCGGCTCAGGTCATGAACTCCTGGTTCATGGTTTTGAACCCCAAGTCAGGCAATGCACCGACAGCCCAGAGACTGCTTGGGATTCTCTCTCACCGCCTCTCCCCTGCTTGAGGAGGGTGTTCTCTCTCTTTCAAAATGAACTTTAAACTTTAAAAAAATAAAATAAAATGACACACCACTAAATGGATGAAGATTTGTAAATACATCCAACTTATGAATTTCTCATTCATCAGATCTGTTTAGCTCCATAGGTGAAACGGTACTAGTAGGATTTTTATCCAGAATATGAAGAGCTTCTCTTATTCAAAACAGAGTACAGCTGCCGTCACTAAACCAAGACTGTACCTATATGCAGTAAAACCAAATGACAACAGGCAGTCTGTAATTCCAAAGACAAACCAGATTATGGCAGGAGACCACCAAAACCGTGATATAATGCAGTAAAACCTTATACAATAACCTGTATATAGGTTAAATAAAATCAAGGAAAATTACAATCTCAAGTCTATTTAATGAATCAACCAAACCCCAATATTCGGAACACAAGCACTGTCATCCATCTCAGCCCCTCTGTCTCACTAGAGCAGACATGTCTCAGTTTCTGCCACCAGGCATCAGCTCACCCTCTCTGAGAACTTCCTGCCAGCCCACCGCTCCCTGCACACTGCCACCAGTACACACCAGACACATGAGGAGGCTGGTCTGGTCACAGGGAAAATCTCAGGAGGCTCCCTGCCAAGGGAGGACAAGAACGCTCACTCTTCTCCACTGAGATTCGAACCTGGATGGACGTTGCCAAACAATTGCTATAAGCAAACCTGCAAGCTTAAGAAGAGCCTGCAAAAGACAGAGTCAATTAACAGCAAAGGAAAAGACACCAGAGACTCGACATGTACTCTAGTCACCTCACTGAGCACTGAACCAGGTGTGCTTTGCCAAACCCCACACTCCAGAACCTCGGTTACTTGAGCCAAGAAATTCCCTTCCTCCCTTTTTTTTTTTTTTTTTGTCTTAAACCAGTTTGGATGAGGTTTTCTTGCCACAGGAGGTAGAGGGGCCTGAGATATACTCTTGGTGTGGAGAGTACGCATACAATTAGGCCCAAACAAACAGAAGATGTGTTTGAGTGAGCCCATGGTCAAGGTGCGGGCATCACCACGGAGACCAGTTACAACAGCGGGGCTCTGCTGCCCACCTGGTAAGGAGCCTCCTCCATCCTCAGGTCTGTATAGCCCTGGTGACGCGCCAGGACATGCATCTCCCTCTCTCAGGGGACCAGGACACACAGCCCAAAGACCCAGCGTTCCTGTCTACCGTGTCCAATCTGCGAGGGCCCTTTACTGGAGCTGGCAGCCCCGCCCCTCCCCACTCAGCCCCGCCCCTCCTCACTCAATTGCCCAGGACAAGGAATTAAAGACGTTCCCTAGGCATTTTCCATTAGAGGTTCTTCACTCCTAAGTGATTTGCTGAATCAAGGCACTAGCTATGTATTCAGTCTTGCTGGGTTCTGTTTCTACTTGTCTTGAGAAAACTAAATAATAAACTACATGTACTAACTAAATTAATCGCACTAACTCAGACTCTTTACGGGCTACCAGACTCAATAACGTCAAATCCAAACCTAACAAAATTTAAGTATTACGACAGCAATATTCTTGATGTCCTTCTCTAACTAAAATGTCTTTTTACTTGAGTAAGACTGCCATAAAATTGTCTATTTTGAAAAACTGCCCGTCTCCAATAGCGCTTTTATGTTTAAAATGCTTTGAGGGCGGCTGTCTTTTTTAACAATTTCATTTTTTTTTCCAAGTTAAATTCTCAGCCCAATGTGAGGCTCAAACTCACCACCCCTAGATCAAGAGCCAGCCAGGAGCCCCAATTTCCATTATTTTTCTAAGTTAAAAATCCACCGTTTTAATAATTTCAAATATAAATTATTACATTTTGTAGGTAAGGAGGAGACAAATACAGAGAGAATTTAGAGAGACATGTAGATGTCACACTTGCTGCCCGAGTGAGAGTGAGAGTGAGGCATCCAGGGCGTAGTCCAACTGCACTGCCTGATGCTCCCCGGGGTCAAGGCAGACAAGATTTTGTCTCAGGCGACCATCCAGGAGCCTGAGATCTAGAACTCTGAGGGGGAGGAGCCACGGTGGCGGAACAGCGTGGAAGCTGTCCATGAAATCTAAGGACTGTGAGGCGGGGTTATGTTCGAGCTCAGCCAAAGCTGGAACAACTTGAGTAGCAAAAGAAGTCACAATGGAATTAGAGTTATAACTAAATTAACAAAACATGTATCCATGAGTCCAGGGTAGAAATAAATGGCTAATACGTTAATGGGGTTGGAAGAAGGGACAAATCTTCCTTATAAGGAATTCTAAATAAGGACCATAATATGTGTGTGCTTCTGTAACGCAGGAGGGAGAGCTCGGGCCCCATCCCCAAGAGCACCACTGGACTCAGTACCTGGCGTCCACGGTAGAGTATGGCTCGGGAAACAGTAATGTCACAGCACAGAAGCCCAGAAGGCGCCACCCTCACCCAGTGATTATGGTTAAAAGATCAGGGACAAGCCACGCTGTCATGTGCACCCCACGATGGAATGTGATGTGATGAGAAGAGCATTTCACCTCTCTGGCGTTCTTCCCCCGAACCTCAAAGCCCACTGCCTCAGTCTAGAGCACAAAAAAATCAGATAAACCCAAACCGAAGACCATTTCTGCAAAATACCTGACCAATATTCCTCAAAACCATAAAGAGGTCATGAAAACAAGGAGAGCCTGAGGAACCGTCATAGATGTGAGAGCCTAGGGAGATCACTAAATGCTGTGTGGTGCTCTGGCCAGGATCCTGGGATAGGAAAAAATAAATTTTTTCAGTGGAAAAACTGGTAAAATCCAAATAAAGTCTCTAATTAACAGTATCATACTGATGTTGCTTTCTACATCTTGACAAATGTACCAGCATTACAAAAATCTAAAGTTATTCCAAAATAAAGTTTCTTTAAAAAACAAAGAATTAAGTTCTAAAACAACCCAACGTAAAGACTTTCATTTTTTTAATTTTTTGTCTTTATTTTGAGAGAGAGAGAGAGAGAGAGAGTGTGAGAGTGGGAAAGGCATAGAGAGAGAGGGAGACACAGAATCAGAAGGAGGCTCCAGGCTCTGAGCTGTCACAACAGAGCCTGACGTGGGGCTCGAACCCATGAAAACGAGATCATGACCTGAGCCGAAGTCAGACGCTTAACTGACAGAGCCACTCAGGCACCCCAAGACTTTCACTTTTAAAATGAAACAGACTTTTGGGTAGCCTGCTGGCCCAGTTGGTGAAGCGTATTGACTGTCTATCTCAGAATTATAAATTTTGAGTCCCGTGTAGGGTGGGGTAGAGAGATTAAAAACAAAATCTTAAATAAAATGACATCTACTTTTTAAAATGCTAATCAAGGACATGTGGGTGGCTTAAGTCATGATTTCACAATCATGAGACTGAGCTCCTCAAGGGAGCAGTCCGCACTGGGCATGGTGTGGAGCCTGCTTAGAATTCTCTCTGCCCCTCCCCTGAGCAACCTCACAATCTCTCAAAACACTAAATAAACAAATAAACAAGCAAACAAATAAAATGATAAACATAACAACACTACATTAAAAAATATTAAAATCCAATGTAGAAAGTTAAACAGGGAAAAAAAACCAAAAAAATGCACCAATGATTAGAACTAATTGAAAACAAAAAAGAAGAGGCACTAATTAAGGCAAATGGTACTTTTATAAACCTTTACTTCAAACAAAATTGAGGGGGAAATTCCCATGTATAATTGTAGTAGTTTAAAACTGAATAACATCATATCTGAACAATTTAAAAAAGGGGGGAATTCCATAAAAGCTTTAGGATGATGTCTACTTAAAAAGAAATGCATTTAGGCTGCACTAATAGAAGTATAGAAACTGACCCAAGGAATGTAACTGCTCTGATACACATGCACTGATCAGACAAACCAAAAATACTCCATACGATTCCAGATTCGAGTCCAGTTTAGATGTGCTTAAGACGGCCAGAGAAGCAGATCTCTGCCCCAACTGCGAAGACAGCATCAAGCACATGACACAGAAAGGAGCACTGGCGTTTAGAGTTTGAACGAGAGAAGTGTTCATATACATTCACTCATTCAACACACAGTGAGTCAACGTCTAACACTTACCAGATACTATTACAGAAACTGAAGACTTAGTAAACAAAACAGACAAAAATCTGTAACCCCATGAACTTAAAAATCTACTTGGATGGAAATGATCCAAAACAAAGTGAAATGTTTAGTATGTACGGTAGTGTTGAATGCTCTGAAAGCACCCAAACCAAAGACAGGTGTGGTCAGCTGGCAAAATAAAGGAACTTGGGCCAAAACACTTAATTTCTCAGTAAAGATTCTCAACTACCTGGACTAAATATCTATCCGATGTACATCTTACAGCTCTACAATTCTCCAGGGATCAACACAGCTTGACAGGTACCACTGCTTACCTTAACTACTCAGTCTGAGTACCCGGACCCAATAAAAAGTTAACGCACTATTTTCTAAAATATATTTATGAAAATAGCCATTATCTGTGTTAGTGTTGTTAAGCCAAATTAAAGAAACAGACTTATAAACCTAGTCCTGAGGCTACAGCTTTCTGTCGTAGTTCTAATGCTGTCTATTAGGTTTTAACCAAACAGCATCATTAAATATATGCTGCTGATCTGACCATATTTAACTTGTAACTCTGCTTTGGTTTTACCGTAAGTTTTTATCTGTACATCTTCAGGGAATATATAAACAAAATCAGATTCCATTTAACACTTGAGCTCCAAAAACATATTTGGAAAATCTGGAACACCAAGGTTATTCAAGAATAAAGCAGTATGTGCTCTGACTGGGTTGTCAGCAATGTGAATGGAGAAAACGCCAAGAAACATTCTAAAATTAAAAATCAGATGTACTTACAGAAGGAAAAAGGAGGGGCACCTGGGTGGCTCAGTCAGTTGGGCATCCAACTTTGACCCAGGTGATGATCTCACAGCTCATGGGTTCGAGCCCTCCTGCATCGGGCTCTGTGCTGACAGCTCAGAGCCTGGAGCCTGCTTCAGATTCTGTCTCCTTTCTCTGCCCCTCCCCCCTTCTCTCTCTCTCTCTCTCTCTCTCTCAAGAATAAACAAAGTAAAAATTAAAAAAAAAAAAAAGGAAAAAGGATAGATCAAAAAAGGTTAAGGCCTTCAGTGAGCCACCTAGATGACAAAGAATTTGGCACTTATGATGCAGACTGAGAGACGCTAATTACTCCCAGCGTTGTCCCCAGCAAAGCAGAGACAAAATGATGGACTGTTCACAGGAAACATATACACCATTGTTCTCCAGCATTGGTCTCAGGGCCCTGTTAGTTCATCCGGGCTCTAACCGCAGGTACTTAGCATCTTAGAAATTACAATCTGAGGGGCACCTGGGGGGCTCAATCAGTTAAGTGACCAACTGGCTCAGGTCATGATCTCACAGTCTGTGAGTCTGAGCCGCCTTGAGCCGGGTTCCCTGCTGATAGCCCAGAGCCTGGAGCTTGCTTTGGATTCTGTGTCTCCCTCTCTCTCTCTCTCTGTCCCTCCCCTGTTTGCACTTGGTCCTGCTCTCTCTCAAAAATAAATAAAAACATTTAAAAAAAAGAAAAAAAGGAAAGAAAGAAAAGAAAAAGAAATTACAACCTGAGAAATTTTTGAGACATCAACTCATTTGGTCATTTGGGGACTTGGGTGGCTCACTAGGTTGAGCATCTGACTTCAGCTCGCATCAGGATCTCACGGTCTGGGGGTTCAAGCCCCATGTCGGGCTCCGTGCTGACAGGGCAGGGTGTGCTTGGGATTCTCTCTCTGCCTCTCCCTCACTCACACTGTCTCCCAAAATAAATAACTTTAAAAAAATCAACTCATTAAAAAATAATAGCAAACTTACTACATGTCAATTGAACTAACACCTTTTAATTAAAAAACTATTTTCCTTTAAAAAAAAGAGTAAGTGGTATGGTTCTACATTTTTGCCAATTTTCAAAATATCTCTCTTAATAGAAGACAGCTGGATTTTACTTGCTTCTGCATCCAATCTGTTCCACTCTTGTTTTGGTTGAAGAATATAAAGACAATCCATTTCCAAACAGGTATTTAGCTAGAAAATGTAAGAGTGTTTGAACAGCCTTTTGAGGTCACTGTGATCTCATTACACTAAAATTGTTCTATGAAAAAAGTAGCTGGTTGAGCTTGCAATCCAACCTAAGTACTTGTCCTCCAGACAACACTATCCTTCCATAAGCAGTGGTAGTTCCTTTTATTAAAATAATTTTTTTTACATTTATTTATTTTTGAAAGACAGAGTGAGACAGAGCACGATATGGGGAGGGGCAGAGAGAGAATGATACAGAGAACCCGAAGCAGGCTCCAGGCTCTGAGCAAGTGTTCAGCACAGAGCCAGACACGGGGCTTGAACCCACGAACCATGTGATCATGACCTGAACTGAAGTCAGATGCTCAACCGACTGAGCCATCCAAGCGGCCCAGCTGTGGTTGTTTCTTAACATCATCACTCACCTGAGAAATACTGGCTCACTGGGTTATGCCGATTTTCCAAGAATTGACCTATTTCCAAAAATCATACCTGGGAAAGGCACTGAGCTCATCAGAAACGTCTTTTGAAGGATCTACTGGCAAGCTGGCAAGTTCACAGTGACAGATACACGTTTTCCAAAAATTCTGATCTTTGCTTAAAACTCCCAACATTCTCACTGGTGACAAATACAGCTGCTGTTCTCCTGGAGGGACAGGCTCCCCTCACTGAGAAATGTTTGCCAAATACGCGTCTGAATAATCGCTTGTCTGTCAACCCCTCTTTCAGGTAAAAATGTTCTCCCCAAAGAAAGCGGTCAGCGCAGGGTGCAACTTGGTCACATGAGCGCTGGCCCTGGAGACCTGGCCAGGCATGCTTCCGCCCACAGCGCTGGACACACTCCCATCTCCTGCACAGGATACGTAAGACATGCACACTCAGATCAACAGCTAATAAAATTAGCGATTTTGATTCCTTCTTCGAGGACATTCTCTCTAAACCTGTTTTTTTTGGTGTTTTGTTTTGCTTTTTAGCTCCAAGTGCTAAGGTGCCAATAGTTTTTACCCACTATTGCTTCTCCGCCACAGGTCTGTATGTCAGCACAAGGAAGGAAGGAAAAGAAAAAGGCAAAGAACATGTTAGTACTATTACAAAGATAACTTCACAGAGCCTCTGAGGCCCACAGCCCAGGCTCTGAGAGCAACCAGCCTACGTCTATCCAGACGCCATATGAATCGCAAATGCTAACAATCCCTTCCTTTCCATTTGCCTAGCAAAGCATCTAGAATGGACAATATATTCCAATTATATACTCCTAAAAGACACATTTATAAGAATGAAGGCTTAGACACCTCCATTCTTGCAACTAAAAACAAAAATCCACGTGAAGAATATTTAATGAGGGATACTTTGCCCTGCAAAGTACAGAATCTAAATGGTAGTATGCCACACACATCTATGCCAAATTAAGAGACTAATGTCTAACAAAATGCATTTCAAAGAAATTGCTTTTCATCCATCTGTCCTACCCTTCACCACTACTATAAGAAATCAAAGGTCATGGTCACTCTTTTGACCCTCAGCTACCTAAAAACAACCTCATCCTACCAACCAACGCCCCATATACCCATAAAAGAAAGATAACGTAAAAATCTTGTTCCAGGAACTTTTTCAATTCCTAGGATGCCTCTATTTGTATTTTAAAAGGAGGAAAATGACAAAAATATACAAGCTCACTACTGCTGGGCCAAGCATTCCACCCAAACAACATGCAAAACACTAGCAGAAGAAACTTCCACTACTTATGTCTGAGGGACTTGGGAAAGCCAAAAATGAGGTGTATTATCAGCCAGAATTGATGGAGCATTCTGAAAACCTAAATCCTGTGCTGCAACAGGCATCTTGGTGCCTAAACTTTAACAGGCACTTGGACATGCAACTACAGAGAAGCAAGTACTATGAACAGCATTGGTGTTGAAAGTTTGAGGAAATAGATGTGCCAGTGACTAGGGAGAGAGAGAAATAAGAGGGGAAACACAGATCTTATTTGTAGCCCTGGTTTAAGTAGTACTAAAAACGCACAGTACTGTTAAAAGACACAGGAAAATTACAGTAACATGGCAATCTTAGCTGAATAGAAAACACGGACTTGACTGTTACAAGGAAAGGGAGTAGACTCTCCACTAATGCATTTTCCACAAAAATAAGATCACTCTTCTCCATCTAGCAGAAGAGTAAACTAAACTCAAAGTTCAACATGGAGGCTACAGACCAGCATTCCTATGTTTATCTGAAAAACGCTATCAGTTCACAAAGACACGTCTTAGAAAGAAATGGCCACCTCAAATTTAATGGTCCAAATTTAAATCAACTGGAGGGGGCGCCTGGCTGACTCAGTGAGCATCCAACTCGTGATCTCCCGGTCATGAGTTCGAGCCCCACGCTGGATATGTAGAGATTACTTTAAAAAAAGGGGGGGGTTCCATAAATTTAAACCAATTCGAGTCCTGAACTATCATAAACACTGTCAAGTAGTTGCTTCAACTTTACAAAACAGATTAAAGTGACACTCAGAAATTAAAATTATCTTTGGAGTGCCTGGCTGGCTCAGTCAGTGGAGCACACGACTCTTTCTTGATCTCAGGGTTGTGAGTTTCAGCCCCATCTTGGGTGTAGAGATTACTTAAAAACGTCTTACTAAAAAAATTAAAGCTTTCTTTAAAAACGTACTAAATCTATTTCATAAGCTAAGTCCTCTCCTTTTGCTGGGTAAGTACTCAGTTTACAGAGATCCTGCCAGAGAAAAACAAAAGGCAAAATTACGGATCAGAAACTAACTGTGATACACAGCTCATGAGTCAAAGAAAACAGGCGGTACATACTAGTCACACAAGAAACATACTATTCAACACTAGTTGATATGAGCAAAAAACGTAGGTTAAGTGTGATGCCAGATGTTCTTTTCCAGGAAGTCAATTTTAAATCTTGTGTCTGATAAGCCAAGATCTAATCAAATTTAACAGCATACACGGTGCAAAATTTTAAGAGAAACTCAGTTCAGGTAAACACAAGGGATCTGCCCACCATTCCAGCCAACAAGGGCAGGTGACAGGAATGTGCTGTTCCCACAGCCCGCTCTGATGCCACTCTGTTGAGCCACTCAGTGACCTAGCGTTCAAGGGTATTTTTCAGATAGCATTGGCCCTGAAGTGCAAACCAACAACTCTGTGCTCAAAAGAAAAACAATGAGGTCTTCCTTACACGAGAGGGGAGACTGGCTGGTTGGGGCCTAAAAACAAGTATTTATGATAGGGCATCTTCTAGAACTTCTCATGGGTTAACTGCTAACATACTATCATTGCCTTGCACGCTGTCCTTTTGTCCTAGCCCCCAAATATGATGAAGTTCTATTTTCCAAATTTAAAAAAAGAAGAAAAATGGACTGGGTAGTTCCAACTACTAAGCCCAAAGCATTTGCAGAACGTCTCAGAATTTCCAGGCATCCTACAAGCAAGTGACCGTGACCCGGCAGTTTCAGCACCTGCGTGTACAGCACGGGGACGTAAGATGTCTGCAAGTGCCGTGGCTCTCATCCGTGGTCACCAGCAGAACTCTTCACTGAGACCCTTCAGAAACTCCTCTGGCTCATCTCGGCCCTGAAGTTCATTTTCTTGCCAGGAATAATAGTAGTTTCGGGACAAGATGAAAGTCAAGGCGGTAGGGGTAGTTAGGAGCTATGCACGTTTCTGTGGCTTCCTACACATAAGGTTTCTCACAAATATAACTGCACTTTATTAAGGTTCTTTATTAAGCTACTAGGTAACCTTTGAGCAGCATTTACTACAAATGATATTTTTCAGTATCTGTTTTGCCAAACATATATATTACCTATTTTTTTTAGTAGTATAACATCATTTATCACTAGTACTTAACGCCCTGGGAAAATCCCTTTTTCGGCTTCCAAATACCTATGGAAATGCTATAAAGAAGTCATCAACCGCAGGGAAACCCATTATATAATCCCTGCAGTTATCGCCCTGAAATTTCCACAGTAATATGAAGGTTCTGAAGCAGGAAAAGACTTCCAGCCCAGCACATCCGTGTGGCGGAGGGGAAGGAGAAGGCCAGGGTGAGCGCCCACCACTTGGGCCTCTGTGTCTGTGAATCCAGACTTCAACACTGGTGTTTTCAGCAGCACAGGTCGCTTTACAGAAACTGAGGAGAACATCTCCCCTTGTAGATGAATAGCCCTAACGGGGGAAACTGAGGCAACCACCAGTTTGAGGAAATTTTCTTTTCCAGAAAATGTCTATGGTACAGATGGCTATTTGGTTCCAGGCTGTGTTAGCAGGTAACAAGTGACACCAGACAAATGGTGAAGAAAACTGTTTTTATTTCTCTAAATACAAGAGTAAAGCCTATAAGGAAAACTGAGGGAAACAGCAACTTTAAACTTGCCAATGCAGTTCTGTGGAGAGAGAAACTATTTTCCTTGCACATGACAGGTCTGGCGCTGGGGGGAAAGGAACACCAAGATGGCCGACAGACCACCATCCCAGGACTTTCCCGCCAAACAACACCAAGATGGCCGACAGCCCTCCATTTTAGAACTTTCCACCCACTGCGAGCTTCTCGGAAAACAGGTCAACTGCCCTTGGACACACACCCGGAACTAGTGCCCTATATAAGGTCCCCGTTCCCCTGGGGCGACTTCCCTGGCTCATCCTGTCCCGACCAGGAAACCTCGCAGGAGAGCGCTCCCAATAAAAGCCTTTTACATTTTTGCCTTTTACATGTATTTCTGACCTCGGTTTTCTGTATGGTCTCTGCGACTTCCCTGGCTCCTTCCCTCTGAACCACAGAACCTCGCCCGAGAGCGCTTTAATAAGGGGTGCTCTGATCTCTTTTCCCAGTCTCTGCGGTTTGTGACTTTCTCACTCCGCGGCTTTAACCGTACAGCACACGATCTCGGAACAGTACTGCACTTCTGATACTTCTGGTCACCAAATGCGTGTCAACACCAACTGGCTGTCCTACAATCTGACTCCATGCGGACACCAGCTACCTGGAGAGAGCGTCAAAGTCCACAGGGCTGTCCCACAAGATCTATACCGCCCTACTTCAGATGCCAGACGGTCACCTGAGCTCCTTACCGACAAGCTACAGACTGTACGTGGCCATGATTCCCTTCTTGGGTTCAATGGATTTGCTAGGGCAGCTCCCAGAATTCAGGATAACAGTTTCTTTACTAGATTACCAGTTCGTTATAAAAGGAAGTAACTCAGAACAGCCAGGGAAGAGATGCATGGGGTGAGGCATGGAAAGGGGGGCAGGGCTGCCATGCTGGGGGGCAGGGGAGGTGGTGGCCGCACTCCCCCCCGCAGCTCCCCGTGTCCCCCACCCCTGGGTTTCCACGCAGCTTCCTTAGGTAAGCACGACCGATTCCCTCGCTGGCTGCCAGGGACTGACCTCTGTCTCCAGCCCCACGCCCTCCCCAGAGGCAGGGGAAAGGGAGGGTCTGAAAGTTCCAGCCCTTCTAATCCCAAGATTACTTCCCCAGGAACTGACCCCATCTTTAGGTGCTTTCCACAAGTCACTTTATTTGCACAACTTCAGGCAAAGTTGTATTGAGTATCAGGACACCTTTATCACTTAGGAAATTCCAAGGGTTTTAAGTGCTCTGTGCCAGAAACAGGATAAACTAATTTACAGATCACAATTTACCAACCTGATGGTTTACAAAGTTTAGTCAGATACATAATAGTCCTAAAAAGCTTTTAGGTGCCATTATTCCTATAATGCAGAGACCCAAAAAAAAAAAAAAAAAAAAAAAGAAAAGAAAAAGAGAGAAAAGGGCTTATAATCACCATTAGAGACTTTATGGATTAACTGATAAAAAGAATGAGAGAAATGCCTACCATGTAACAACTCACATACCAGCCTGGGGAAGCACAATCACCTGTGAGGGGGACCCGACCTCCCAGACCTCCAGCCCAGCGGTTCTCAAACTCCCCAGGGAAACCACTCTAAGTGGGGAAAAAAAGACACCAACCACCTTGAGTCCCAGTGTTTGAGCTAAAAAGGATCCCAGCGGCAATAAAAGCTAAGGGACTTTGGTCCTCGGGGATGCAAGGACTTACCCTCCCCAAGCTCCTACTTCTTTACCTTTGAATCAACTTCCTCTTGGAAGACACATGGTGAGTCCTCAATAATCACAACTGTTCAGTTACTTGTCTCGTTTTTGCAATGAAGATCAAGTCCACAAAAGCTACTTACTAAGGAGACACAACTGGTTTAATGGCAGAGCCTAGACTAAAGCTGAAGTTCTTTGTACAAAATCCAACTGCCAATGGAAGTTGCCCTTTAAAAACACCTTCACAGCAGAACTTGAGCTCTGTTTTAGGCAAATACTTTTTTTTTTTTTTACTTTATGTTTTTTTTTTTTAATTTATTTAATGTTGAGAGAGATCTCAAATGGAAGAAGGGCACAGAGAGAGAGGGGGAGACACAGAATCGGAAGCAGGCTCCAGGCTCTAAGCTGTCTGCACAGAGCCCGATGCAGGGCTAGAACCCATGAACCCTGAGATCATGACCTGAGCCGAATTTGGACGCTTAACCCACTGAGCCACCCAGGCGCCCCATTGCAAATACTCTCCCAAAGGCAAAATTACTTACAGGCCAAAGAGAGACACAACTCCTCATTTCCTTCCTAGCCTGTTAAGGCAACATTTCTGCCACTGTGAAGACCTTCTGGATTACTCTAGAAGGGTATTTCCCAACCTTTGCTGACCCTCAATACTTTGCATGGTAACAGATCTCACAGCATCCATTGGGGGTTTTTTAAACAATTGTCCAATTTTTGCTTGTACTATTACATAATTTGAATACAGAAACATTTAACATCAAAATTTTATAAATAAGGATACTCACAACGCAGCTTCTTTCCACCTGATAATATGATAGTATACTGGTTTAAAAAAATGACGACGTTCATCATATTAGAATCTTTAGAATATTCAAAGGATAGGTATTTCATTTAGCAAATATATGGTACTTATTTTTAAATGAAAAAATGCGTGATTTTCAACAAAATTCAAAAGTACAATATTTGGTTTAGAGACTCTATGAAGTACAAGGCAGGTTCTCACTACACAATTGTTAGTTTTATCATCTGTAGGCACACGGCAGGTACTGGTGCATCTACAATAAAATACAGTAGACATTTCACTATTGGGCTATGCCATCAAAAACATACAAAAGCTGCTTTCATGACTGAAATTCTGTTTAAAGAACATTATCTTACTTTTTTTAACTTGGGGGCTTACTTTTACAAAGCACTTCTCAGACAGTCTCTTTAGTATCAAAAACAAAGGCACTATAGGCAAAATAGCCACGATGTCTTGTCTTTTTGACACGTTTTTAACACTCACTAGACATCTTCATGTATGAATTTAGAATTTAGCTCATATAATTGCAACTGAAGGAAAAAGATCATCCTGAGATATATTTACAGAATTACTGTTTGACACGCCTCACTTTTTTCCAGTTTTTCAACCTTTTTGACCTTAATCAACAGCATATTGCAGATATAAATTAAAATCTTATAATAGTACTTGACAATAGGTAACAAAGTTCACTCACTTGATAGACTCTAGAAGGCTCTGTGTTAGGGACAGCGGTGCTGGTTGCATCTAAAGAAGCCAGCTCCCAAGTTTTCATGGCTGTAATCTTAAATCCATTTCAGAAACTTTATTTCTATCCACTATGTACAAAAGTCTTTTCTACCTTCACCACGTAGAGGAGTAAAATAATGCTTAAAACGAAGAGGCGAGGGAAACACAAGAGGTGCCCTGTGGTATTACTGTCCGCGCAGGAGACAAGCTCTCTGGTTTGGATAGGGATGTTGTAAGGGTGTTTTGAACAAAACAAGCTAAACAGTATCTTGAGATGCTAAGATGGTAGGGAAGGCATTCCAGAAAGAAGACAAAGCATAGACTCCACAGGAAACTTCCTGGAAACCAGTAAAAAAAACAGAGAAAAGGGGTAAGAAAACTCTCAGGGGAGACCAGTGAGGAGCTGGGCTGCTCTGCAGACCGCCTTGCTTCCGGACAGACAGTTCGAGGCTTCAGGACAGTCCTACAGGAACCGGCAGCCAGGGCAAGACTGAGCGGGGCAAGGCCATGACTGGCAGTGGTCTGGGACACCCAGAGGCTCGCTTTCCCCACCCCCCTTACTACAGGAGGAAGAGTGATGGGTTACTTGTATAATGAAGAAAAACTAAAAACTATTGTGAGGGTGATCTGGCTGTTGAGCAAAAGACAAAACTGATACTTTGCAAAGATAAAACAATCGGATCAGGTATAATTACTCTACAAAAACCATCTGTGTATATAACAAAAAATTCATCTGTCAAAATAGGAAGACCAAGCTTGCAATCTTATCACTTTTACATACTAGATTCTAAGATGAGGATTACTTTTGACTTACTCTTCATGTTCTCATTTATCTTTTAACTTTGATAACTGAAAGGTCTGAATTATCTAAAACTGAAAATTTACAGAACTACCAAATATTACTTTCAACTTAAAAATTCCCAAAAAATACTTAATAAAAATTTTAATAAATCAAAATTCCCCATGCTACACACCTAATACCATTTGCATAAATAGTATCTTTTTCATTTTCATGTTTCTGCAAACACTGTTACAGTAAGAACTAAATGACTTGTGGAGTAAGAATAAATTCATTTTCACCTAATTTAACTGAATTTAAACAAGCCTCAAGCATTAATACTTAACTTGACCTATACGGTGTCAATAACACACAAAAGTCAAAGCAGGAAACTGAGTAAACATCTGCAATACATGAGAATGTGTACCAAGAATATACAAAGACCTCTCACAACTCATTTAGACCAAACAGTTTTTAAATGGGTAAAAGTCTTGATCAACTAAATGTACACAAATGGCAATGATGCAGATGAAAAGATTCAACATGGTTGATCCCTATGAACTCTGAATTTAAAACCACAAAGAGGGGCACCTGGGTGGCTCAGTAGGTTGAGCGTCCAGCTTCGGCTCAGGTCATGATCTCACAGTTCGTAGGTTCGAGCCCCATGTCGGGCTCTGTGCTGACAGCTAGCTCAGAGCCTGGAACCTGTCTTCAGATTCTGTGTCTTCCTCTCTCTCTGACCCTCCCCTGCTCACACCGTCTCTCTCTCTCTCAAAAATAAATAAAAACATTAAAGAAAATTGTTTTAAACCCACAATGAGATACCTAATACGTATTAGGGGCCAAAACACAAAAGACTAGAGACACCAAGTACGCTCGGACCCGCAGAGCTGGGCCCGGAACCCTTTGTGTAAAATGGCACAAAGACGTGGGACAACAGTCTGGTAGTTTTTTATAAAGCTAAAACAGTATTTACTGTATGACCCAGAAATCCAACTACAAGGTATCTACCCAAGAGAATTTAAAAGATACGTCCACAAAAGACTTACACAAATGGTCATAACTGTTGAATTAGTAACCAAAAACTGGAAACAGCCCATGTGTCCACCAACAGATAGATGAATAAAAAAACAGTATAGTCACACAATGGAGCACTACTCAGAAAGAAGAAACCGCTGAAACAGGCAGCAAAATAGATAAATCTGAAAAACATGCCAGATTAAAGCAGCCAGTCACAGAAGAGTATATACTGTGTAATTCTGTTTATGGGACACTCTTGAACAAGAAAAATGGGATCAGCAATAGAGAGGCAAGTGACTGTGAAGAGCATTAAAGAACCAAGGACACCCCGACAGAGGTGGTGGTGACACAGATGTATGCATTTGTCAAAACTCTGCAGCCCGTACTCTTCAAATGTGTGCATCTTATTGTACGTAAGTTACATTTCAATGAAGTTGGTTTTTTAAAACTAAAAAATGGATACGTTTCCAGAAAGCAACTTGACAAGGTCTACTAAAACTTGAAATATACGTAATCTCGAAATAGCAATTCTCCTTGTAGAAAGTTGTCTCACAAATGGTCAAAGACAGAGGAGAATGTTCTCTCCTTTTGAGGAGAGAACACAATGTCCATCACAACTGGTTTACTGTGTGACGCCACATTCATAAACTGGAATACTGTGTATTCTACTTAACAAAGCAGCCTCGGAGCTCAGAGCTGGAAACAGCACACTTTTTCTACGAAGGGCCACATCACAAGTATTTTAGGCGTGGCAGGCGACATGCAGTCTCCTTGTGTATTCTTTTTTGGGAGTCTTGTATTTGTTCTACAACTCTAAGAAATACTAAAATCATTGGCAGTTCACCGGTCCTACCAAAACAAATAACAAACAAAACCCAGGCTGGGAGTGAGAGACCACAGTTTTGAAAACAACGTGTGCAAATCCAAACCCTTACACTCCGCTACCTAGCTGTTACCCGCCCTCTCCCTTTCTTGTCGCAGAATCTATATACAAAATATATGAAGTAAACAGAAGCACTGAGCACAGTGCCAAGTACGCAGAGAGCACTAAAGAAATATTTGTTATTTTTTAATAAAAAGAGATCTCTACTGACCTAAAAAAACCTGGCAGAACAAAAGAACTTGATCCCATTCTTGTAAAATATATGTGTAAATGCATATTATGTGAATACACTGAAAAGTTTGGGAAACTTAAAGGCAGGGAATAGAATTACATGGATCGAGGAGGCTTTCACTTTGTAAGTCTAAATTGTTTAAGTAATAGGTGTTCAGTTTAAAATACTGAATCAATAGACATTTCTAATGCAAACAAAGCGTACGTAGCACCGTTTTCTTTACTTACAGGTCCTCAGCACATATTTAAATGTGGTAAGTGTTTCATTTATTCATGAGAAAGTATATTATTTCTCAAAATCAATACTGGCACAATAACCAAAAATCAACCATTTAACAATCTGTGCCAGGTGTAGTTCTGAGGGTTTCACATATATTAATTCATTTAATCCTCTCAGGAATCTTCTGGGATGAATACTGTCATCACGGCCACCACTTTACAAACAGAGAACTTGGGCATCAAGGAGAACTTGCCCAGGGCACAAACGGGCAGCTCAGGTATTGGATCCCAAACAAAAGGACTCCAAAGACCACACTTATAACTCACCTGTACTCCTCCCTAGAGCAAACACTGACAGCTCTGGCTGAGAAAGAAATCTGCAAAGGCATCTTTTAGTTTGTCTAGGGCATGAGACTGGACCTCTCATGCAGCTACAAATTACCTACTTTTAAATATAACTTTCTGATGGAGTCATATAAACGGTTCTTGGGACCAACAAGTCTTTACTCATCTAAGAGACCAGCAAGTAACATGAAGTAGATAATACGGAGTCCAACATTTTAAATTTGGATCCTGACTACAAATTCCTAGCTGGATAATCCTGGACAAATTCTTACGCCCTTTAGACCAAAGTTTCCTTAACCTGTAAAGGTCTGTAGGGTGTAATGGTATCACCGTTGTTTAGTTTTTTCCCATTATAAAATATACACAAAATTTGACATTTTAACAATTTTTAAGGGTATAATTCAGTGGCATTAGGCACATTCAAAATGCTGCTTAACTAGCACCACGATCCATGTCTAGGATTTTTTCATCATCCCAAGCAGAAATTCTGTGAACCTATTAAACCCTAATTCCCCAATTCCTCTCCACTCCTTGGAAACCTCTATTCTCCTTTCTCTCTGTGAGTTTGCTGATTCTCGGTATCTCCCATAACCAGAATCACACAATTTTTCTACTTTTGTGACTGGCTTACTACACTCTACATGTTTTCAAGGTTCACCAGCGCTGTGTCATGTGTCAGGATTTCATTCTTTTAACGGCCGACTACTACTCCACTGAATGCCTATACCTCCTTTTGTTTATCTATTCAGGTTGATGGATGTAGGGTGGTTTTAACAATAATTAAAAATAAAACATCTTATTGCTACCACAATAAGAAACAGACCAAACCAATCAATGAATGAAGCATCTGGCAAACAGGAGGTGTTTTAATGTCTGTTTTCTTTTGTTTTGTACCAAGGAGTACTGCGGTGGCGGCAAGATACGGAACCATCTTAGAAACTTATCAGCTATGCCTCTGAAGAGATTATTGGATTTGCTCATCTATATTCATCCTATCATTTTAAAAGAATGAGATGCATCCCAGTAAATGATCTGTGATTACACAGGCACTACTTCCTTCAAAACCCACCTCGAATTATTTCAATAAAGAACTCATCACTTTAACTAGACATCTTTCAATTAAAAGATTTACTTCTGTCTCCAACATTTTCCCCTCCCTTTTATTTTTGTACGGGGACCATTAATACTGACATCAAATCAAATTACACAGATAGTGTATGCAAAGTATCCAGACATTTGACAAGCTTCTTCTAGCTGCCTGAAACAGCAAATCTGAATACCAACAAAATACCTAAAGGATACACAATTTTCAATACCTTTGAGTATTAGAACTAGGAGAAACCTTGGAACTTATCGACCTTGACATTTATTTTTCTTTATAATCACTGCCTGTCAAAGAGGGACAAAAACACCTTCCAAAGTTCCTCACAAGAGAAGTATTGATACACCCTACGTGCTTTGCAAAAAGTTCCTTTGTCAAATTATTTCCCTGCATTTTTCATATTTCCTTCATTCAAATATTAAAGCCTCTATTCTCTAGCAACTAGTAAGTATACAAAGAAAAACAAGACAGAGCTTCTGCCTCAAAGCGCTTAGAGTGCAATGAAGGAGCCAGATGCATAAACAAGTGATCACAATACAATCTGATCCATGCTTTAATAAAAGTACGAACAAAGCCCTGTGGAACACAAGGGTGCCTGGGAATTCAGGGAAGGCCTCTAGAAAGTAGAGGTACTGTCTCATCATAAACCTTTCCCTGAATTTAATGAGTGGTTCCTCTCCACGGGGGCTCTGCTCCACGCTAAAGATTTCACCTGTATCCAGAATCTTCCACAACTCATAGGAAACGTTTTCATCATTTGTACTGACATGAACACTTCCAGGCGAACCCAGAAATCATTTCTCACTGGCCCCAGAATACACTAAACCACGGTAGGAATTTTTCTTGTCAGTTTTTAAAAAGCAGATCAACTTTCTTAATCACTATTTATTTAGGCCAATACAGAAAGTAATTCACACTCCTCAAGCAGGCCAGCTCAAGGGATGGAAGATATCCTAGGAAAAACCTGTGACCTGTAGAAATCCCCTGAAAATTTTTAAATGGCCAACACAAAGACAATTACTTATATACACACATATGCAAGGCAAAGCTGGCATACAAGTATTTGAACTTTTTTTTTTTGCCTAAATCAACAAGTGGGTTTTTTTAATCAATCCTACTTAAAACTGATCTGTATGTACTCACAATTCAACCAGAAATAAAACAAAAATTTTAAGCCAACTCCCCAAAAAGGTTTTTTAAATAAATCCTATGGCAAGTTTAAGGATAATTATCAATTACAGAATACGCAAGGGGAAAACTAGAATTTCTTATCCCAAAAGATCAAATTTCTGCCAAAATTGGCATAACTCATCTCCTACCAATGGACAAAAACTATCAGGATCTTTTAATACACAATTATCAGCAACTAAATATAAACAACATTTAATAATCTCAGCCCTGACAAGTTTGTTCAGTGGCATCTAACACTGCAAAATGCGGACAATAAAGACTTTTACACTGCATTTCTTTGTCTCTCATTTTCATGAAACCATAAAATAGTGGGTGCACATTAGATCTTTCTCAGATAGAACACCTATCAGAAGAGTGCCTATGTGCTTCTCAAATCCTTTTCTTTGAATCTATTCACTTTCCACAAAAATTAGAACTGAAGATGCAGTTTTTCTAAACGTTTCCAAGATTTTAAACATTACATACCCTAATGCGCTTCCAAAAACACAGGATTCCTTATATCCAGGACTAGAAAGCTATCTATCCCCAACGTACAGACTATGAAAAAAATATATATCAAAATATATCTTAAGCATTTTCATTTTCTTGCAAATAAAATTATCAACTAGCCATGTTCTGAACACCTGCTCATTTTATTCCCAAATCTGATCTAATTGCTAATGCTCATAAATGAGGAGTAATGGAAAATAAACCCCAAAGCCCATAAAAGCGTATCCAACTGAACCAGCGTTTTGTAAAGTTTTTTTTAACTGTTGTTTTATGTAATATTAAAACGCCATAAAATTAAGCAGATCTTCTTTGAAGCCAAAAAAGTAAACCTTGTAGTAAAATATTTTTAAATTCCAAAGGTAGATTTTTATTTCCAAATGAATTTAAGTTCCACAGATCCTGTGTGATAAACAAAGGAAGTTTGGCTTAACTGTGGACAGCACACATTCGATTTCTTAGGCAACAAACATTTTTGCATCCAGTCTTTTCTAACTCGCCAAAGCTATTGTTCACGGAAAATAAAACCAATTAACAAGAAATTGCTAGCCATTTCACCTAAACGCGCATTTGTCAAAAAGATTTTATTTTGGTCAACTATTTCTGCCCCTCGGCCTCATTCAATCCCTAGGGTTTTGGGGAGGCATCGCTTACTAAACGACAGTTGATTTCGTTAGCACCTGTCGCCATTCTCGGACGCATCGCACAAGTTGGCCAAAACAGCTTGTAATTTTTTCTTTTTAAGATTATGATTGTTTAGAAAGTGGGGACTCCTTGGTTCACCAAGTTTTCCAAAATACGGTGCTTCTCAATTTCTCCCGTTTTCAAAAAGTGACCCCGTGGCACGGACTCTCTGGTGGTTGGAAGGGGGTACGCGAGGACGCAGGAACTCGACGGAAAGCTCTCCAAACGAACCAAACCAAAAACGAGGCGAACACCTCGACCCTTCCCCGAAAACTTAACAGAAAGCCAGACAAGAGGCGAAGGCGGCCCGGGACCGCCTGCCCGGTCCGGACGGGTCCCCGGCGGCTCTCGGGGAAACGTCAGATTCGTCGCTACTCCCGAGTCCCGTCTCCGCACGCCGTCCCGGCCGCCGCGGCCCCGCCGAGCCTGCGCGC
>NC_043701.1:6677686-6799317 GCF_006229205.1 Suricata suricatta | reverse complement strand
GGCCGGGGCCGGGGGGGTGGGGACGGGTAGGGTGGGGTGGCGGGAACCGGCCGGAGGGCGGGACGGCGGCGCGCTGGCGGCGCTTGGCGGGAACCGCCGCCTCGGAGTTCCCGGGCCGGAGAGGCGGGGCGGGGCCGAAAGCCAAGTTTGAACCAGTTCAAAACTCGGGGGTGGTAACGGTTTCAACTGCCGCGCTCTTTTCCCCGCGCGCGGAGAGGGGGTGGCCGGCGGGCGCGCGGCAGCTGCTGCACCCGGGTGAGGGGCAGCCAGCGCCCCGCGTTCTGGCCGCTGGAGCCCGCAGTGCCCACCACCCGAGAGACCTGGGCGAGGGCGACGTTACAGTTCCCGGTCCTCTTTCCAGACGCCTGGTTCGGAGCCCTCCAGTGCACGTGTCAGCGTGAAAAATCATTCATCAAGGAGCTGTGTGGCTCGCTTGCCTCAGGCTAATGCCTCTGAAAAACGTTAGGATAATTGCAACGTTTTTCAATTATTACAAGATGGTCCTGGACCAAACCTGCGTCGACACAGAGCAGGGAGATTCTGTTGCGGACGCAGTCTCCCCTTTGGTTTTATCTATGAAGTTAAGATGAGTCCGAATTTATTTTTAGTTACAGGGGGAAATAATCACCCACGTAAACTGGAATTCAATATTGTGCATTCAGACAGGGTCCACTTTGAACTGTATATTTTTAGTTGACTAAGGTTTTTCAGTGACTCTAATTCTTCGTTTAATGATTTGACCCATAATTTTCCCATGTCCTAAATCACCATCCCACTCCTCCCAAGTATTCCGAGCCATTTCCGTGTTGGAATTGCATGTGCAAGGAAGCCACAGAGAAAACAATCAGGTGCAAGATTATGAACACGTTGCAAGAAGAGTGCAAGAGTAGGTTCTGCACCTGAGATGTAACCATAAAATACTGTAAAAATCCCATCAAATACCCGACGGTCACCAGTACATTCATATTCCAAAGTGAAAAGCTTCATCTAGACCAGCAATTTGTAATTGCTTTATTAAACAGCAATTTAAACTTCAAAAGTTAACCACTCATCCCTAGGTTGCCTATCACATCACTAGTTTTACCTGCACTAGATATGAAATATTAAAACAATGTGGGCGTTATTGAAAAAAAATCAAGAAAATTACATTTGTAGGTTACGAGAATGCAAATCAAAGCCATACCTAAATACATCCACCGTGGTGTGAAATAATTGAATTGCTAAAGCATTTAAAATCAAGGAATGATATTAGATCAAAATGTTCCCACCCCTCCCCCACCAAAAAAAAAATCTTAGAAATTTTAGTTGGACCGAAGAAAGGATAACATCTAGATTGATGAGGCCAAGAGGGCACTGGAGATGGGAGTGAACATCTATTCCCAGAACGTAACAAAGCCGAGGGCTCCAACTGGGAGAATAAGAGAGTAGATTAGAGAGGTAAGTGGGGCTGTGTTAAGTATAATATGTTTATAGTGTGATACATATTTCAATACAATATGCAGGCTGACTTGGAGCAGGAAGGAGGGATGTCAGTGGGTTAATATTGTTTTAGTTCAGTGCTGACAATCGGTTAAGACATTTTAGGTCAGGGTGATGACAGGACAAAGGGATAATTTAAAAACCTTGCAAGAGAACTTCATTATATATGGAGGGAATACAGTGCTGCAACAGTATTTTGTATATTGACAAACACAGGAACGTTGGGAGAGAGAAGTATTTTGTTGTCAATACTAAGAAGAATTTTCTGAAGAGTTCCAAGCAGGGAGAGCAAGAAAATGTGTGTGTGCACGTATATGGGGGTGAGTGGGGGCGGGCTTAAAGAAACAGCGAGGCTGAACACGAGGTGAATGTGAAGGGCGAGTCATCAAGCTTCTTCACTTCTGTACAGATGTTCAGATTACAGCTGTCCTACCGCGGGCAGGTGATTCTGTCCTCTGTTAAAGATGCACTATTTCAGTTGTGGGAACGAAGCAAAAATGGGAGTGAAGCTCTGAAGTCAGGGTGTTACCCTCTGCATTATACTCCCAAGGGCCTATCACTGCATGTGCCCACTTTATCGTGGGGTTTTCCTGTAGGAACTGGAGAAGGTCAAGTGCAAAGTTAAGGCTATTAGCATCACAGAGCCTTCCTTTCAACCCCATGAATGGGATTTACTTCTCACACATTTCATTTATTCACTCTGCATTCAACAGTACTTAAGGAGGGCTTTCTAGTTGAAAGACACTGGTCTGGGTGCTAGGAATACAATGTGAACGAGGCAGAACTCCTTGCCTAGGTGAAGCTGACATTTTGGTGAAGGGAAACAAAAACACAAATGATGTGACACACGAGGTAATGACAAATAATACGGAGGAAAACTTGGCACTAAAGTTTAAAATAGCTTGGTTTGGGGCGCCTGGGTGGCTCAGTCGGTTAAGCGTCCGGCTTCAACTCGGGTCACAATCTCACAGTTCATGGGTTCAATCCCCGCGTCAGGCTCTGTGCTGACAGCTAGCTCAGAGCCTGAAGCCTGCTTCAGATTCTGTCTCCCACTCTCTCTGGCTCTCAAAAAAAAAAAAAAAAAAGTTTAAAATAGCTTGGTTGGGAAGACCTCTCCCAGAAGGGGACATTGGAAGAAATACTTGACAGAGTAAAGAGTGAGTGCCTGGCCCCCAGGGGAAGGCTGCGTCATGTGTTTTGGGAACTGGAAGGGAGAGGGGCCAGGAAGCCGAGGCAGAAGAGGTGAGGGGACACTGGCAGACTGTAAGAGTTACCTTAAGATGGCGACCAAGCAGCCATCTTGCTGTGGGTTGGAGAAAAACACCGAACACCAACGACCCTCACCCCTCACCTGCAGACCTGGAATGTCCCTCGCCAGTTTGAAAACAGCCAATCATGAAGCCCCAGTTTCCCATCACCCTGACAGAGGAGGCAACCTATCCCATCCCGCCACGTCCCTGAAAAGCCCTTATTTGGTGGTCTGCCCTCCCAAGACCGGACCAGAAGTCTTTCACCCATAAAATACCTCGCCCCTCCCGTACCAGGCACGACTTCCCTGACCCCCCACTCCCGGAGTCACGGAACCTCGCCTGGGAATTGCAGATCCCAATAAAGGCTTTCTTGGTTCCATAACTTGGTCTCTTTCTTTCCTCTCATCTCTGTCTCCATCTATTAAATCTTACACAGACCTTTTAGGGCCTTTGAGGACTTTGGCTAGGACTTTTTTTTTTTAACATTTATTTATTTTTGAGAGAGAGACAGGGTGCGAGCAGGGGAAGGGCAGAGAGAGAGACAGGATCTGAAGCAAGCTCCAGGCTCGAGCTTTCAGCACACGGCCCCATAAGGGGCTCTAACCCACGGATCCCGAGATCATGACCTGAGCTCAAGTCATCGGACGTTCAACTAGCTGAGCTACCCAGGCGCCCCAGAACTTTACTTTCTACTTGTGGGAGAGGATTTTGAGCAGAAAGGTGATGGGAGCACTTAAAACAAGAGCATTCCAGTTGCTGGGTTGAGACTAGCCAGAAGTGGAACAGGGCCCAGACCAGAAGACCAGCTCTGAGTCCCTCGTAATAATCCAGGTAAGAAGTGGCCATGGCTGGGAGCCCAAGTGGTTAACAGTGGAACTGGTAGGAAAAAGATCAGATTCGTAGGAAAACATCAGATTCTGGATGTATTTTGAAGAAATGGGCAATAGGATTTGCTGACAGATTAGATACAGGATGCAAAAAAAAAAAAGGTTGCAAGCAAGCCTGTGGATGAGCAAGTGTTGGAAGCTGCAGAAGCTGTAGGACCAGGAGGGGTTAATGGCGGATGGAGGTTTGAAGAGCAGAGTCTGGCTTGGGACCTAGTGAGTTTGAGATGCCTATTTTCAACCAAGTAGAACTGTCAGGCTGTAGCCGGACGCAGGGGTGCGCAAGCACCTGGGCCCAGGGGTCCCAGACTGATCAGGTTTGGCTACTCGCCCCTGACAACATCCAAAGACAGAGACAAGCGGTGGTGAAACAAGAAAGGAGTGTGTTTCAGTGCGGCCAACTCCTGGAAGACGGGACCAGCATCTCCAAGACTGTCTCCAAAGTGCCGAGAATACTTTATAGAACGGAAATGTGGGACAAGGGCCGCCACAGGCAGCAAAGGCCAAGTCAGTCCTTGTCTTGGGGTCAATCACAGGTGGGGTCTTGCTGGGCCAGGGCTACAGGGGATCATTTTGGTTCCCCTCAGAGGCTGCTTCACTCTCCGGGTCTTGCCTGAGTTAAGAGAGAAACTGGGGGAGAGCCTGGGTGGCTCAGTTGATTAAACTTCCGACTTTGGCTCAGGTCATAATCTCCAGGTACAGGAGTTTGAGCCCCGCGTCAGGCTCTGTGCTGACAGCTCAGGGCCTGGAGCCTGCTTCAGATTCTGTGTCTCCTGGTTTCACTGCCTCCCCCCCCCCCCGCTTGCATTCTTGCACGCTCTCTCTTTCTCTCTCAAAAATAAGCAAACATTTAAAAAAAGAGAGAGAGAGAAACTGGAAGGAAGAACTTAATTAGAAAGCCTAAGATCAAATGGAGGTAGTGAAGTCTTCTTTCAAAGGTGGTGGTAAGTCTTTGTTGGGAGGAAAACTTTTCCTGCAACAATTTAGTCCCTAGTGAATTGACAACAGATTAACGGGAGAGAAGTTTATTCTGCACGCAGGAGTTTCTGTAGAGAGAGTAACTCCCTGAACGCCAGAGGTAAAGGTTTATTTATATACCTGCTTAATAAAGGGGGAGGTGAGAAGAGGGGGTTAGGCCTCAAATGCTGGAAGGTTCTAACAAGCTTATTTAAACAGCTGTCTTTGGAGGTACGTGGGGGGCTCAGTCAGTTAGGCCTCAGACGCTTGCTTTCATCTCAGGTCACGATCTCACGGGTTTGTGAGTTCGAGCCCTGCCTCGGGCTGTGTGCTGACAGCACAGAGCCTGGTTGGGATTCTTTCTCTCCCTCTCTCTGCGCCTCCCCAGCTCATGCTCTCTCTAAATAAATAAATAAACTTTTAAAAAGTAAATAATTGATTTTGGAGTGTTCCGGTGCCCAAGGCCAGTCAGCTCCCACGCTGGATTCTTGGGAGGGGGTAGGCAGCTAACTCCCAGAGCTTTGCTTCTGCCAGGGAAGGGAAGTTCACCTAAGTTCTCTTAGCATCTGTTGTAACTCATACATTTTCACTTTGAAGCCAGCATTAGAACATTTCTGGTATAAAGAAACCCCTCCATTACACAAGCGTGGGGTTACGGGAGAGGTTGTAACTAGAAATGTCAGTTTGGGAAGCATCGCTTCCCAATAGCATTTAAAACCAAGGGAATGCGTATAGACAGATAAAAAGAGCAAGGTGCGCCAACACAAAAAGGTTGTAGAAATGAGGAGACAATAAAGACAGGAGTAACCAGTGAAGGTGGCAGAAGGGGTATTCTGGAAATGGAGGGAAGAAGTGTTTCAAGGAGGAGCAAGTGATCCTTGGGTAACATGCTGCTAACAGGTCCAGTAAGTTGTCTGAGACCTGGCTCTTGAGTGACTTGATCTGCAGGTCATTGGTGACCTTGATGAGACAGTTTCAGTACATGGTTGGTGCAGATTCCAGACTGAATGAGAGGAGAAGCCTGGAGGTGGCATTTTCAGACAACTGTCAAGGATTGTGCTAGAAAGGAGAGAAAATACAGTGGGAAGAGTAGTGGAATCAAGAGAAAGTTTTTAAGATCTTTAAGAGAAAGAACACACCATGTTGGTATTCTGATGAAAGATGTGAGGGTCTGGGTGGCTCTGCCGGTTAGGCATCCAGCTTTGGCTCAGGTCATGGTATTGCAGTTCATGGGTTCGAGCCCCACATTGGGCTCCCTGCTATCAACACAGAGTCCACTTCAGATCCTCTGTCCCTCTTTCTCTGCACCTCCCCTGCCTGTGCTCTCTCTCTCTTTTAAAAATAAAAACATTTTTAAAACTTAAAAAAATTTTTAAATTAAAAAAAAAAGATCCAATGGAGATGGGAAATTCCTGACGACTTAGGAAAGAAAGAATATTGCTTTGGCAGCAGCCTTGAGTGTGTTAGAAGGGGGTGGGCTCCGGGCCTTGAACAGGTGATAAAGGTGGGTCCTGGAGTCTGAGTGGAAAACTTGGCCTTTGCCAAGAGCATGAACAGGACAGTGTGCGGACTCAAGGCAGGTACATGGGGAAATTAGGTAGACATTTACGTGTGATTACAACAGACACCCACTGGCGATTGAGATTTGGTAACCAAGACCAGGCCTGCAGCTTGTTCAGGTGAAAAGTTATATTGCAACCTTAAATTTATATCAATTAATTCTGCTTGGTCTTAAAACAATGTATGAGTCCTCACAGAGATTAAAAATACTGTTGACTTTGGGGTGTCTGGATGACTCGGTTAAGCATCCAACTTCAGCTCAAATCATGATCTCAAGGTTCATGAGTTAGAGCCCAGCATTGGGCTCTGCACTGTCTGCTTTGGATTCTCTCTCTCTCTGCCCCTCCCCTGCTTGTTCTCTGTCTCTCTCAAAAGTAAATAAACAGTTTTATAAATATAAAATAAAATAAAAAATAAAATTTAAAAAAATGTTTGGTTTTAGGCATATAGAGCACAGAGCAAAAGTAAAAACTGTAAAAGTTCTGGAGAACGGAGAGCCATGGGTATAAATTTGGGTAAGAGATGTGAGCTCACCCACTGAGGAGTGTCAGTGGAAGGTCTAAGGAGAGATGACCTCTCCTATGACACGAATGTGGCCTTACATTGCAGGCTGCAGAACAGCCCGGGTAGGCCGAGGAAGATATGACTGAAAGAGAGAAAAAAGTATCACAGCTCCGTGGATGGAACTGGAGGGGATTATGTTAAGCAAAATTAGAGAAAGACAAATATATGACTTCACTCATATGAGGACTTTAAGATACAAAACAGATGAACATAAGGGAAGGGAAGCAAAAGTAATATAAAAACAGAGAGGGACAAAGCCTAAGAGACTCTTAAATATAGGGAACAAACAGAGGGTTGCTGGAGGGTTGTGAGGGGGGAGATGGGCTAAGTGGGTGAGGGGCATGAAGGAAGACACTTGGTGGGTTGAGCACTGGACGGTATGCGTCGGGGATGGGTCACCGGATTCTACCGCTGAAATCATTATTGTGCTAGATGCTAACGAGCTTGGATGTAAAAGTAAATAGATAAATAAAATTTCTAAAAACATCTTGAAGATTTTTTAAGAGAAAAAAATGTAAACAATTTGGTGGTGATGTATTTTTTTAAGTTTATTTATTTATTTTGAGAGAGAGAGAGAGCATACGCATGTGTGCGCGGTGAGGAGAGGGGGGGGGCAGCAAGAGAACCCCAAGCAGGCTCCTCACCATCAGCACAGAGCCCCACCCAGGGGGTCCAGCTCACAACCCCGGGGACCATAACCTGAGCTGAAATCCAGACTGGGTCCCTCAACCAACTGAGCCACACAGGTGCTCCTGTGACTCAAATTAGGTGGACCCTTTAAAAAATAAGGTGGAAACGGTCCCTTCTAGAAAGCCAAAGGGAGGTGTGGTGAGCAGCCTCAAACACGCTTCCTGTCACCACCGCCTCCCGCTACTCCCACCTTGTGCAACCCATTCCCCTTGGGTGCAGGTGGGACCCACCTCTAACCAACAGAATACAGCCACCGGAGTGACAGAATGTCACTTCTGAAGTTAGGACTTACCCCACCTCTTTTGCTCTCTTTTTCTCCATCTCTCTCTCTCCATGTCTCTCTCATCTCTTTCTTTGGATGAAACAAGCTGTCATCATTTTGGTCTCATGCTTCCACCACACTAAATTCTAGCCATATTGTACTACTCACTTCCCTGAACACAGACTCAGCTAAATTGATCAAGATGTTACCATTTCATTTTAAGACTTCTAAAAGAGAAATCTGATCAAGTTAAACGAATAGATTATAACAGATTTATGATTATAACAGGGTTAATGAGTAAAGTTAGCAAGCTCACTGGATTCAAGGCTAGTATACAAAAATCAATTTCTATATGCCAGCAATCAAAAAAGAGGAAATTAAATTTTTTTAATGTTTATTTATTTTTGAGAAAGAGAGAGACATAGCGTGAGCGGGGAAAGGGCAGAGGATGGGGAGACAGAGGATCCGAAGCAGGCTCTGAACTCACAAACCATGAAATCATAACCTGAGCTGAAATCAAAAGTCCAACACTTAACCGGCTGAGCCACCCAGGCGCCCTGGAAATTAAACTTTTCAAATGAAATCACTTACCTTTTGAAAACCATCAAATACCTCGTCATAAATCTGATGAAAAATGAACATACAAGACCGGTATACTGAATATTATAAAACAATATCAAAGAAAACTAAAAAAAGCCTTAAGTAAGTAGAAGAAATGTCATTTTTATGATCTAGAAGAGGCATAGATTCAACACAACACCAATCAAAATCCCTGCAGCCTTTACGGGTGCATATGTGTGTGTGTGCACGCCCGCGCGCGTGTGTGTGTGTGTGTGTGTACATATGTGCATGTGTAAATTGACAAGTTGATTCTAAGATATATGTGAAATACAAAAGGCCAAGGGGAACCAAGATAATCTTGAAGATGAAGATGAGAGGCAGCATCACCAGACAGCAAATCAAGCTTTTTAAAGTTATAGTAATTAAGACCGTGACTCTGGCACAAAAATGGACAAATGGGCTCATGGAAGACAAAACAGAGTCCAACAGTGGACTCGTGGCTTTTGAGTTACCTGATTTACAGCAGGGGTGAGCCAGCAGTGTCCTGGGAAAGGACAGTCTTTGTGATCATCGGGGCTATACATCCTCATGGGGAAAAAAATCTTGGCCTCCACCTCACACCAGATGGGTTACTGATCTAAATGTGTAAGAAAACATAGAGAAACATCTTTATGATCTTGGAGTAGGCAAAAAGTGCTTAAACAAGACACAAAAAGTATTCACCATAAGGGGAGAAAAGAATAAATTGAATTAAATTAAAATTAGGAACTTCCGTGGTGCCTGGGTGGCTTGGTTAAGCATCCGACTTCAGCTGAGGTCATGATCTCACAGTGCATGGGTTCAAGCCCCGTGTCGGGCTCTTTGCTGACAGCTCAGAGTCTGGGCCCTGCTTCGGATTCTGTCTCCCTCTCTCTCTGTTCCTCCCCCACTCAAGCTCTGTCGCTCTCTCCCTCAAAAATAAACAAGCATTAAAAAAATTTTGTTTTAATTTGGAACTTCTATTCTTCAAAAGACAGCATTAAATGCTGAAAAAGCAGGCCAAACATTGGAAGAAATCCACTACACTCCTATCTGACAACAGAATTGTCATCATATTCTATTCTATTATAGATATATTCTATCTATTCTAACAACTCCAACAGAACAACTTTTTTATTTTATTTTATTTTTTTAACATTTATTTATTTTTGAGAGAGAGAGAGAGACAGTGTGATCAGGGGAGGGTCAGAGAGAGAGAGGGAGACACAGAATCCGAAGCCTGCTCCAGGCTCTGAGCTGTCAGCACAGAGCCCAACATGGGGCTCGAACCCACGAACAGTGAGATCATGACCTGAGCTGAAGTCAGATGCTTAACCAACTGAGCCACCCAGGCACCCCCAGAACAACTTTTTTAAAGAGCAAAAATATTAGGAAATGGCCGGGAAGAAAACAACACAACACCTTAAATGGGCACCCCAAAAGAGCAGATACACGAATGTCCAATACACGTACAAAAAGATGCTAAATATCACTAGTTATCTGAAAAATGCACATAAAACCATAATGTAATAAATAGCACTATGTACCTCCTAGAATGGCTAAGACAAAAAACAACACAGAAGGCATCAAGCGTTGACAAGGATGTGGAGCAACCAAAATGCTTAACGGACTGCCGGGAGGAGAGCTGGTTGGCAAGCTGGCCTCTGTACTCAGAGAGCAGAGAGAGACCAGAGAAAGGCAGACCAGGGGTGCCTGGGGGGCTCAGGCGGTTGAGCATCCGACTTCTGCTCAGGTCATGATCTCACCGTTCGTGGGTTCGAGCCCCGCGTCAAGCTCTGTGCTGACAGCTAGAGCCTGGAGCCTGCTTCTGATTCTGTGTCTCCCTCTCTCTCTTTTCCTCCTCCACTCATGCTCTGTTTCTCTCTGTCTCAATAATAAATAAACATTAAAAATTTAGATAAAAAAAGAAAGAGGTAGACCAGTCCAGATTGGTGAGGGGAGGTTTTAATAAGCAAGGGAACTTACAAACAAGGCTTGTCCCTAGCTGCCTTAGGTCTCTGCATCCACTTGCCCAAATCTTAAAAGTTTATAGGAGCGCATGGTGGCTCAGTCAGTTAAGGGTCCCACTCTTGGCTTCGGCTCAGGTCATGGTTTCATGGATTCCTGAGTTCAACCCCACATCGGCTCTGCACTGACAGCATGGAGCCTGCTTGGGATTCTCTCTCTCTCTTTCTCTCTGCTCCTCCCCTACTTGTGCTGTCTCTGTCTCTTTCAAAATAAACTTTAAAAATTAGGGACACCTGAGTGGCTTAGTTGGGCAAGCATCTGACTTTGGCTCAGGGTATAATCTCACAGTGTGCGAGTTCGAGTCCCAAGTCGGGCTCTTTGCAGGCAACATGGAGCCTGCATGGGCCTCTCTCTGCTCCTCCCTGTCTGTCTCTCTCAAAATATATAAAGAAAATTTAAAAGAAAAGAAAAAAGAAATGAGACAAGAGAAGACATCTCAGCCATCAGCCTAAGCCTCAGAGAAGGTGCTTGGAAAGGCAGTTGTTTGTAAATGAGGTCTTACAGCCTGAAAAATGACAAAACAGGACTTGGCCCTTACCATCAGACTTAAATGCAAAACCAAACACAATTTCGGAGACAAGAATCTGTTCAGACACATCTTTGCATAATTCAAGAACAGAAACTTTTGCCACCAAAACGCTTTATCCTTGTTTGAGGTGGTTCAAATATTTCACTACCAGTTACATACTAGTTCAAGTTCAATTCCAGATAATGTTATACTTATTAATGGCAGAGGACCAGCTACATTCATCTCTGTATACTTCGCTGTACCTAATGTGTCTTGTGTATGGAGTGTGTTTGATAAAAATCAACTAAATAAAGGACTTAATGAATTAGTAAATCAGTGAATAAAAGAATGAGTGAATGAGCTATATGAAATAGTTTTCAGCTAAAGATATATAGAATGTTTTGTAAGTGGTTTCTCCTAATGTGATAGCATATTGTATTATAACTTGGCTATCTGAAATACTCAGTTAGGCAGTATTGCTATGGAATTTTGCTTAGGGCTGCTCACAAAAAAACAAAGTAAAAAAAAAAAAAGCCTTGGGGCGCCTGGGTGGCTCAGTCAGTTAAGTCTCCGGCTTCGGCTCAGGTCAGATCTCACGTTCGTGTGTTCGAGCCCCGTGTCAGGCTCTGTGCTGACGGCTAGCTCAGAGCCTGGAGCCTGCTTCCAGTTCTGTGTCTCCTTCTCTCTCTGACCCTCCCCCTCTCATGCTCTGTCTCTCCTGTATCAAAGATAAATAAAACATTTAAAAAAAAAAAAGCCCCTAAAAGCAAAACCAAAACACTCCAAGGCATCCACAAAGGGAAACACTACAAGCATTTTCAATCATTGCACCTGGAAGGATTAAGCGAGAGGAGGAGGGGGCAGCCGGGGAGGAAAAGAGACGCAGTTCTGCCTGATGAAGACAGGCAGTGGTGTTCTTCAGGCTAAAGACGTGAAGGATGAGAAGTGAATCAAGAGTTGAAGTTCTCTGACGAAGCCCCCCGGTGGCTCAGTCGGTTAAGCACCAGATTTCTGCTCAGGTGAGGTCATGGTCTTGTGCTTCGTAGTCTTGAGCCCCGCGTCCAGCTCTGCGCTGACAGCTCAGAGCCTGGAGCCTGCGTTGGATTCTGCGTCCCCCTCTCTCTGTCCCTCCCCTACTTGCACTCTGTCTTTTCTCAAAAAATAAATAAACATTAAATTTTTTAAAAATTTAAAGAATTCAAGTTCTCTAAAAACACATGAGATTCGGATAAACTCAACCCAGGTTTTTCCAATGACTCCCAAGATGTTTCAATTAAAGAGCACTGTTTTCATTCTCTATAACGTATATTGAAAACGATTAAGAATGATTCCATTTTGTAAGTAGCAAGCTTAAGAAAGTCATTACCCAAAAATACAGTATCATTAGACAGACATGAAAGAGTTTCTTTAAAATGTTTGCATAAATGTTTAAAAGTCTGAGCCATACGTGATCATTCATGTTTGTATTCAAAGGGCATTTACTTAACACTTGCTTTGGTCCACACCCTGCTTGTACCAGATCAGAAAAACAGATGGGGGAAGCAAGAGGGGGATGACACAGGGAAGGAGTCCTCAAGAAAGCAGGAAGAGGGGCGCCTGGGTGGCTCGGTCAGTTGAACGTCCAATCTTGAGGTTTGTGGGTTCGAGCTCTACGTCAGGCTCTGTGCTGACAGCTCAGAGCCTGGAGCCTGCTTTGGTTTCTGTGTCTCCCTCTGTCTCTGCCCCTCCTCAGCTCGTGCTCTGTCTCTCTCAAAAATAAATAAATGTAATTTAAAAAAACGTTAAAGAAGAAAGCAAGGGTGGAAGGGAAGGAAGGATGAAAGAGATGTGGGGTTGGCAGCAGACCAGTGGTGTTAGCAACGCCAAGGTTCGAAGCTGGCCAGGTCAGCAATGAGGGGAGGGGAACAGGCCCCCAAGAGCCAAGTGAACTGGACCCATTCAGCAGCCCCTTCCTGTGACCAGTGGGAATGGGGGTGGGGGGCGAGCAGGGGTGGCTAGAAGATTAATTCTCTGTCCTCTAGAGTCCTCGTTGTCTAGGATCTCAGAAGTGATGTGTGGGTCCAGGACCCTGAACTCAGGACCAGGCTCTACGAGGTTTCTGACAGGAATCTCTGAGTGTGAAATGGGTGAGCTCTCGCTCTCTGGATAATAAATCTTTCCTGTAACAAGATCCTAAACCTGATTTCTTGCTTTTCCAAGTCCAGAGCGGTGCCCTCCTCGAACTCTTGTAGGTCTTAAGCGAGCGTGAGCTGAAAGATTCTCTGGATCGCTGTGTGTCCTCCCGCACCTGCAAACCCACGGGCAGAGGGCGACTGAGCACGCTCGGGGCTGGCATCCCCCTCGCTCGCTCCGGACAGCAGCCTGGACGGACAAGGCATGGAGCTCTGTACAAGCTCCATGACAATCTGGTGACATGTCCCTTTGCAACTGCAAACAATCCCCGTGTTCTGACTGTCGACTAAAGACATTCCTACCATTACAAGAAGAACATGTTCCAATTCAATATTTTTAATATAAGGAGCGTTTCCAACTGCAGAAATTCATTCCTAACTTGAGGAGAAAATATTTTCCCGCTGATGAAATTTATCAAAGTGGTGTATAATCTTTTGGGAAAAAACCCGTAGCAGCGATAAACAGTCAGCCGGGAACCATATGTTTAAAAAAGCAGCCATTTTAAACTAAGGACAATATATCAGTGATAGAGCTGATTCACTTCATCGTGTGCAGCTGTCAGGCCCATATCACCTGTGAAATGTTTGCAACAAAAATCCCTAAGCTTAGACCATGACTGGAAATGGACCTCATAAGTCACTTTTGGAATCCGTTCATATCAAGATCATCCTAGGATAATCTTAAAAGAATGAGCAATTGCTCAATACTTTATGTGTTATAAATACAAAAGAAAATAGTATCTAACAGTCAATGTGCACTGGCAGAAACTTCTCAGTAAAAACGATATTCATGTTGCCCATAGTTTTATTATTTCTCATACTTTATATTATTTTGTAAGCCAAAGTTCTTTTAAAAATTTTTTATAATGTTTTTTATTTATTTTTGAGAGACAGAGAGAGACAGTGTGAGCAGGGGAGGGTCAGAGAGAGAGGGAGACACAGAATCTGAAACAGGCTCCAGATTCTGAGCTAGCTGTCAGCACAGAGCCCGATGCAGGGTTTGAACCCACAAACTGTGAGATCATGACCTGAGCCGAAGCCGGACGCTTAACCAACTGAGCCACCCAGGTGCCCCTAAAAATATTTTTTTCTCATTATAAAAGGAATACATGCTCGTTCAAAATATCGGTCAAACGTTCTTGATAAACTTGTGTTTTTCAAAATATGATGTTAGTGAAACACAAGCACCTGAGGACGCAGGACTCCTACCCATCCGGAGTGTTAAGTGACAAATCTCTCAGGAAGTGTGGGAGTATTTACCATTAGTGCATGTGTGTGGGTCCTCTGACCTAGGGACTCCATTTAGAATCTCTCCTACAAAAATTCTTATTCATACACATAAAGATAAGGATAGTCACTGAAACACTATATATAATAGAAACAAATAGCAAATAGCGTAATATCCATCATTAAGGATAGAGTTAAATGAATGGTGATATAGCTTTTATGTGTATATATTTATACATGTTATAAATACTATGCCACTATTAAAATGTATGAGATTAAGTGAATTTTTACATTTTTTGAATTAAAAATAGGAAGTAAACCTACACTAAAATTTATAAATCTCCCAAGATGCAGTATAAAATGAAAAAGGTAAATTCTAGAATGGTCTATGCACGGTATGACCACATAGATGCACATACACACATAGATACAAAGGAAAATGCACAGAGAGGGACTGGAAGGATGCGCCCAAAGCTGTCGCCTCTGGGGCAGGAGCACAGAGGGGGATGGCGGGGTGGGGGGGCCTCACACTCAGCGCGGGGTCACTGTGGCTTCCCTCTTTACAGTAAGAATAAACTCACTTATTACTTACATAATTTTAAAAAGTGAAACTGGGGGTGCCTGGGTGGCACAGTCAGTTAAATGTCCGACTTCGGCTCAGGTCATGATCTCACAGTTCGTGGGTTTGAGCCCCACATCAGGCTCTGGGCTGACAGCTAGCTCAGAACCTGGAGACGGTCTTCAGATTCTGTGTCTCCCTCTCACTCTAATCCTCCCCTGCTCACGCTGTCTCTCTCTCTCTCTCGAAAATAAATAAAAACAGTGGAAAAAATAAAATAAAAAGCGAAATTGTCCAACACACTTTGTCATTGTCAGAAAGCATATTCGTTTAGTTAAAAAAAATACCACCTCTTAGATGATAAAAGATATGTGATTTTAAAACAGTAAGATAATGTAAAACTGTAATCAAGAAGATAAAAAATCACCAGAGATATCCTCTTGTACTTTCTTCTATTCATATATGTGTGTGTATGTATACAGATAAACATATGTATCTATGTGTATATTTTTAAGACAAAATTGAGGTCATATTGTGTATATATTTTATATCCTGATTAATTTTTCATTTAATATTTATCATTATAGTATCATGTGATTAGAGTATGAAAACATGATTTTCAAAAAATGGTTTATTTATTAATTTTGAGATAAAGAGAGAGAGGGAGGGGCACCTGGGGGACCCAGTCAGTTAAGCGTCCAAATTTAGCCCAGGTCATGATCTCACAGTTTGTGGGTTCAAGCCCTGCATCAAGCTCTGTGCTGACAGCTCAGGGCCTGAAGCCTGCTTCAGATTCTGTGTCTCCTTCTCTCTCTGCCCCTCACCCGCTTCAAGTTATGTCTCTGTCCCTCAAAAATAAATAAATATTTAAAAAATTTTTATTTTGAAGCAGAGAAGTGACAAACATCAAGGAAGAGAGAGTCCCAAGCCGGCTGTGTCCCGTCAGCACACACAGATCCCAATGCAGGGCTCGATCTCATAAACCTCAAGATCATGATCTGAGCTGAAATCAGGAGTCCCACACCCAAATAACTGAGCCATCCAGGCGCCCCAAAAACATGATTTTTTTAAATGAAATAATTCAAGCATACAAAAACATAGAAACTCATATGGTGGACACCCATGGACCCACCACCCAGCTGAAGAAATAAACATCACAGATTCATAAACTCCATTTGCATGCTCTTCAACCCCATTGTCCATTCTCTCTCTCCAAAAGCAACATATTGATTTGGATTTGGTGTGCGTCATTCCCGTGCAGGTTTTAGACATTTTACATAGTATATGTATGTACAGAATAATATATAGCAATGCTTTCCTGAAAACATGGCTTTTATTTATTTATTTATTTATTTAATAGGGGTGCAGGGGAGAGGGGCAGAGGGAGAGAGACAAAGAATCCTAAGCAGATTGCACACTCAGCATGGAGCCCACCACCCTTGGATCCTGACCTGAGCCTAAATCAAGAGTCAGATGCTCAGCCAACTGAGCCATTCAGGCACCTCTGAAAACACAGTTTTTAATGCCTGATTCATATTCTTTAAGTTTATTTTTTTATTTTTTTAACATTTATCCGTATTTGAAAGATAGAGTAGGAGTGGGAGAGGGCCAGAGAGAGAGGGAGACACAGAATCTGAAGCAGACCCCAGGCTCTGAGCTGTGACCACAGAGTCAGACGCAGGGATCAAACTCACAAACCACAAGATCATGACCTGAGCTGAAGTCAGACGCTTCACTGATTGAGTCGCCCAGGTACCCCTATTTATTTATTTTGAGAGAGAGAGAGAGAGAGAGCACAAGTGGGGAAGGGGCAGCGAGAGAGAGGGAGAGAGAGAATCCCAAGCAGGCTCCACGCCACCAGCACAGAGCACAAGGTGGGGCTTGAACCCACTGACTCTGAGATCATGACCTGAGCTGAAGGCGGATGTTTAACAGACTGAACCACCCAGGTGCCCCCTGATGCATAGTCCACATTACAGACATGCAATATAATTATTCAGCTTGTCCCTGGTGAGTGGGTATTTTAGAACAAATAGCGTTTTTACATTTCCTTTTTAGGTAAAGTTAAAATCATTTGCTTCGAAAAAGGTGTGGTGTCCTTGGTGCAATTACTCTATTACCGTCACAAACTCCAGAGCCAACCCCACATTTCCCATGTCTTCTCTACTTGACTCTGTTTTCAGAGAAATTATTTGCAAATCCCCGATGAAAAGAGTATCGGAAGCCTGGAGGCCAAAGAAGCCCTGAGCCAGGGCTGGGCTCCTCACATTCCCGCTCCGGCTCTCGCTTCGCCCTAGACGGCATCGATCCTGCAGGCCACACGCTGGGCACAGCAGGACGGGTTGTCCCCTTACCACTGCTTGTCAGACGGGAGTGGCTGGTTTCTCTTTCCAAGTTTGACCACTTCTCCTTTGTAACATGATCATCAGACACCTCCCGTTCTGATCTAACCATAATCTCCTTTTCTCTCTAGGCTTAGGTTTCTCCGAATAAGTCAGGTATCTGTCACCTGCCTTGACATTTCATCAGAATGATAGCCACTTCTAGGAAGCCGCTACTAAGTGTATCAGTCACCAGGAAGTATGACAAAAGAACAATACTAGTCCCTGAATCAACATGGCAGAATTTCTACGCTCTCAACCAGCAGTCCGCTTCAAGAAGGAATAACTAATAACTGATTCCAGCCATTGCTCAGAATCTCTTTGAAAACTTTCTTTTGAGGGGCACCTGGGTGGCTAAGTCGGTTAGGTGCCCAGCTTCGGCCCAGGTCATGATCTCGCAGTTGGTGGGTCTGAGCCCCACCTTAAGCTCTGTGCTGACAATTTCAGAGCCTAGAACCTGCTTCAGAGTCTGCATCTCCCTCTCTCTCCCTGCTCCTACCCTGCTCCCCCTGTCTTTCTCTCTCTCTCAAAAATGAATATAACCTTTAAAAATTAAAAAAAAAAAGAAATACTGGTCATTATCACGTGATGGATCTTATAAATACAATCTGAATATAAGCCCAGAGTACAGAGAGACCATGCCAATAATAATGATAAAATAACTGGTCTCTTTTCACAGAAACACAGCTAGTTCTAGAAAGTTCTATGAATATGACAATGGTGGATGGTGATCTTTTGAAAAGCATTATTGAAATTGTTCCTGTAAGCCATAGCCTAATCATGTTCATAGGAGGAATTGCACCTCCCACAGTAGAAGGGCTGGGCGTCTCTCTCCCCTCAGATAATTCCTTTAATTCTTAGTCCTGTCGGGTTCTGAGAACTGTGTCAGAACAACATCAGAGGCTGTTCCTTTGTTACCAACTCCCTTCCCTTACTTACAGGGCGGCATTGTTTTCCCCATTCTTCTCTGTCCGCTCCTCCTGTGAGCTTCACCCCGGGCTATGGAGTCCCTCCTACCCACACTCAGGTTCCTTTCTTACACCCTGGATGTTGGGTTTGGCCCTATGACTAAGTTTGGCCAATGCTATGTTTCTGGATGTGATACAAGCAAAGGCTTGAAATGTATAAATAAGCACCTGGCACTTCTGTCACTGCCATGGGAAGAACATGTCCCAGCCAGCCTGCTGGTCCAAGAAATGTGACGCAGACCTAGATCTAGCCTGCAGCTTAGAGCCAAATCCAGTTGAGCACGGGCTGGACCAACCAACCTGCGGACACAGGAGTGATCCCATCACTGCTGTTAAAACCACTGCACTTCGGAGCCATTTGTTACACAGCCAAAGCTAACTGAGAAACTCCCAGTCCATTTGCTTTTGGTGTACTGTAGCTAAAGCTTTTTTTTAAAAAATCCACTAATGGGGCGCCTGGGTGCCTCAGTTGGTGAAGTGTCTGACTTTGGCTTGGGTCACAATCTTATGGTTTGTGAATTCAAGCCCCACATTGGGCTCGCTGCTGTTGGCACAGAGCCCATTTCAGATCCTCTGTCCTCCCCCCTCTCGCTCTGCCCCTCCCCCACTTGGGTATGCGCGCTCGCTCTCTCTCTCTCTCTCTCTCTCTCTCTCTCTCTCAAAAGAAACATTAAAAAATCTTTAAAAGAATAAATAAAAATAAAACATTAAAACCCATAAATAAAAACAGATACAGATATGTATGAAGTAATATGTAAGTTTATATAAATAGCCCAGAAAAAAATGTGACCAAATTTACTAGAGGAGAATATGCTTTTTCCTTCCTCAAATTTTCTGAGTGAGTTACTGGAGTATAAATAAAACATGAGACAAAAATCTAATCTTTAATTAGCAGGTTAGTTTTTTCAGTATGTAGGCAATGGGATAGAATAGCACAGGTTTAAAAAAATAGTACTGTTTGGAACAGAAAAGCATGTAAACTTAAAATTAATTACATTAATTAACTATGTCTCTTTGCCTATAATTACTTCTGTTTATTGATTTAAATATTATTAACCAAAATTAAGGTAAAACCCATTATCCTGTATATCAGAAAGAACACTATTTGGTTCAGAGAATCCACTCTTTTCATTCCTGATTTTCCGCATTCTTCCCAAACATTTCCTACATGTCTGTTTTTAGCATAATCCCAAGGTAGTGTTACCCAATGAAAACATCATCTAGATATTATTGGTACACTTTGAAAAAGCAGAACTGGTGCCTGGGTGGCTTAGTCAGTTAAGCGTCCGACTTTGGCTCAGGTCACCATTGCACGGTTCATGGGCTTAAGCCTCCCGTTGGGTTCTGTGCTGACATCTCGGAGCCCGGAGCCTGCTTTGGATTCTGTCTCCCCCTCTCTCTCTGCCCCTCCCCTGCTTACACTCTGTCTTGCTCTGTCTCAAAAATAAATAAAAACATTAACAACAACAACAAAAAAAGGAGCTCAGTCTTTCTGTCTCTCCCCGCTTTGCATATGGCTATCATCCCCACACGTCACCTCATGCTTTCAAGATGGCTGCTGCAGTTCCAAGTATCACATGCAAGTTCAAGGCGGAAAAAAGGTGGAAGCTACTATGGAGTCAGCTACTACTTTCTCATGTAGCAAAAGAGCAAAAACACTCCAGAAGCTTCCCTGAAAACTCCCCCTTGCATCTCATTGGCAAGAAAAAGAACACACACCCACAACACGACTCGATGAAAGGGAGACTGGAAATTGATTCTGAATTTAGCAGTATCTCTCTGTAACTGAGCTTGCAATCGAGGAAATTAAACATTTGACAGTTGAGCAAGAAAAATTAGATTTTCATGGTTCATTATGTTGCATATAAAGAGACCAAAAGTTAAAAACTGAGTTCCTACTTCAAAGCAAAGTCATTATCAAGCAACTGATTCCAGAATATTATACACGGAAACCGCACAAGCCTGGTTCTTGCTGCTGAGAATCTGTAATCCGAGACAACCTGGTAATAATCTCATTTGGGCCATCAAAGGGGAGGGCATGATGTAAAGTTATTCAATAATCTGTGATGACTTTTAGAAGTGGAAACCCTTTTGAAAATGCAAAGTGCTGGAATCAGTAGTTAAGTCTTCACTCCATGTTCCAACAAGTAAAATCAGAGATTGCCAGTGATGTATGTCCTAAATCACATCTGCTACTCCACAGAAATAGATGACTGCGTATGCTTTGATTATGAAATAAGGGCAGTGATTTCTATTCATGGCTGGGGGAATTAGTATCCTCACTCTGCAGTCACACCTAGAAATAATGTGAGACAGAATGATGATGCAAAATTTATTCTTTTAAGCAGGGAGAAAGAGTATATAAAAGAAATAGAACGGAAAATTGGGGGGTGGTATAAAGGAAATTCTTTTTTCTGGCTGGATTAAAATAATTTGCTTTTTGATTTTATTTCCTTCTTTGTCAGTCCAGGAAAGCAATATCATGTGCAAGTTTAGGCTTTTTAAAAAAATTCTAAGCTTCTGGTTCAATTTACCACATTTCCTCTCTACCAAAAGACATTCTCCACGACTCCTTCGCTTGGTCTCCACAGGATCCTGTACTTTGCACTAGTTTTGATTCTGTGGAGACCTGAATTGTTCTGTAAGCCGTCATGAAATATCTCCCATAAAGCTGCGGCCCAGGGCAGATGGAGGAATTAACTCAGAGAAGGAAAACGCAGTCTGAGCAGCCGTGTTCTCAGGCAGATAGCCGTCGATGTGATCGCCGCGAGAACCGTGGAACCCAGGCTCTGGTCTCTGGTTTCAGCCCAGTGACTGTGCGATCCTGTTTCCTCCTGTCTGCGCCCAGTTATCAGAAGCAGATGCTTATTGGAGGCGGCTGGCGATCGCAGACTTACTTCGGCCCCTTACCACTTTCTTCTAGCTCAGAACAGCTTATTTATGTTCAGGAGCAACTTGGTTTGCTGTCCCAACTTTTCTCCGAAACATAAATAACCCCAGCCTTTCCAGGGCTTCATAGGGTGGGGAAAGGTCTAATTCCAGGGGAGAATTTCTCCCTAAACCTAACCCAAAGTACAGCCATTTCACATCCACTTTCTTTTCTTCTTTTCCTTTTGTTCTGTCTACGCTTTCTCTCCCTCCTCTTTCTCCATACAATTTATAGCAGAAACCTGCCATTCCAGTCATTTAAAAGCTATTTTGCTCTAGTATTAAAGTTGTCCTGTATCACAGAGCTGGTAGTCCATTTCATGAAAATTTATTTCCATGCATACGAACCAACAATTTCAAAGACTCCAATGCATATAAAACTAATAAACCTGAACGCTCCCTGAGAGCACAGCCGTGGTGAAATCTACAAATTGAAATCACTGTTGCAGCCCGAATGTATTCACATTTTAAAACTACTCAGCTCTCTTAACCAAATACATGTTTGCCCCGTAGTGAGCTGTCTTGGGGTGGGGTTAGGGGCACTGTCAGGGCAAGTTCAGATGTCCTCAGGACGTTTGGGTTAAGACAACAGCAGAAGGTCCAGAGCTGGGGCCATGGACTGTCCCGGTGAAAGACCAGGGCGGACAAGATTTGGAGCAGCCGAGGACAGCTCAGGCTCTTGCACCAAAGAAAGGAGAGGGGGAGCCAGCAACTGGAGTGTGTCCAATACCTGCCAATGTTTACTACTCACGTTGCATACATTGATTCACTTAATCATTGTGTTTCATATATGAGGGAGATAGGTTTCCCCCTTTTACACATGAGGAAAGTTCTTCGTAATCGCCTGGGTTAACGGTCCTCAGGTCCTCAGCCACCGCACGGGGTAGATGGCAATTCATCTTAGTGTGCGTGATTCCATTGTTCTGCATTTGCCGAATATATAGAAGGCACTCACTCAATAATAAACAGTCCTCCCTTGACTCTTTTCCTGATGAGGCTGTCCCTGGGAAGCAGATCTTTCTAGACTTTCATATGACCTTAACCAGCAAGACTATCATTCAGAATAGAATGGGGGGGGAAAGACCTTAACTAATTAGGGGTGCTCTCTGTTTCCTTTGAGGCAAGGGATCATCTATAAGCCTCCAGTTCCCTGATACAAATCAGGACCAGATGCTCTGGCCACATCTGTGACTCAGTCTGGGTACACATATCTGTGACAGGCTCCTGGAGTCAGGTTCCAAGCCCTGTAGTTGGTATCTCAACCTTACATCAGGTTTCCCCAAGCAAGGCGAGCACATGACCACACGATTCTTTCCTCCGCCCGACTCACAGCCAAGCCCACCATGTAACTTAACAATAATATCGTGTCCTGTGTCCCCAAAACATTTGATAAGATCATTCAGAACAAATACAGATCTCCCAAGGGATTACGGTCCTATTAATTTTGATTTTACATCTACGTTAGTCATATTAATTCCTCCCAGGCTGAGATTTATACCTAATTCACAATCACGATAGCGGCAATTAGAGAATCTTTTCATTTTCTGTTCTGATTTATTCAACTGTATCTCTTTGCATCTAGAAAAAACCGAAAAGACTGTTTCTCAAAACATTTGAGAAGCTGAGGTGACTATACAGAAACTGACTGTGCGATCACCAGTTTCTTGGAAACTCTGTTGAGGTTTGTTCCTTCCTACCCACCACTGACACAGCTCATAACCACACCCCTCCTCAGTCCTTAAGGTGTAAGGTAGCATGTGGTAAACTTCTTTTGTATTTCTAATTTGAAAAAATTTTAGACAGAAAGAAATTGAAAAAATAGTGTAAAGATCTTTTTTGGAAAAAAAATTTTTAATGTTTTTATTTATTTTTGAGAGAGAGAGAGACAGCGTGAGCAGGGGAGGGTCAGAGAGAGAAGGAGTCTCAGGATCTGAAGCAGGCTCCAGGCTCTGAGCTAGCAGCACAGAGCCTGACGCGGGGCTCGAAACCACGAACCATGAGATCATGACCTGAGCCGAAGGCAGACACTTAACTGACAGCCACCCAGGCGCCCCTGAAAAAATTTTTAAGTTCATTTATCTATCTTGAGAGAGAGAGAGTGTGTGTGAATCGGGGAGCGGCAGAGACAGAGGGTGACAGAGAATCCCAAGCAGGCTCCGCACCACCAGCACAGAGCCCGATGTGGGGCTTGAACCTATGGATCCGTGAGATCACCACCTGAGCCGAAACCAAGAGCCGGTTGCTCAACCAACTGAGCCACCCAGGTGTCCCGCAAAGAATTTTTATACATTCTTCACTGAGATTCCCCAAGTGTTAACATTTTACACTCAGTCTCTCAGTATGTATTCATATACGCAGACAGGGCTCAATTAAAGCATGTTGAGTTACTTGATATCTTGAGGGCATTGGATTATATGATCTCTAATTTTCCTTCTCTAAGGAATCTATGATCTTATTGCTTGTATATAAGGTAAAATCTTTCACAAGGTTTGAAATATGTATTCACACACAACATTGAAACACTAATAAGTAGTCAACTCAGCCAAATGATAAGCTAATAAATAGTTCAGAGGCAAATACTTGGCATTTCCCCAAACATCACATTAGATGCCACGTCATACAAGAATTGTCTTGTAAATAGGACATGAGTGAGAGTGAATTATCCTTGCCTAAGAGGCGAAAAATAAGAGGGAACTGGTGCTCTTAAAAGGTAGACAGAAAAAATCAGGTGGGGATACATCAAAGCCCCCTTCCCACCTGGGACCCCCTGAAGCTTAGAGGCAACACTAAGGTCTGTTCTCAAGGGTCCCACAAGTGCCACACACCCAGCTGGCCCACACGGAAGTCCCCAAGTCTGCGTGTTTCCGTGTGTTGTCTATTTTTTTCCTGATTAATTAATTGATTTTTTAATTTATATCCAAGTTAGTTAGCATATAGTGCAACAATGATTTCAGGGGTGGATTCCTTAATGCCCCTCACCCATTTAGCCCATCCCCCTTCCTCTCTTCTGTCCTGCTACGAGAAATCACAGAGACACCACAGGAAGGTGGTCTAGCCCACAGGTGCAGCTGAGCCCCACAGCACCAGTGGTGGTCGTGGGGGGTGCGCCATCTTGGACACCCAACCCCCCTGGGCCTGCAGATGACCCCAGTCCAAGCCACCATCGGAGATGCGTGAGAGAGAAGGACCCAACTGAGCCCAGTAAGCCTACAGAACTTTTTTTTAATGTTTTTTATTTATTTTTGAGAGACAGCACGAGCAGGGGAGGGTCAGAGAGAGAGGGGGGGGATGCACAGAATCTGAAGCAGGCTCCAGGCTCTGAGCTGTCGGCATAGAGCCTGATGCAGGGCTCAAACCCACGAACCATGAGATCATGACCTGAGCTGAAGTCAGACACTTAACCGACTGAGCCACCCAGGCGCCCCCATAAGCCTACAGAGCTTTGAGAGGTATGTTCATTTCCTAGGGCTGCCTTACCATAGTCCTACACACTGCGTGGCTTAAAACAATAGAAATTCATACTCTCGCAGTTCTAGATGCTGGAAGTCTGAATCAAGCTGTCAGCAGGGCCGTGCTCCCCCTGAAACATCTAGGGAGGGCCCTTCCTTGCCTCTTCCAGCTTCTGGTGGTTCCAGGTGTTTCTTGGCTTAATGGCAACATAATTCCAAACTCTGCCTCCGATGACGCATGGTGTTCTTCACTGTCATCTTTGTCCAATTTCCCTCCTCTTGTGAGGACACCGGTTAGACTGGATTTGGACCCACCCTAATAACCTCATCTCAACATGATGACATCTGCAAAGATCTTATTTTCAAATAAGGTCAAATGAGGGTTAGAACTGCAACATATTGGGGCGCAGCTCAGGTCATGATCTTGCAGTCTCTGAGCTCGAGCCCCACATCAGGCTCAGTGCTGACAGCTCAGAGCCTGGAGGCTGCTTCGGATTCTGTATCTCCCTCGCTCTCTGCCCCTCCCCCACGCATGCTCTGTCTCTCTCTCTCTCAAAAATAAACAAACATTAAAAATTTAAAAAAAAAGAACTGCAACATGGTATTTTTTTTGGGGGGGGGAGACAATTTAACCCACAACCCTAGTACACAAGGAACATAAGCTAAGAGAAGTCAGACTATTATTAAAAAGTGGATATGCAGATAATTAAAATGTAATTGGAAGTTTGTTTGACTTGCTTTTAGTATAGATTTAAATTGGGTTTTGCTTTGTCTTTCTTATGATGTATTCCCCATTAACCTCTATGTGCTTTTACAAAAGTCAAGGTCTGTATTCTTTTTTCTTAATTCATTTTTGGAGAGACAGACAGACTGAGAGTGGGGGAGGGGCAGAGAGAGAGGGAGACACAGAAGCAGAAGGAGGCTCTAGAATCTGAGCTGTCAGCACAGAGCTCAATATGGGGCTCAAACCCATGAACCATGAGATCATGACATGAGCCGAAGTCAGACGCTTAACCGACTGAGCCCCCCAGTCCCTCGAGGCCTTTATTCTAAATCAATATCACAGGCTGAGAGTCAGAAGAGTTGTATCTGTCCTCAACTAGCTGTGTGATCTCAGGCAAATCAACCAGCCTCTCTGGGCATTAATTGCATTCATTCAACAACCATCCATTAGAATCCTACAATATGTTGGCCCTGGTAGGGGATCAAGTGTTCACACAGCCCAGCGTCACATTTCACAGACCAGGAAGTTGAACCGTGTGAGGTGAAAGGAACTTCCAGTCATAAACCAGCTGTATTCTGATAGTATTCATCTGTTAAAGGAGGGGTTTGGGACAAATTTTCTCAAAGGCTTTTTCCAGTCATTAAACGGATTCTGATTATAAAATCATGAATCTGTATTTTACCCATTTTCAATTAAAAAGAAATACTACATTCGATTCAGCTGATGCATTTCTGGGACACGGAAGTTGTAACTGCCAAATTATGTCACCACAATTTCCTTGACTTTGATGCTTATGAATTATAAAGCCAGTGAATAGAAAGTTTCATCAAACCATCAAAAGCTAAAGTGATTTTTTTTGTACTTTCAGTTTGCATGACTTTGAGGTTGCTGCTTTTACTAATCCTAATAATGTCTCCATATTTTTAGAAGCCCCTAGAACACCTCATCGTGGCATAGCTAAAGTACCGGCTCACCTACCAAGAGCTCGCTCAGGCTTGGAAAGGCACGCGCTGCCTGATTGAATAGAAAAAAATAATTATTTGAGACAAACATGCAAAATACAAGTATACATCATACATACGTGATACATGATAGATACGCATACACATATACAATATATATATGTGAATGTATAAGATACTCATGCATCATTTTTTTTTGAAAAGAAGAAGAGATCCCAAATGCTGCATGGACATGTGTTGGAATTATTGGTTTCAGATGTGTGTTGGATTCATCCTCCACTTATGCCCCGTTCCAGAGTACAAGACTTAATGACCTGCAGGGACATTTGTATGAGTGAATTGCTTTGGGATAGGAAGGCACATTGTACAGAATGTAAGTTAATGGTGACATCAAGCACTTGCCGGACAAAGAGATGCCTTAATAATGCGCCAGGAGAAAATCTGGATAAGTAGGATTAAGATACAGTTTTAAACTCTATAATCTACCACGGTAGCAAAATCTGAGAATGTGAATCAGAATTAGTCATAAAATGAGACAGTGTTTGCTGCCTCCTCAGAGCATGATATCAATCGTGGGCTCCAAGTACATCAGGAGCAAGCAGGGACCATTTCTTTGTTCCTGGACGCTCCCGGGCTCCTTGCCCTCTGTTCCCAAGTCCTTGTGAAATGCACTTTGACAGCACTTGGCCCGTGCGTGGTCATCATTGGTTTATAGTTCATGTCCCTCTCTAGGCTGGGAGCAGCTGTGGGAAGACAACTTATGTCTTAACCGTCATCATGTGCCCGGGGTCTGCCGGGGCCTCGGGTAGAGGATGATCAATGAGCCACATTTCTCCTGTCCCTCTGGAGCGTCTTCGCTGCTGTCAGTGATGCAGACATGAAGAGAGAGTGGAAATAATGTGGATTTGAAACAGAACAGATTTTTCCTCCCAGGCGACTTTGGGTAACTGTTAACAAATTTGTTACTAGTCTGTACCTTCCCCATCCATCCTTGTCTCGGCTGGCGGGGTAACTTCTAGCCTCTGGACCACTGGGTGAGGCCCTCCTTACCCGCCGCCCGACAGGACAGCGGTCTCTCCAAAGCACCTGCTCCAGACTCAGACGCAGCAGAGAACCGCCATCAGACCAAAGTCCCCCCTCCCATCCGCTCCGCAGAGTCCAGAGCCTGACTCAGACATGGCAGTGATGAAGGAGAGGGACGTTTTCTCTGAAAACGAGTTTTGGAAGCAGAGATCTTGGCGCACTTCTGTTGGGCCGTACCCTTGCCAGGGGCCCCTCTGCCCAGACAAGAGGGGTCCCCCCAGATAGGACCCCCGATCCCAGCTGCAGTCCTCTGTCCACCCACGGAGGACAGCAGTTCAGCTGTGACAGCCCCATGTCCCACACCCGGCCCCCCGTTCCCAGATCGGGAACAGTGAGGGCCCGTGTTCTGGTTCCCCGGAGTGTGGTCAGTGGCGCCAGATGCCCGGCGCTGGGCCCTGCTGCTCCCTGCGCACAGGAGGGCGAGAGCCAGTGGGCCGTCACTTGTGAAGGCGGAGCTCGAATTTGCTGGGTGAGACCTCACAGCGGTTCCTGCCAAAGCCTGAGCCGGCTGCACTGCGGCTGCCCCCTGACTCCTACGAGAAGCTTCTCCCCTCACTGTTTTCTCCTCCCTGGCCCTTTCTGCCAGCGACCCAACGGGAGCCTGGCTCTGCCCTTCACACAGCTTTGGGCTGGACGAAATGCACATCTGGTTCCCAGGCAGCGAGTTTCGTAGAAACTTTTTTCTTTCCCTCGAGTTTCCTTTCCCCCTGTGTTCTTGTAAAGGCGTCTAGTAAATAGCCTCTGAACCAATGAGTGGCTCCTCCCATTTGCCTGGTACTTTCCGCATTACTAGTTCCTTCCATCTTCCGGGGAGAGGTAGCCTTGGCTCCTGCCCTGCTCTCCTTCTCTGGTTTGGGGGCCAAAAGCCCCAAAGTCTTGGTCTTCTCTAAGGAGAGGACGTCAGGAATGCTGCCTGCAGCCCCACCGCAAAATTGGAAAGATTAAGAACAGACAAGGCTCTGAGGTTGGCAATGTCGGAGTGATGAGTCAGGCGGAGTCCTTTGACAGATGAGTTGCAGAGAGAACGAACCTAAGGCTGTGTGTGGGGTGCCCCTGTGGGTCAGGCATTTTCAGGTCCTCTCATTTACACCTCTTCTTCGCAATCACCTCAAGAAGAAGGCAGTGTTCCCATTTCACAGATGGGAAAATGGTGGCCCAGAGATATTAACTAGCCTTCCCTGGCCTCTCAGCCAGCCCTGCCTGGCTGTCCACAAGAATAATTTGTTCTTGGGGCGCCTGGGTGGCTCAGTCGGTTGAGCGTCCGACTTCGGCTCAGGTCATGATCTCATGGTTTGTGGGTTCGAACCCCACGTCGGGGTCTGTGCTGACAGCTAGCTCAGAGCCTGGAGCCTGCTTTGGATTCTGTGTTTCCCTCTCTCTCTGACCCTCCCCTGCTCATGCTGTCTCTCTCAGTCTCAAAAAGTAAAAAAATAATAATAATTTGTTCTTGTTTCATTTCATCACATGGCTACACTTCATTTTCCTGTCTTCATTGTATTCTGTTGCTTATGTGGAAGCCTCACAAATGTCATGGATTAGAGAATTCTGGTTGTGAAGTGTCCGACAACCGTACTGGGTCAGAGTCCAAAGTAAGTACATCAGTGCGGTTTTCCCAAAGTGTAGTCTGGGTCCGAAATGTTACCAATCTGCCCAGAGAAAAATACAAAGCCTAACCACCTAAAAACTTTCAAGGTGGGGCTTTTCAACCTTGACACTATTGACATTTTGAGCCTGATTATTCCTCAGTCAAAGGTCGGGGGGCTGTCCTGTGCATTGTGGGACATTTAGCACCAGTAACATGCCTTCCCCGGGTGCAACAGCCAAAAATGTCTCCAGACATTGCCAAATGTCCCCTGGGGGCAAAATCATACCCCCCTCGCACCCCCCCCCCCCGTCTCCTACCACTTGAGAACCCCTTTTTATAAGCAATTTGCCCAAGGGATTTTCTATCCTTTCAATCCAATACTAAAAATATTGGACCTTGAATTTTGTATGTCTCCCTTGTCTTTTAATTTCATTTTTCCAGTAATTCATTTTTATTGATTTTATTAAAGTATCTGTCTGTAAGGCACGGGGGAAATAAAAAAAAAAAAGCAAAGCAAAACCGGTTCCCCCCTCACGGGTTGGAGAAGCCCTGTTTGGGGGAAGACTGTAACAGACGCCCTTGGGAGAAGGCCCTTGGGGGAGGGGAGGACACAAGAACTATCCCCCCAGAATCCTGTCCTATCCTGACCAATCACTGGGGTGTGCGCTCCTAAACAGAGCCTTTTCATATTTACATTTTTAAAAACCATGTGGGAAAGACACAGACCCTCCCCTTACCGTTTACCAGCTTCCCGTCTTGCGCGCCTTGCAAGGTTTTCCTAGTCTGGGCAGACAGACAGACATTGACATGTCCTCCGTCTCTCCCTCTGACAATGGATTTGCAAGCGGTGGCCGACCTTTGGCCCTGAGAGGCAGTGCACGCAGGAAGCAAGCCGTCTCCACGCACGGCAGCAAGTAGATTACTTTCAGGCTCTTGGCAATGCCGTTTTTATTGTCGATGTCATCCACTTCAGCTCTGTATATTAATATGTCTCTTTCTGATTTCAAATGAAATACATGCTTATTATAAAATCTGAGTATCCTCGAAATCTGTACCTCTAAAGGTAAAAATATAACTCTAATCTCACTCTGCCCAGCTCCTCATGAACACTGTGTCGAGATCGTTTTCCAGAGCTGTGGGTCCCTATAAATGTGTGTAGGTGTGTACGTATATATGTATATTTATATACACATTAAATACATATGTTTAAACAAAGGGAATCTTACTGTGTATTCTGGTCTATAACAAGTGTCCGTAGATATTAAAGGTTACATAAACAAGAAATGCCAGGCACAGGTTCTGATACTAAAATGAGACCAACTTAAAAACAATATATTTGTAAAGCAAAGAATTACAGAATATACCTCTCCAGATTTCAGAAATGTGAGAATCCGCCTTTGTGTAGCCGTTCGGTAGTATGTTTATTTCCTTAAAGTTCACCCAGAAGGATTGTTCTCATGCAGTATTTATTAAAATGTATGTTTTCTGTCTAACATTATTGAACAAAACAAATATTTCCCTGGACCAGCCTAACCATCTTATTAACTGTAAATTGCATTATCTGAAACGCAATCAATATTCTTCTGGTATACAGTACTCCTAACATATAATTCTAAACCACATTAGTACAGGGAGAAGTCTGCAGAAGATTTAGCAGGCTTTGTCTTGTCGAGCTATTGTTCACATTTCTTCATCCAAACCCTGCAGTCTGAACTGAGCATTAATTATCACCGAGAGCAGGGAAAATGTCATTTAAAAGAGAAAAAAAAAACAACCACTGACAATCACAGGTCAAGAAACGGCACTCCTAGGTCTGGATCCCCAAATCAAACATTCTTTCCAAGAAGGAATTTTATATTTTTATATTCCAAGTTCTGATCTGCAGGCTGTGGGTGACCCGATGGTGGTGAGGGTATGGTCTCTGCCTTTGCAGAGATCTCTTAGGACATGACTTCCCGCTTTAAGAAAGGATATACTGGCAGCATCCGGGGCGCCCAACCCTTGATGTCAGCTCGGGTCGTGAGCTCACGATTCGTGGGACCAGGCCCCATGTGGGGCTCTGTGCTGACAGCGCAGAGCCTGCTTGAGATTCTCTCTCTCCCTCAGTCTCTGTCTCTCCCTTTCACAAAATAATAAATAAACTTTAAAAAGAAAAAAAGAGTATACTGTGAAACATTTTGCTCTTTGGTGATTTATGCTCATGTACTGGGTATCAAGTAAGCACTTTTGCTGGTTAGGTGTGTATTAATGCCTCCTTCTAAGGGGATGCAGGCTTCTTTTACCTCCTATCGACTAAAATTTTTTAAAGTTTCCTTAAATTGAATTTCTGCGAAATGAATCCCACCTCATAAAATCAGACAGGCTTTCCCAAAACAAAAGAAAACAACACCAAAAAAGCATTGTCTTGGCATGCAAGTATAATTTAAAAAGCAGGCATCCAAGAGCACCTGGGTGGCTTAGTTGGTTGAGCATCCGGATTTGGCCCAGGTCATGATCTCATGGTTCGTGGGTTTGAGCCCCACGTCAGGCTTTGTGCTGACAGCTAGCTCAGAGCCTGAAGCCTGCTTCAGATTCTGGGTCTCCCTCTCTGTCTGGCCCTCCCTCCCCTGCTTGCGCTGTCTCTGTCTCTCAAAAATAAATTTTAAAACATTTTAAAAAACATTAAAAAAAAAAGCAAGCACCTAAAAAATCACAATACTGAAAATGCATGCATTGAGCTAACATTCAATCCATTTTCATTGTTGAATTAACATATTAAGAATACTAACATTGGCCATATTTTTCAAATTCCTCTTGTCCTTTAAGGGCTCATCCACTTCCTAAGTCTGACTCAGAGAGTGCCAACACAACCATCCCTGTGGAAGGAAACATCGAGATCTATCCAGAAACCCTGACGATGACTGGTTGGGTGTCTGTTTCACATCCAGTCTCACCATGAGTATTATGGGTCCCGCGGCTTTAGGGTTTGGTGAAGTTCTGCTTTACACTCACGCCTCCATACATATTTAGCTGTGCCTTTAAAGGAATTTTTTTAAATAGGTTTTGCTTTAATTTACTTCTAGAATTTACTTTGGTCTTACCAATGGATTTGGTAAAGAGGTTAAGTGGATAGTTGATTAGTTTCCTAAGACTACAGAATCTAATATCCAAGCTTCAGCGTGAGTGGTCTGATTTCTAAAAACACAGCTTTCTCCTGACTGATCTGGTGAATCTGACCCAACGAATGCCTCCACCGCTCTCACTGGAGAGGCAGCTCCAAGGTGTCCCGAGTTTTCACTGCCGGTTGTCACCATCAGGTGATCCAAGACGCCATAACTGCACAGTCTGATAGTAAACACACGCTTCCGTGTACAGATATGTTTACAGCTACCACAGGTGCTGGATTTAAGATGACACACCTTTGGGGCACCTGGGTGGCTCAGTTGGTTAAGCATTCGACCCTTGATTTCAGCTCAGGTCATGATCTCACAGTTCGTGGGATCGAGCCCCACATAGGGCTCTGTGCTGACAGCACACAGAGCCTGCTTGGGATTCTCTCTCTCCCCCTCTCCACCCCTCCCCTACTCTCTCTCTTTCTCATAATACACAAACAAACAAAAAAGGATAGGCACCTGGGTGGCTCAGTTGGTGGTTAAGCAACTGACTTCAGCCAGGTCATGATTTCACAGTCTGTGGGTTTGAGCCCCGCGTCGGGCTCTGTGCTGACAGCTCAGAGCCTGGTGCCTGCTTCGGATTTTGTGTCTCCCTCTCTCTCTCCGTCCCTTCCCCACTCACACACTCTCTCTCTCCTTTTTTTCAAAAATAAGTAAACATTAGGAAAATAAATAACCCTGGATTCCACTAGTCACTGAAAGAAGAAAATCACTTAATCTACTCTGTATAATTTGCCATAATACTCAAATCTACAGGCTTTAGATGACAAGGCTTCCCTTAACAAGAGGTGTCCGTAGAAATCCTGAGACTGTCCGCTGACATCACCGTCACATCAAAACCCTGACCACACACACACACACACACACACACACACACACACTCACTCACTCAACTTATGAGATCTCAAGCGTACAGAATTTCAAATGACATCAGCAATGGCTACTATGATTTTCTGGGCCGGAAAAAACCTCACAACGAAGAGTCCAAAGTGTTTTAACAGTTGCCAGGAGATCGGGACCGCAATTTCCTGCCAGGATGCCACCCCACAGGTAAATCCTCCTCTGTAATCATCCAGGATTAGTTCCCCCAGCAGGTGCTAGGTCCTCCCTCCGGAACTTTCCTGGTGCCCAGGATACTATCAGTTACCAAGGCCTACAGATCATGATTTTTTTAAAGGGAGGAGCGATAGGAAGGAAATCACTAATTATAAGGTTGGTTTGGTGGGAAGGAAGGAAGGGAGCCCTATAGTTCTAGCTTTGATTTGTCATTATGGGTTGGAAAAAGATATATTGAGGTCCTAACCCCTGTTACCCCAGAATGGGAGCTTATTGGGAAATAGGATTTTTGCAGATGTAATTAGTGAAGATGGGGTCACCCTGGAGGAGAGTGGGCCCTTAATCCAATATGACTGGTGTCCTTACAAGAAGCAGGCAGACCACCATGTGACACACGAGGGAATGTCACGTGACTGCAGAGGCAGAGACTGGAGGAGGCAGAGGTTGGAGAGATGTGTCTGCAAGCCAAGGACACCAAGGGTGTCCAGCCATACCAGAAATGGGACGAGACAAGGAAGGATTCTACCCAGAGTCTGAAAGAGAACTTGACCCCGGTGACGCCTTGATTTTGGACTTCCCGCCTCCAGAACTGTCTGACAATCTAGTTCTAGGGTCTCAGTGCCCCAGCTGGTGGTACTCTGTTAATTTTTTTTTAATGTTTATTCATTTTTTGAGAGACAGAGAGCACAAGCAGGGGAGGGGCAGAGACAGGGGGAGACACAGAATCTGAAGCAGGCTCCAGGTTCTGAGCTGTCAGCACACAGCTGACATGAGTCAGGACATGAGTCATGACATGACGTGAGTCATGGGGCTAGAACTCAGGAAACGCGAGATCATAACCTGAGCAGAAGTCACACACTCAGCCGACTGAGCCACCCAGGCGCCCCTGGTGGTACTCTGTTAAAATAGGAGACTGACCCACATGTAGACGCCAGGTGACATTGAACCAGACCTTCGTCTTCCTGAGAGTTTTTGTCACTGTATAAAACAGCCTGGGGGCATCTTGATGGCTCAGTCAGTTAGGCTCTGACTTCGGCTCAGGTCATATCTTGTGATTCGTGAGTTCGAGCCCTGAATCGAGCTTTGTGCTGACAGCTCGGAGCCTGATGCGGGGCTTGAACCCACAGACCATGAGATCATGACCTGAGCTGAAGTCAAATGTTTAACCAACTGAGCCCCCCAGGTGTCCCTAAAAAGCTGCATCTTAAGCTCACCAAGTTGTGCACATTAAGTACATATAGCTTTTTGTATGTCCAAAAAAACCCCCCAAAACACAAAATAAATATTTTTTAAAATAATAAAATAAATAAAATAAAACAGGCTGTGAGGCAGGTTCCACAGGACTGTGGGGAGACTTTTGTGTAAAATAACTAGAAAACTCTGGTTATAATTTGTGTTCGTTCAATTCTTCTATAAAACTAGCTCAGAAAGAGTGGGACAATGATTAACTGGCATTTGGTGGTTCACACTTGGGACAAGCTCCGTCACACTCAGCGCAGACCACATTGAGAGTGCCAATTCCTCGCGTGGATATGGAACAAACCCCGGCCCGGGAGGGGGTCCGGCCTCCTGGCCCACAGCGGGTCCTGGGCACTGCCATAGGGCTGGGTTACATCTTCAGGAAGAAATTCTGAAAGCAGCACTCAAACTGGCAAGCCAAATGATGACAAGTTTTACTGAAGACAACAAAACAAAGCAAGTCTATCTACAGTGTTCTAAGGGTAAGTTGACCTTTACCACTTTCTAGAAGGTCTAAGTGTCGATTTACACCAGCTGTGCTGGCCTTGAGGTTTTTGCCTCCATTTTTCCTTGATTGTTTTAAATTTCACAACTAATTTGTAAATTGCATTCTCCATTTAAAAGATTCAAATGAAGGGCCCCTGGGTGGCTCAGGCCGTTGAGCATCTGACATTGGCTCAGGTCATGATCTCTCCATTCGTGAGTTTGAGCCCTGTGTCTGTATCAGCACAGAGCCCATTTTGGATCCTCTGTCTCCCTCTCTCTCTGCCCCTCCCCCCCCTCAAAAATAAATACTTAAAAAATGAAATTAAAAAATGAAAGACTCAAACGAAGCCCACCTCGCTAGCTCAGTCAGTGGAACATGCAACTCTCATTCTAGGGGTTAACGGGTCACGAGTTCAAGTCTCCACCTTGGGGGCAGAGCCTACTTAAAAATATTAAAACTAAAAGATTCAAATGATCCCTTCAACTCACCCCATTCCCACCTTCCTCCTCAGAGACGGCCACTGTTAGCAGCAGGTTCAGCTTGTTGATTGTTTTTCTGACGCGTTTCCACACATGCATGTGCGCGGAGGCACAGAGAGCGTGTAAAACATAAACGTCACTCTCTTTTTTAAACTAAGCCTCAACAAGCCAGTAAGGTTGTCCTTTCCCCCTTAGACGAGGCCTGTATATTCAATCTGAATTTTATTACAGTGTCATAGCCTCACACTGTGCTCTTGGAATTTTGAGCTTTTATGGTTTCTGTTGGGGATTTGATAGAAACTATTTATAAGTATGCTTTAAGTTTTTTTTCATGTTTATTTTTGAGAGAAAGAGAGAGAGGGAGAGAGTGGGTGAGGGGCAGAGAGAAAGGAAGACACAAAATCTGAAGCAGGCTCCGGGCCCTGAGCTGTCAGCACGGAGCCCGATGTGGGGCTTGGACTCACAAACCCCAAGATCACGACCTGAGCTGAAGTCGGAAACTTAACCAACTGCACCCCCCAGGTGTCCCATAGGTACCCTTAAAATCAATTTGCATTTAACGTTAGGGCACTGTTGCTACACAACTATGTACAATAGAGTAATACAGGTCTTACGACAAATGAAAGCGGAGGTCATAGAGAAAAAGGCGAGCTGCACCCGTGAAGCTAACGGCGATTAAAGTCCATGTTCAGAATGCGCGTGAATGTGGGTTATCATGCCTGCGCATCCAGTGATAAGGGTTGAAAGGTTCCAAACTGAGGATGGGCTTTACAAAGATTCTATAGGACCTGCCATCAAAATTGTTCCCTTCTTAGGCCACAGGGCCTCTCTTGCCCATCTCTAGGCTTGCTGGCCCCCAGTCCTTTTCTTTTCCTTCTTCTTTCTTTTCCTTCTTTTATGGAGGCTCCATGCCCAATGTGGGGCTTGAACTCACAACCCTGAGGTTGAGGGGCAGCTGTGCTCCAACTGAGCCAGCCAGGCACCCCTGCCCCAAATCCTGTTTATATCCTTTTTCCTTCACTCTGCACGCAGCCTGTCCACCTGCGCCCTTCCAGAATGTGTGTTGGCTTTGACCTTCCCCAGAGCCACAGTGGGGCCCTCATGGCCTCTCTCCCGAATCGAGCTTGCATCTCCTGACCAAATGCTCTGGCGCCCTGGTGCCCTTGAAAACGTCCAGGCTCCTGCTATAGGAGATGAAGTGGGCTGGGCACTTTTCTGGGATAATGATTTGAAGTTCTAGTTAGCTCTCATAAGAAAAATGTGGCCATGCCTTCAGGTTCTCCATGGCCCACCTCCTCATGGGCGGGCTGACTCTTCCGTCTGTGAATCCTTGGGTGCTGTATGTAACGAGATTAAGTCCAGTTTTATGGGGAAGGAGATCCACAATTTTCCACTATATTCTCAAGGACTTTCTTGATGCCCGTACAAAAGGGCATAAGAACTTTTAAATATGAGAATCTCTTCTGAATTTCAACATTGGCCAGAGGGCACATTTAAATTGGCTACTCATTCTTTCACCCATTAAAATAAAGGTGGGGGGGGGCGCCCAGCTGGCCCAGTCTGTCAGGCAGGCACCTCTTGACTTCAGGTTTGTAAGCGTGAGCCCCATGTGGGTATACAGATTACTTAAAAATTAAATCTTTTAGGGGCGCTTGGGTGGCTCAGTTGGTTAAGCGTCGAGCTTCGGCTCAGGTCATGATCTCACAGCTTGTGGGTTCGAGCCCCGTGTCTGGCTCTGTGTTGACAGCTAACCTGGACCCTACTTCAGATTCTGTATCTCCCTCTCTCTCTGACCCTCTCCTGCTTGCACTCTCAAAAATAAATAAAAAACATTAAAAAATTTTTTTTAATTTAAATCTTTTAAAAATAAAAAAAAATTTTTTTAAATAAAGGCGACAGGGCCATACACTGCCCTTCAGCGGGATCAGCCCTTCATCAAGGGAAATCACAAGATGAGCATGTACCTGTATAGCCAAGGCTTTGTGGGAAATGCTGAGGTTGACCTATGATTCCCAGCTACGACCTTGGCTTTTTATGATCAGGTTGTTTTCAGTTTGCTTCATTTTCCCCATAACACTTACTACCATCTAACTCGCTATGTCTTCTAGTTATTCATTTTTTCTTATTGTCTGTCCCCCTCCGTTAGGGCTGTACATTTCATGAGGTTGGTAGGAACCCAATCCATTTCTGTTGAATGAATGAACGAACGGGGTGTTCTCCCACTGCCCAGCGGGGCTCTCTCTGTTACCTTTACTCCATCTCAGTCTCTCCGTCCACGTCTAAATTCAGCCGGACTCTGAGCCCTCATTTCCAATTGCCTCAGATCTTCTCCTCCTCCTTTTGGCCTCTGCCTCCGCCACCATTTTGCCCAGTGACCCATGAACTAGCTTCCTAAACATCTCCCTGGCTTAGCTCTTCCCCTGGTACACCCTAAATTGCCATGTCATATTAATTCCTAAAAATATCACTTGGATAATATCTTTCCCCACCCTCACCCCCCAAAAAGGGAAGCAATCACAATGGCTCTAAAAAACAAGATTATAACTTCCTCTTTATACTTCTCTGTTTTTTTTCTAGTTTTTCCACATTAAAAGATAAAACCCCCAAAAGGTTCCCGCGTGCTTACACAAAGACTCTCCACCGTGTGGCCATCGCTGTTCCAGACGCTGCCTGTCCCCCTCCTCCCCAACTCTGAACGGTCTCCACCCTCCTGCACACAGATGGAGCTGAGCTCTGCCCTGAACTCCAGTGACAGAGTCTCCCTCAGATCTCATGAAAGGAAACCAGATGGGTCGGGGCGATTCCAAGGCACCAGGGGGCCACAGACGTCGTCAGATGGAAGCCATATGTCGGTCAAAGTCGCACATCTGACCAAGTAAGAGGCCCCAAAAGCAAACACTTGAGGCCTTGGTTACATCACTCACTCCAGCACTCTGAAATTCCTTCTTCTTGCTCCATTCTACTTAATTTGAACTTGGAGCATTGCGCTGATGTTTCTCATTGCTTACTTTTTTATTGCTAGAATGGCCACTGCGCTTTACCACTCAACAAACCATAGGAAATCGAAAATGCGAGCCCTCCTCTGCGGAAAAATGAAATTGATTTTTTTAAATCCAGTTGGATTCACCAGAAACAACTGCCTTTTAACACTCATCTGAACCCTTACCTAATTATTTTTAGGGCTTTGGGCTAGAAAGCAAATTGCATTATGTTCTTCTAAAAGTATATACTTACAGACCCATCTGCAATCCCTTCAAAGCAATCTCTGCAAGTCACTACTGGAATACATATTGTTATAAACTCTGTTAGATCATAGAATTACGGGGCTGGAAGTGATCTAGAGAGCTGGCAGGTCCCCACGGTCTTCAAAACACCTATTAGCGAGGCCAGAAACTAAATGTGCTTGTTCTGAAATTTCCTGCTGTTTCCACCTTCCCAAGCTGTAAAAATATTTTCATGTAGAATGAGACCAAATCCATAGCATGTATATTATTTTTTAAAATGTTTTTATTATTTATATTTGAGAGAGACACAGTGCACATGTGAGTGGGGGAGGAGTAGAGAGAGAGGGACACACAGAATCCGAAGCAGGCTCCAGGCTCTGAGCTGTCAGCACAGAGCCCAACGCGGGGCTCGAACCCACGAACATGAGATCATGAGTGAAGCCGGAGGCTCAACCGACTGAGCCATCCACGCGCTCCCCCTGCCTTTTTTTAAATTTAAATACTTATGGGGGCGCCTGGGTGGCTCAGTCGGTTGAGCCTCTGGCTTCAGCTCATGTCATGATCTCGCGGTTTGTAGGTTCGAGCCCTAGGTTCAAGCCCCGCGTTGGGCTCTGTGCTGACAGCTAGCTCAGAGCCTGGAGCTTGTCTTTGGATTCTGTGTCTCCCTCTCTCTCTGACTCTCCCCTGCTCACGCTGTCTCTCTCTCTCTTTAAAAAAAAAAACAAAACATTTTACAAATTAATTAATTTTTCAGAAAAAGAATTCAGGAAGACTTTCCCAGTGCTCAGATCCATGACTGTTCCCCTTGCTACGCGCATCCGCAGGGCTCACGTGCACATCTGAGGCCAGCCCCACCCTTTCCAGTCCTACATTGTCACTGGGTTATCACACTCAGCAGCCACCAGCAGCCCAATGTCATCAACGGAGTTGACCCTCCTACCCGCATTCCCATGACAGAAGCTGGCAGAAAGGACAGGCTCTGTGACATTTATTCCAAAGCCCTGGCCAGACTCCTCACCTGGACAGATGCTCAGGAGCATGTTTTTATACAGTAAAAGCAAGTCGGTCCTATCCTAAAATGAAACCTGTGTTAGAAGTCCCAGTCTCCCTCCTGTCACCCTCCCCCACCCCATGCTGACTTTTCCGCCTCTCTCCTCCGATGTTCAGACCTTCTAGAAGCTCCACCTCCCTTTAGCTGGAATAGCAAGGTGCATGCGGCATTCATCCGTCCAGTGCGTGTGCTTTGAGCAGTGCACCACCCACTCTACGCGGACATTCTCTGTGCTTCACAACAGGACTTTGACGTGCATCCTCTGCTGATCCTCGCTCAGCTGGCAAAGGATCTGAGGCACAGAGAAGTTCAGTAACTTGCCCAAGGTCACACAGCCAGTAAGTCGTAGATGGAGCAAGAGACTTGAACCCACAGGTCCAACGTCAGAGGCCATGCTCTCAGACTAGCTTGCTCAGCCTCCTTGCAGGCCTGGGGCCTCTTAGCACTGATGTCAACGGTGCTCAGTGTTAGGAGGAGGGAGGAGGTGGGGTGATGTATAGAAGGAGAGAGCCTGATGCTTCTCTAAGAGTGAGACACTGAAATCGGGGCCAGCAGATTGGAGAGTCAACCATGGATGGAGGTCAGGAGGCACGGTTCAGCCCAGCAAATCATTCATTCATTCATTCATTCATTCATTCGTGGTATGAGGCTGAACTGCCACCAACTGCCTCTTCCTCAGACACACTGGCTCCCGCTCCAGCTCCTAAGGCAGGAGGCAGAGCTGACGGTCAAGCACTTGTTAACCCTTTAAGTACTGACCTCGTGCGGGGCTGTCATTAACCCAGGGGATCAAGCGCTGCTGCAGGATGCTGGGCACGTGCATGAGGACACTTCCCTCTCCTCCCGATACTATATGATGCCCAGCTGGCAGGCAGCCATCCCCCTCTGAAGGCCCTCCCTCACTTGAGGTCCTGGCTCCTAAGACTCTCTTCAAGGGAAGAAGCCAAGTAACCCTGACTCTTGACGCACTCAGTGTACAGTGATGGCCGAGGTGACATCTAAGCCCGTCTCTGCCACCAAGTTTAGGGGAGGGATCTACCCCACCCCTCCAGTCTCCGGGGGCCACCCGGTGTTTGATGTACAGATCTGAAAACCAGACAATGGCGCAGTCCATAAGAACCCAATTGTGCACACCTTCTGTCTCTCTTACACTTGAATTTAAAAGTTTAAGACATCAGGCGACGTGGTTTACTTTTGGTTCTTGTTAGCATTACGGGAAAAAGATACCATCTGAGCTGGGACAGACCTCTGAGAGCAGCTAGTACAGCATTTACCAAAGTGTGTTCCGTGGAACCCAGCCCAGAGGGCTGTTTTACCAAAAAGAAGTGGGTTCACAATATCGGCTCCAAAACCAAGTTCATTGGCCTCTGCCCCTCATAAACCTGCATGTCAGTATCACTTGCGGCGCCTTCTGGAACAGGTACCGGATTCACTCAACAGCATGATCCAAAAGCCAGGGAGTTGTTTCCAACTACACCTTTTCCCTTATTTCTTGCGACTCCACCTCAGAACTCTTCTCAGATCTGACCGCTTTTGCCCATTTTCACCCCCATCACCCAGCGTCGCTGGTGTCTCTCCTCCAAAATACTACAGGCCTCCCATTGGTCTGCCTCTTTCCTATAAAACAGCAGGGTCTCTGCAAAACACACAAACATCACTCCCCAAGTTAAAATTTTCAATAGCTTTCTGTCTCTCCCCCAGGATAAAGTCCAAAATCCCCCCAAAGGCTTTTATTTTCTTAAGTTTTATGTTTTTTATTTATTTTTGAGAGACGAGACAGCATGAGCAGGGGAGGATCAGAGAGAGAGGAAGATACAGAATCTGAAGCATGCTCCAGGCTCTGAGCTAGCTGTCAACACAGAGCTTGACGTGGGGCTTGAACTGTGAGATCATGACCTGAGCCGAAGTTGGACACTTAACTGACTAAGCCATCCAGGTGCCCCAAAATTTAACTATTTTTACACTACCTGGAGATGTTTTAAAGCTAAGAAACCCCACAGAAATTAGAAATTCTAATTAAGAAGGAACAGCCAAGCAGTGGAGGTGAGAAGCTGGTTTTTCATCACTCACACTGAAATAAAATTGATTTATTAAAGAGTTAAATGAGGGGCACCTGGGTGGCTCAGTCGGTTGAGTGTCCAACTTGATCTCAGGGTTCGTGAGTTTAAGCCCCATGTTGGGATCTGTGCTGACAGTGCAGAACCTGCTTAGGACTCTCTCTATCCTTCTCTCTGCCTCTCTCCTGATCATGCTCTCTCTTATTAAAAAAACAAAACAAAACAAAACAAAAACAGGGGCACCTGGTGGCTCAGTCGGTTAAGCGGCCAACTTTGGCTCAGGTCATGATCTCATGGTTCGTGGGTTTGAGTCCCACGTCAGGTTCTGTGCTGACAGCTCAGAGCCTGGAGGCCGCTTCAGATTCTGTGTCTCCCTCTCCCTCTGCCCCTCCCCCACTCACACTCTGTTTCTCTCTGTCTCAATAATAAATAAAAACATTAAAAAATTTTATAAATAAACAAAAACAAAAACAAACCTGAGCTGTCTCATTCCTACGTGTGGTCCACTTGGCAGATACAATACTTCTTTCTCCAGCTGTGCGAACATGGCTGGCTACAGTTGACCCTTGAACAACTCACGACTTAGGGGCATCGATCCCCCCTTACCTGCCACAGTCCAAAAGCCATATATCACTTTTGACTCCCCCAAACCTAACTACTAATAGCCTACTGTTGACTGGAAGCCTTACTGGTAACAGTTGATTTACACTGATTCTGTATGTTATATGTATATTACATATTGTATTCTTGCAGTGAAATATGCTACGGGGAGAAAATGTTATTAACAGAATCATCAGGAAAAGAAAATACATTTATAGTACTGTATTATTAAAAAAAAAATCTACCGGTAGTGGGCCCGCAAAGTTCAACCCTGCATCATTCAAGAGTCAATTGTATCAAGGGGCGCCTGGGTGGCTCAGTTGGTTGAGCATTCGGCTTCAGCTCAGGTCATGATCTCACATTTGTGGGTTCAAGCCCCGCGTCGGGCTCTGTGCTGACAGCTAGCTCAGAGCCTGGAGCCTGCTTCTGGTTCTGTGTCTCCCTCTCTCTCTGACCCTCCCCTGCTTGCGCTGTTGTCTCTCTCTGTCTCTCAACAATAAATAAAATTTAAAAAAAAAACATAAAAAAAGAGTCAATTGTATTCAACTAGATAGCTTTAAAGAGAAAAGGAGGGGCACCTAGGTGGCTCAGTCAGTTGAACATCTGACTTCGACTCAGCTCCTGATCTCAGGGTTCATGGGTTCGAGTCCCATGCCAGGCTCTGTGCTGATAGCTCAGTACCTGGGGCCTGCTTTGAATTCTATGTTTCCCTCTCTCTCTGCCCCTCCCCTTCTTGCGCTCTGTCTCTCTCTCTCTCCAAAATCAATAAACATTAAAAAAACACTTTTAAGAGAAAAGGAGGTATCATTAGCATAAATCTTGAAAGATAGAAACACACAACAGGAAAGGAAAGAGGACGCAGATGCCATGTTGGCCAGTTATTAAAACTAGAACTCTGGGGACTCAAACTCAGTGGTCGTTAATGAACGAATTCAAACAAACCTTCACTGAGTGTGCAGCACGGGTGCCAGCCATTAGACTGTGTGCCTGGGCGCCCTGCAGCTCAGAGAAGGTAGCTAGGCCGTTGGTTTTTTTTTTAATGTTTATTTATTTATTTTGAGAGAAGGAGAGAGACCAGGAAGGGTGAGAGGCAGAGAGAGAGAGGAGAGAAAGGACTGCAAGCAGGCTCCGCAGGAGCACCGCGGGCCGCTCCGGATGCAGCCGTGACGCCGGGTGAGGGAGCGATGGTGTGCCATCAACCTCAGCAACCCTTCCATCCTTTCTTTCCGAGCAGCTAACAAAGCCCTGACTCCACCTCTCCTCCGGGTGCTGTGTATTCGGTCCCCGAGCCCCTGTGCTCTCTCCTCCCTGTCCTGCCTTCGGGGTGGCGGTTCTGGTAGAAGGGCAGGGAGTTTGATACGAGGGTCAAGAGTCCATTCACTAGGGTTCTTCATCAACACTTTGGAGATGGTGTGAGAGGCGGCTGAGCCTTCCTGGGAATTCTCTTCACTGGCCATCTGAGAAGGTTCCAGAGCCCAGGTCGGGTAAAGCTTCGTGGGCAAATCCATTCAAAGCCTAGTCACAGACAGAAGCTCCTTCTAGATCTTTGGATTCCAGTGGAGGTTGGTGCTCACAACTCAAGCTCGCTACAAAGTAGCCTGGAAAGAATGATACAGCCCAGAGGGAGCAGAAAAAACAAAGCCCCAACAAACCCCGGCAAGAGAAAGAACAGGGGACGCTACTTACTTTCTCTGATTTACGGACCTGATGAGCTGTGCTGAGGGTGAAATGACGTAATACCAGCAAAGCTCTCAGCCCAGTGCTCCGCAGGGACGTCCATCTCAACACAAGACAAAACCAAAACATTAAAAAGAGCGCTGACCTAACCTTGGACATTGCAGATCTACAAGTTTGGGGGTCTTTCTGTCTTCTGGAGAGCCACAAAACTCTCTCTGGGAGGTCATTTACGAGGAAGCAGACTCTCCCCGAAGAAGGAGGCCATGACAGCCCTGTCTCCCTGCAGTGGCTGCTTCTGGTCAGGGAAACGCCAAGAAGCCTTTATTCATCTGAGGATTCTCATTTGCCCTCAACTCAAAATAATTTTGTGTCAAAGTGGCATAGTTTGGGGTGACATACCCTGATTTCCTTCAAGTCCAGTAAGCATTAGAAAGGGGGGAAAAAACTGATGTGTTCCACCAACTTCCAAAAATAAAGGTAGCAGTAAATAACCTAATGAGATATAAAGAAAAGTGGAAATTGTTGTACAAGCTAATGATTACTACTATAGAAACTCCTACCTTTGTCAAAAGAACTCAAAATGTATAAGAATGTCACTAGAATATTATCTGCCTTTAAATTACAGCATTTGACAACCTAATACCTTTCTTAATCCGCTTTTCCTAAATTATATGTTTTTTTTAAAAAATCACTGAATCACCTACTCAGACTTCAGAGTCGGCTAAGTGTTTTGTATGAACATATTTAGCAGTACAATTTTAAAATCTTCCCACCTTAAATTTGAGGTTTGCTCCATTTCCCCCCAAATTCTCAACCCAGCCCCAATATTCCCTCTTTCCAAAGTTTTTCTCACTAATCACAATAGGTAATTAGGAAGTCAGCTCAGCCTTTTTCTGAATAATTTCCTGGTTTTGTTCTTACAGGAAAAAAGAACAGTAAGTTAGTAGGAAAACCCTAAAAAATATGTTGATTAAGAGCTTCAGTTTGACGAAGTGCAGGAAATCTGTCAGTTTCCCCAAAAGAAAGTTTTTTAACTAAAAAAAAAAAATCGAAACTATTCTTACAAAAAAATTCAGATGATGCCAATATTCTGAAGGGCTCATTTATTTAATCTATTTCATATTTTGGTTTCTGGGGCATAATCCATATCTGAGGTGTAAAGCCAACATTCAACCCCACATCCTCAGCCCAAGCCCTCTCCCTGAAGAAAAAGAACTTCAAGTTTTCGTTGGCAATGCTTTTTAAGTACAAAATACTTCGTGGGCAATCTCCTCTCAGTTTGTCCTTTTCTTTTCTTTCTTTCTTTTTCTTTTTTTTTTTTTTTTGGTCCTTAACTTTCACTATGAATATGTAAAACTTTGAAAGGTCACCAATGGTTTTGCATTTTCCCTGTCACTTCTTGAAAAGGAATCCCCCCGGCCCTCTGTGGTGGGTCAAGAAAAAGTTAGTAATTTATGGGTAATTTAAGCTGCTGAAGAACTCCCGGAAGAGGGTTTTTAGTACACACGAGGGGGGGGGAGAAGTCTTGCTGGAGCCACCTGTTTCACTCCCTAACTCACTTAATCCCTAACCACTGGAGACGTGGGTGTAGACGGCCAGGATTGGAGGTGGGGGGCAGGGGGGGAAGGAGCTCCTAATGATAAAGCTGCAAGGTGGAACCTGCCAGGCCTGGGAGAGGGACCAGCAGGCGGGCGCCCCCTCCCTCCCGCGGCTGTGCGCACATCCAGACCCGGCCAAGCGCTGCTGGCGACACAGACGGGGACAGCCCCGGGGCCCCGCCTGCAGGCGCAAGGCGAGCGTGGCTCGGTTTCCTCCGCAGTTTGGCGCGGCCCCGCCCAGCGCGGTCAGCTGTCCTCGCCCAGACCCAGGCTCCACCCTCCGGGTTTACTTTCATATTCATCTAAGCCCTACCCACAATGCATTTGTAAAATATGAAATGCAAATAAAGGTTAGTGGGTAAGGTAATTTCTATAAATACTACTTTAAAAATAGCGATTTTGTTTGGTTTACCTTCTAGTTTAACAGGAGAGTGGTGCGCGTCTTATTTTTCATGCTGATGACCTAGGTCATGAAAAGTCTCCTTACTGAGAAAATAGTCTGGAGAGGAACTATAAATAATCAGAGATTCAAATGTAGCGATAGTTGGTCCGAGGGTTGTGGGTTATCGTTAAGCTGATTAACAATGTCTCCCCCCACAACCATCCTTGACTGGCTAGGCCTTTTGTCCCAGTCTAGGATGGTCGTTGTAGACATTTACATAAATTAACCAAAGTACATACAAAAGTAACCTTAGTTTATGTCCTTAAAAGAGAAAGACTTTCAAAATCATCTACTTGTTTATAGTTTTTTTAGTAAAAATATCTTACTGGCAGCATTTATGCATTAACCTTCAAAGTGCCTGCAAAACAAACTAAAACAAAACCAAGAAAACAAAAGAAGAACCTACAAGAATGACTTAATTAGCTTTAAACCTATTCAAGAGCATATTTGATTTTTAGAAATCCTGTAAGAAAGATTGTTAACTTGTGGCGAAACAGCATTGTAGGTCTATTATAAATCAGAAGGGAAGAAGAAAAAATCGATTTGAAGAATATATATAGAGTCATCTCATGTATTTGTGTATATAAATATACGCGTATTTGTAGATGGATAGAAAAAATCTGGAAGATACACATCAAATTATTAACACTGTTTACATAACTCAAGGAGGGCATTTAAGGAATCTTTCAGAATTAGAAATATGTATAGAAAGTTTGTTGCTATATTTTTAGTTATTTTGTAGGTGCCTGTGACTCAGTAGAGCACGTACGCTTCCTGCAAGGCTTGCTTATTTCACATATAAAGTGCATAGGTTCCCAGACCCAGATCGATACCCAATTAAAACCAGGTCCAAGAGGAGGGGTCAGTCAGTTTCCACTCTATATCAAAGGTTCCTACTCGTCCACATTCATCCATCTTTTCAGTTGTCAGCCAGCAGCTGTCATTTTGTTGGTTCTTTGCTGTGTGATCTGTTAGAGTTGACACTAAGGTTTAAGCAACAGGTTGAAACACATTGGATGACTTCATAAGGAAATAAACTTGACAGCCTTGTTGAGAATCTGCACCCTGAATTGTAAATGTGCTTTAAAAAAAAACCCGCTTGAAAAAAACAGAGGGAAAGGTTCTATGTCTACTAAATCTTGACAGACAAAAAGGGCATCATTTGTTAATGAGGACCGTGCTTAGCTGAGGAGCACTTGCAGGTCATGTTCACCGACTGACAGGGGCTGGTGAAAACGGGTGCTTCCTGTCAGGCTTGTTAAACTTAATTCTTAAGTTAAATCCTGAATCAGAAAGCATTAAGATACAAAGTTCCCAGATTCAAGGCGACTGGTTGTCTAGAAACGTTAGAATACCAGAATCTTGGTCAATGTTGTAAACATGATAGGCACTTGATCCTCTGCTTCGGATGACTCAAAACCTACCCGGAGAGGTCTGTCGTGCAGGAGACAGGCTAAGAAGTAAGCTTTTGCTTTTGTAATTCCAACCCACGACTCAGGCCAGCGATGACGATTCCCTCAGATCATGTTGTCAGTGTCGGGTAAACTTCCCACAAAGATATATCATCGGGGGGAGCGTAGCATCCGTATAAAATAAAATTTTAAAAATCAATGAGAGAGATCTCGTTGAAATGAGGGTTGATCATTCAACGTTGTCCCTTCTGGAAGTATTCAGTGACCCTGCCTGTTACATTCCATTCCCTTGTGTGCTCACAGCTCCTAGAGGGAGGCCTGACGTATTGACATGTGTCCAAGAAAAAGAATAAGGCAAAAATAAGGGGCGTCACCTCCAAGATGAGATGGGGAAAAGTCTGTAGTTTTTATGAGTGCGCTGGAACTCTCTTCCTTGCTCTCCTGCTCTCCTGCTCGCGCTCTCTCTCTCCCTCTCCTGTTCTGTCCTCGTTCCTGGGGTGAGGCCCCATGAGCATGCTTGGAAGCAGATCTCTCCCCAGGGGAGCCTTGAGGTGACCACAGTCCCAGCCAATGTCTGCACTTCAGCCCATTTCAGAGTGACAGTCCCTGAGCCTGAGCACCCAGCTCACTGTGGCCAGATTCCTGACCCAGAGACGGTGAGACCAATGCTTGTTTGTCTGAAGTTGCTAAATTTGGGCTTAATCCTGGGCAGCAACAGATAACTAACACATCCATGCACTTTACCAAAAAGCCTCTGCTTCCAAAGACTCAAAGGGTGATCCACACGGGAAAGTGGACTGCTTAATCAATCCTCATTTTTGCACAGAAGTACTTCCCAGTGTGTTCTCATTCTAGTCACCATTCTTGACTTTGTTGGACAGACTTTGGGCTGTTCTAAAAAAAGCAAAACAAAACAAACAAACAAAAAAACCCTACCTTCCAAGAGGAAGATTTGCTACCACAAGGAATACTAAAAAAGAATAAGTTACAGCTTCCGAAGACAATTCTGCTTGGTTTCTGATCTCTTTTCGCCAAGGACCACATCACTGGAATGATTCTTCCTAGGTGATTATTTTGAAAGGGATAATGCTTACTTTAGATTTACTACTTTGCAAATGAGTTCTGCTGTGTTTATTTAGTATCTGGCAAATGTATGACATGTCCTACGATGATTACTCTTTGAGTTAGGTGCCATTGTCTCTGATTTATAAACAGAAAAGTGACACAGAGAGGGCTTGTTGGAGGGCAGAGCTCCGGAAGAGCCAGCACAGGAGCAGGAACCTAACCCAGGCGGTTCTGTTAGCCTCTTGGCTCTTTACTACAAAACTAACTTGTCTGCTTTGATTTCTAGTTGTTTCTCATACAATAATATAAACCCAATAACAAAGTATAGTTTCTTACTCATTGTGGTAAAACTTCACCTCTACTCAGATAATATTTCTATTTGATGGGTTTAGAAAATATACAAAACATCAAATTAATGTTCCTTCACACATTCTCCTGTAAGCGAAGGGAAACGAGGGGTGCCTGGGTGGCTTGGTTGAGCATCTGACTTTGACTCAGGTCATAGTCTCACAGTTTATGAGTTCAAGCCCCGTGGTGGGCCCTGTGCTGACAGCTCAGAGCCTGAAGCCTCTCTCTTTCTCTCTGCCCCTCCCCGACCCGCATGCTGTCTCTGTCTCAAAAATAAACAAACATTACAAAACTAAAAAGCGAAGGGAAAAGAAATCAAGGCATCTGTGTTTGGGCAAATTTAGGAAGGTACAAACTCACAAGAGCAAATTCGGATTTGGATCTTTATGTAAAACCTGGCAATTTCTTTTTTAAAGTAACATCAGACTTTGAATAAAACCTTCTACTCACTGGGCTAACCAGGATCTAACCGGAATGCTAGCCAAACCAGATTTGGACCCTGGCTTTCGGGAGCCGGCTTTACAGCAACGACCCTGTTAGAGACCCCAGAGGACTAGTTACTCCAGAGGGATCCTTCACTGAGAAGCCTACTTTTCCATTTTCCTTTTTTGTCTGTGAGGGTACCTGGCTGGTGTGTCCCCTCTGGCTAGAGCCAAGAGGAAGGTCTTTGCTGATTCCATTTCCTGGGACAATTCTCTCCCTTCAGTCCGTTCTTCCTCCTGGGAACCACAAAAGACCCTTTTTATGCCTTTATTGTATGTTGCTACGTAACATATCCTTTGCTGTTCTATAATAATTTGTAAATGTGTCTTAGGCCCCCAGGCATACTAGAACCTCTTTAGTGCTGGGAATCCAGTTGTATCCATTTCATTAGCCTGGCAATGCTTTGCACACAGGAGTTGCTTATTCTAAAGAAAGACAGAGGGGCGCCTGGGTGGCTCAGTCAGTTAAGCATCCGACTTCACAGCTCAGGTCATGATCTCGCAGTCCGTGGGTTTGAGCCCTGTGCTGACAGCTCAAAGCCTGGAGCCTGCTTCAGATTCGGTGTCTCCCCCTTTCTCTACCCCTCCCCTGTTCACACTCTGCATATGCACACATAGGGGAGGGAGGGAGAGGGAGAGAGAGAGAAAGAGAGAGAGAGAGAATCTTAAGCAGGCTCCACACCCAGCCCAGTGCAGACGCTGGGCTCGATCCCACAACCCTAGGATCACTACCTGAGCCAAAACCAAGAGTTGGATGCTTGACCGACTGAGCCACCCTGGTGCCCCAAGAATATTTTTAAGTGGATGAACAGTTTTCATCTCCAAAGATCCATATTATCAACTACAGACAGGACCAGGTGGCTTCAGAAGCTAGGCAAGCACCCAAAGATGCTCAGTTTCTAACCTTCAATCTGCTGCAGCCAACCTTGTCGAGATTCCAAACTGCTAAGAATATTGATGAAAGAGCAGGACACAGGATTCACACTGAACTTGACCATTTTGATGAGTTCCCAGGCTCCTCTTGTTGGACAGTGTTCTTTTTATTTATTTATTTAATGTTTATTTATTTTTGAAAGACAGACAGAGCACAGACAGAGAGAGACAGAGCACGAGTAGAGGAGGGGCAGAGAGAGAGAGAGAGAAAGATGGAGACACCAAATCTGAAGCAGGCTCCAGGTTCTGGGCTGGTCCACACAGAGCCCAGCGTGGGGCTTGAACTCACAAACCTTGAGATCATGACCTGAGCTGAAGTCAGATACTTAACTGACTGAGCCACCCAGGCACCCCTGGACAGTGTTATTTTCAAAAGGATACTTGATTTGTATTCATTTGGGCAGTAGTCAGCAATGTAAATGATTGCCCTCAGGGACTTCTTTTAACCCCTAAGCATCTGAATTCAAAATGGATTCTAGGCATCCATAGCTAACCCTTGAGTTTTCCTCTCTTCCATGCTTTACATGAAGTGATGGACACCATAATTTTAGTCAGGAGACTGTCAATATTTACTGGCACCCGCTTTTAGCCAGCACTGTGGCAAGGAACGCATAAGAGAAATACCCTCTGTCCTCACGTAGCCGAGTAAATAACATGATGTACCTCCACTCCTTTTTTGTCCAAAGTGTACGAGAACCCCAAAGTATGGTGTAAAGTCCCCGTGGCACAGTCTACAGATGAGGGACTTCAAACTGGAGAGGCTGGACGCCTCACCCAAAGACCCAGCTGGGACCCAGCCAGAACTTAACTCCCCTTTCCTGATGCAAAGCGTGATGCCCCTGGCCCCCAATTTTGATGGATGTGTAGAAATGTATGTTCAGCCTGAGGAATTTCCAAGGATAGAGAGAGACTATTTATGACTTCAAGAGCTTTTGCTGCACTTTAGGGGAGCCTGGCTGGCTTGGTCAGAGGACCCTGAGACTCTTAATCTTGGGGTTGTAAGTTAGAGCCCCAGGTTGGGTGTGCCAATTACTTAAAAATAAAATAAAGAGACCTTAATGCATTCTGAAGAAAATATAAGCACAACATCTACAGGGTAGGTTATTCAGTTTGTGACAATTGCTAAAGAAAAAAAGCTTCCTTAAAATTATAATAATACATGTAGTAAGGAATATTAATAGCAAAAGAATATATTTCCAAGGAAAGAACACATGTAATTTTTGACTCACAATTACTGATGGGAAATCAACAGTCATGTGATAACATCAGGCACAGAGGGATGTGTTCATGACTAGGAGTTTGGTTAAGAAGAAACTGCCAGGGGGCCCATGGGTGCCTCAGTCATTAAACGTCTGACTCTTGGTTTCAGTTCAGGTCATGATCTCATTGTTCGTGGGATTGAGTCCCACATCAGGCTCTTCACTGGCAGCATGGAGCCTGCTTGGGATTCTCTCTCCCTCTCTCTCTACCTCCCCTCCCCTCCCACTCAAAATAAGTAAATTACCTTAAAAAGAAAAAAAAGGAGGAAACTGCCAGGCATGGGGAGGGTCAAGGGACACCTACAACAGGGGACAGTGATCTCTTGGAGGCCACACAGGGTCACTTCGTGGGGAGGAAACAGCTGAAGCAAATGGTAACAGTCTCTTCTCTAGTGCAGTGTCACTTTCCTTGAAATAGCTTGTCATTTTCCTTTGCCTCCTCTAAGACGAAATAAGCAAGACTGCTCAGAAGTGAGGTTGAATGCCTCCAGTTTCCTGCACTCAGTACACACTCAGCAGACATTCATGACTAAATGAATGCCTCTCTATAGCATAGGTGCTGTCAGAATCCAATGGCTTAGTGGCAGGTAACTTGAGCGCAGTGCCACGTACAGAGAAAGGGCCTGGTGCCTAGAGCAGGCTGCTGTGCTTAAAGCAAAAGGCTGGTGCCACCTTGCTAGGAACTGAATGTTTAAGTCCCCCTCAATCCATATTTGAATCCATAGTCCCCAATATAATGTTATTTGGTAGAGAGTCTTTGGGTGGAGCCCCATGAACGGGATGAGTGCCTTTCTAAAAAGAGACAGGAGAGATGATCTCTCTCCACCATGCGAGGCCACGGTGAGAAGATAGACTGCTGCAAACCAAGAGAAGGGCCCTCACCAGAAACCAGACCTGCTGGCACCCCGCTCTTCGACTTCCAGCCTTCAGAACTCTGAAAAACCAACATTTGCTGCCCACACCCACCAGGCTGCAGTCATTTGTCTTTTTGGCCTCAGCTGACTGAGACACACTCCTCAGATTCCATTTCTGCGACTAGCGGCATGCTCATGCACAAGTTAGGCTCAGTTTTCTCAGTATTAAAATGGGTATAGGAATTGGGGTGCCTGGCTGGTCCAGTCAGTTGCATGTACTAGATTCGTGGCTCAGGTCATGATCCCAGAGTGGTGGGATCGAGCCCCGCATCGGGCTCCACGCTGAGCATACAGCCTCCTTGGAATTCTCTCTCCCTCTGTCCCTCCCTTGCTTATGCTCTGTCTCTATCTCTCAAATAAACTTTTTAAAAATAAAACGAGTATAAGAAAACAGGTGTAAGCTCCTCACCATTGGCCTTGGTGATGACTTTTTTTTTTTACACCAAAAGAATAAAAGGCAACAAAAGGATAAAGAAACAGCATAGGGCACCCGGATGGCTCAGTCTGTAGAGCATGTGACTCTTGATCTCTGGGTTGTAAGTTCAAGCCACGCATTGGGTGTAGAGATTACGTTAAAGAAATTAAAATCGTTAAAATAAGTTAATGAATTCATTAAATTAAAAATAAACAGTGGGACTACATCAAACTAAAAAGCTTCTGAATAGTAAAAGAAACTTTCAATAAAATGAAAAGGCAACTTGTGGGATGGGAGAAAATATCTGCAAGTTATACACCTGATAATGGATTAATACGCTAAGTATATAAGGAACTCACCCAACTTAATAGTGAACAAACAATCCAGTTAAAAATGCATAGAAGATCTGAATGGACATTTCTCCAAAGACGCAAGGTGGCCACCAGCTCCACGAAGAGGTGCTCTCACTCGTCGTCAGGAAAATGCGAATCGAAATCACAGTGATTCAATTATAAAAAAGACAAAAACCAACATGTGGCGGTGAGGCTGTGGAGGAAGGCAGCCCTCGTGCACTGTCTGGTGGGAATGCAAACTAGTGCAGCCACTGTGGAAAACAGTGTGAAGGTTCCTCAAAAAATTAAAAAATAGAACTCCCCTATGACCTAGCAATTGCACAACTATTTATCCGAAGGAAATGAAAACACTGACTTGAAAAGATGTTTGCACCCCCGTGTTCCCTGCAATGTTATTTACAGTGGCCAAGACATGGAAACAAACTAAGTGTCCATTTGCTGATGAACGGATAAAGAAATTGTGGTGTACAGGATGGAGTATTATTTAGCCATAGAAACAAAGGAAAACCTTGCCCTTTGCAACAACGTAGATGGACCTTGAAGGCATTCTGCAAAATGAAATATATCAGACAGAGAAAGGCAAATACCTATATGATCTCACTTATATGTAGAATCTAAAACAAAAGACAAGAAATAAAAGCCAAAATCATAGCTACGGAAAACAGATCAGTGGTTGCCAGAGGAGGGGTGGGGGGTGAGGAGGGGTTAGGAGGGGTAGGGGTTAGGCAAAATGAGTAAAAGTGGTCAAAAGGTACAAACCTCCAGTTATGAAATAAATAAGTCATGGGGATATGATGGACAGCATATTGTGTTATATATTTGAAAGTTACAAAGAGAGTAATTTTCTTTAATTTTATAGTTTTTTTTAAAGTTTATTTATATATTTGAGGGTGGGGGGGAGCACGCACACCAGCCGGGGAGGGGCAGAGAGGAGAGACAGAATCCCAAGCAGCAAACTTTACCCCATCAGTGCAGAGCCCGATGCAGAACCTGAACTCATGAACTGTGAAATCATGACCTGAGCCAAAATCAAGAGTCACATGCTTAACCTACTGAGCCACCCCAGGGCACCTAAGAGAGTAAATCTTAAAAGTTCTCATAAGAAAAATAATTTGTAACTGTGTAACTGTGTGTGTTAACAGATATGATTTCACATACATAGATCATTTCACAATATACAGAAATATCATATTATGCACATACCTAACGCTAATATAATGTTACATGTCAATTGTATCTCAATGTTTTAAAAACGAGAATAACAAACACAGAACGGTTTGGAAGGTAAATCATTGCTCTTAGCACAGTCCCAATCAGCTGGTGCTTAATTAATGCTCATGACTGTAATAATCATTATCACCTGCTCTGTTTCATAGGCCTGATATTTTCTACACTGCATAGATGAACGCTGTTTTGCGGTAAACTAAACGCTTTTCGACATATTATTTGACTCTGCTTGGCTGCTTCTAGGGACAGATGAGGCATTTGTTTTTTTGGGTTTTTTTAAATATTTTATTTATTTTTTGATACAGAAAGAGACAGAGCATGAGAGGGGGAGGGGCAGAGAGAGAAGGAGACGCAGAACCAGAAGCAGGCTCCAGGCTCTGACGGGTCAGCACAGAGCCTGACGCGGGCTCGAACCCACGAACATAAGATCTGACCTGAGCGGAAGTCGGAGGCTTAACCAACTGAGCCCCCCAGGCGCCGCCAGATGAGGCATTTGTACCCAATCTAAGGGCCCAAGCACCAGGTGCGGCCGGCCTTGTACCTGCACATGACTCCGGGCTGACCTGCTCCTGATTTCTCCGGAATGGGGTCCATTCCGCCACCCGCCGCGGCCAATCTCCAGCTCAGCCAATAACTCCATGTTGCTGCACCCAGCCCTGGGACCGGGACAAAGACCTACGTGACCTCCCGGGTCCACTGACCAGTTGTGAGGCCTCTGCCTGGTGTATTTTCCGAGCGGGTTAAAGCCTCCCCCACAGCACCAGGGGGTGCCAGAAAGGATGGTCTTTGAACTCAGTTTCAACAGAGAAGCAAAAAAAGATAATAAAACTTCTAGAAGTGCCCCTCACTAATGCAGTCCTCCCCGACAGGCGGATTTTGAGCCGGGCAATTTTTGAGCTGTTTTCGGATCATAAAGGAGAAAAATGGGGGAGTACGTGGCCATGGCGAGTCCAGACTGGGAACACGGCAAACGGTGGCACGGAGGTCCCCTGAGGGCCCCTTACACGGTCACACTTCTGTGCGTTGGGCCCATGAGACATTCTCGCTCCCATTTTGCAAAGGAGGGAAGAGACCAGAGGGACAGAATGGCTCACCCACAGCAAGGGGGTGGCAGAGTGGGGGCAAACACCAGAGGCCCAGGCCTCCCCGCACCCACGCTCTCTACTCCCCCACCCCAGCACGGCCTTCTAGAACCTGACATCTGTCAGAAGCGCTGGTCCTGGGAACCGGGCAAGAGATGCGCACAGAAAGAAAGAGCCAAGTACAGAGGAGAAAGAAGTAAGATTTCAAACCAAAAGCTCCCGAGGGGTCAACCTGCCCAAACCGGAACAAGCAGGGTCTCCTGTTCCTCTGCCGTGGCCCTGCAGCCTCACCTGACATCCAGGGACGCCGCCAGACCCATCATCTCCCAGGACAAGGAGGAGCCGAGAGTCGGCACAAAGGCCCACTGTCCCCTGTGGTTAGTGGCTCCGTGCCCCCCATGCCGCCGCCTCTGCCCCGGCCCAGCCTGGTACCTGCTCTGCAGGCCGCAAGTGCCAGGTGAGGCCTGTTGAGAGAGAGCCCTGGAAACACCCAGAACTCGGCTCTGCCCCCGGAAGGGGCTCTCAGCGCCGCAGACCCGAAGCCTCCTGTCCCCCGGTGTCTGGAGGTCCCCCACTGCCGTCCTGGGGCCCACATCCCGCCTGTGAATAACAAGGGCCACCTTCAAAACCCAAGCCTCCCCCAGAGGGGAGCTGATGGGCTTGGAAGAAACACCGGAAAATGTTTCCTTCGGCTTTTTTCCTGCTCCGAGTGGGAAAGCCGAGCTAAGAAGCCCGCAGTTCAGGTTTACGGAGGGCTCATGGCTCATGGCGTTCTGGGGGCTGACCGTCCCTTTACAGGCTCATTCCGGGCTGGGGGAGTTCCATTTTATGTTTTATTTATTTTTGATACAGAGAGTATGAGAAGGGGAGGGGAGGGGAGGGGCAGAGAGAGAGGGAGACACAGAATCGGAAGCAGGGATTCCATTTAAATCAGATGTGGTGCCACTTACACCATAAGGGAGTTTGCTCTGCTTTTTGTTACTCTGACTGAGAGGAGCTGGGAGCAATGAAGGGAGGAGATTTCTGATTATTATTATTTTTTAACGTTTATTTCATTTTGAGAGAGAGAGAGACACACTCAGTGAGTAGGGGAAGGTCAGAGACAGAGAGAGACACAGAACCGGAAGCAGGCTCCAGGCTCTGAGCTGTGAGCACAGAGCCTGACGCGGGGCTCGAACCCACCAATGTGAGATCATGACCTGAGCAGAAGTCGGCTGCTTAACTGACTGAGCCACCCAGGCGCCCCAGGAGACATCTCATTATTACCCAAACAATACTGTAACACTGGTATTGGGGGTTATGTATACATAATGCAAAGGAAAAACAGACACCGGCCAGATACATTAAACTTCAGATTTTCAGTTTTCTTGGCTCTTATTCTCTATGCTCTTATTTGCCATTTTTCTGTGCCGTAAATCTGGTCTGACTTTGTTTTGCTTTTTGTTTTCCCACTGAACTTCGTGTGGAAGACTTCCTTTGTACTACCAATTTAATTAATTGATTAATTTTTGAGAGAGAGAGAGAGAGAATGAGCACGAGCAGGGGAGAGTGGCAGAGGGAGCCTCTCAAACAGCTTTTGTGCTTAACACAGAGCCTGATGCGGGGCTCAATCCCACGACGCTGCGAACAGGACCTGAGCCGAAATCAAGAGTCCGCTGCCCAACTGACTGAGCCACCCACGTGCCTGCACAATGATCAGTTTTTAATGTTCTTTATTTTTGAGACACAGAGTGAGACACAGAGAGAGACAGTGGGAACAGGGGAGGGTCAGAGAGAGAGAGAGAGAGAGATACAGAATTTGAAGCAGGCTCCAGGCTTTGAGCGGTCAGCACAGAGCCTGATGCGGGGCTCGAACCCATGAACTGTGAGATCATGACCTGAGCCGAAGCTGGACGCTCAACCGACTGAGCCCCCCAGACGCCCCACAATGATCAGTTTCAAATCTGAGTAGCTTTCCATCTCACAACTAGATGTATAAAATATATTAACACATTTCTTGTTGCATGTGATCTAGGGAACTATGACATTTGTGACTGGGGGGATGTGGTAAGTTTGAAGGCTGGGCACTGCTGCCCCAGGCAGCTCTGAAGGGGACAGAGGGACAGAAGCAAGTGGAGAAAAGGAGGGAAGACGTGACACACCTGAGCGACTTTTGCAGCTGGCCGTCTGTATTCCTCAGATTTAGAGCTTTTCTTACATTGAGTTCATGGTCAGGCTAGGGGTCGGTGAACCCTCTGACATTGTATATAGAATGTGTGCACTTTTGTGAGCGTAGATGTATAACTTTCATTGGAGATCCAAAGAGTGTAATAATTTGTAAAAGGTTTTGGGGCGCCTGGGTGGCTCAGTCAGCTAAGCAACTGACTCTTGATCACCTCAGGTCATGATCTCACGATCTGTGAGATCGAGCCCCGAGTTGGGCTGGGCGCTGACAGTACAGAGCCTGTTTGGGATTCTCTCTCTCTCTCTCTCTCTCTCTCTCTCTCTCTCTCTCTCTCAAAATGAGTATTTTTAGAAAATGTTTTTAAGGTTTTAAGAACTACTTGTTTTGAGAGAAAAACTCCAAAGGGCCAAGTTCCCACAGTCACTAAGCTTCCACCACGCAGAGAGGCATCTGAGGACAGTATGTGGGGATGACACGTGGCTGCGTCCGGGGGGCCGGACACGACAACAGTCACAAGCACCTTGCAGTGTTCCACCCCCACGACTATGACACGGCTCAGAAACTGGAAAGCGCTGTAACACAGGCAGAATTCTGTTAGAGGTCAGAGGAGAAAAATCTCCTTCAGGTTGAAGGGAAATGAGAAATGAGGGAAGAGTCTTGCTGGGAGAGAGGGACCCCAAAGATGCCTTCAGGGGTGTAGTTTGGCGCACGGAGGCCAGAGGGCAGGAGAGTGTGGAATACAGAGGGGCAGGTCGTTCGGGGCTGGGAGGTTGGAAGATGTGCCCTTAATTGGAACGCCTGGGTGGCTCAGTTGGCTGGGTGTCATGATCTCATGGTTCATGGGTTCGAGCCCCAAGTTGGGCTGACAGCCCGGAGCCCTCTTGGGATTTTCTGTTGCCCTCTGTCTCTGCCCTTTCCCTACTGGTGTGCGTACTCTCTCACTTGCTCTCTCTCTCTAAAAATAAATGAATTAAAAAAGTTTCTTAACCCCATGACGTGCCTGGGTGGGTCAGCTGGTTAAGCATCTGACGCCAGCTCACAGTTCCTGAGTTCAAGCCCCACACTGGGCTCTCTGCTGTCAGCGTGGAGCCTGCTTGGGGTTCTCTCTCTCGCTCTCTCTCTGCTCCTCCCCAGCTCACCTGCACGCTCTGTCTCTCTCAAAAATAAATAAACATCTAAAAAATGATAAAAATAAATAAATGGAAAACCCAGTGAACAAAATTGCTGTCTTCATGGGCTGCCCTGTAGCTCTGTCACCTGAGTGACAGTTCCAGTTTCTCTGGCTGTCAATGCTGTGCTGGCCTCAGGTGGCCTGCCCATGTCCCCCAACCCTGATGCAGCTCTGCCTACCCCCTTTCCAGCAGCCGGGCGTGTGGCGCCCCTCCTGGGACCCCAGGGCTGGCCTCCCACGTCCCCCAACCCTGATGCAGCTCTGCCTACCCCCTTTCCAGCAGCCGGGCGTGTGGCGCCCCTCCTGGGACCCCAGGGCTGGCCTCCCACGTTTGGGGGGGGGGGGTCCTCCTTTCTGACAACACAGCTCTCAGGGATGAAGTGATTCTTCACCTTCCAGAAAGCAAAATGCAATTTCATCACTCAGGCCGAGTCTGGCCCTGAGGAGTCGCACACGCCGGGTCCGTGGGTGAGGCCTTCCGTCGAGCTCCTAGAAGATAATCCTGACGTCTCCCAAGCACCCATCACACAGGGCCCCGCACCCAGCCCAACCTCCACAGACGGTTGCACATGCACTGCACCTGATTCCCATTCGGATTGGGTGTTTTGGGGGTTTTCGTTTTTTACTTTCTAATGTTTCACTCACAGCTAAAATCATATAAGAGCACAAGTAAAAGTTGACAACCAACTTACAGATTATCGAGGTATGATTTACGTGCCGTGCAACTCAGTGACTTTTAGGAAACTTCTAGAATTGCACCACCATTGCCATAATCCAGTTCTAGGGCATTCTTATCGCCTTCCCAAAAATGTGTTCTACAGTCACTTTCTACAAGAAAGAGAAGGCGCTGGCATTCTGCCACGGTAACGTCACCTTGCCTTTCCCCTTCATTCCTTAGTGATCTTTGCCCACAGGTGACCTTTTGGTATTGTTGTTTCCATAGTTCTGTTCATATTTCAGGAGGGCGACTGGTACATCCCATGCACAGAGATTTTTAGCTTGTTTTTGTCTTCTAGCCCCCATCTGGCTCAGTTGGTTGGGTATCTGACTTTGGCTCAGGTCATGATCTAACCATTTGTGGGTTGGAGCCCCACATCGAGCTCTGTGCTGACAGCTCAGAGCCTGGAGCCTGCTTCGGATTCTGTGTCTCCCTCTCTCTCTGCCCTCCTTCGTTGGCTCCCTGTCTCTCTCTCTCTCAAAAATAAATAAACATTAAGTAAATTCTATGCCCAACGTGGGGCTTGGACTCAGGACCTGGGGATCAAGAGCACAGAGATTTTTTTTGAGATTTTATTTTTAAGTAACCTCTATACCCAACATGGGGCTCAAACTCACGACCCCAAGATCAAGAGTCACATGATCCGTTGCTGGAGCCAGCCAGGCAGCCCTAGCACAGAGAGTTTTAAAGGGAGAAAACCTATGGGAGACCAGCTTAGAGTTGGAGGAAGATGTTTTTGTCCGCAGAAAGCTTCCCTTTAAATATGTTTACCTTCCTTCCAGGCCAATAGGCAGCTCATGTCCGTGACCATCAGGGTGAATGGGAACTGGACACCAGGGGACTAATGGCAGGTGGTTCCCGGGTGTGGTGGCAGAGCAGGTGTCATGGGCAGGGCTGCGGACCGCCTGCAGAGAGGAGCCTGTGGAAGACAGGAGCCAGAGACATTAGGGCATTTAAATGTCATCTGAAGGCAGCAAGGGCCATGGAAGGGCTTCCAGCACATTCCGAAGAAAAGGGCAGGTTGGCACTTGAAAAGTATTCACTTTTCAAATGGCCCATCTTCCTAACAAATTACCATTTTTCCAGGTAGGCCAAAGCCCAGCCTGGCGGTAGGCTAATGATGTCATCCACCCTCACACTTGCTACCGGACCCTCTTCCAGGGGCTGCCCTCTCCCTCTCCCCCACCCCCTCCAGCCCAGGGGACCTGCTTTCCTGCTGCCGCTGTAGGACCCAAGCTCAGCACTGGTTACAGACCCACTGAAGTTAGAGACCTCCAAGTCACAGCCACGTGAAACCCACCCCATGGGGTTCGTGAAATCCAAGCACCGCTTTAGTGGTCATTTACACAATATTTTCTTTAAATAAATTGATTTGTCTTACTTAGATACTTCTTTTTAGTGTTTTACCCGTAGGGAGGAATAATCTGTATACAGTAAGATGCACCCATTTTCATTGCACAGTTCGAGGAGTTTGGACAAAGGTATACATGCACGAGATCGCAGTCAAGGCGTAGAATATTTTCACCGCCTCAGAACAGCTCCTCCGGGGCCCTTTCCTGTGCTCATCCCAACCCAGACCACCACAGACCTACTTCTCTTACCACAGATTCGTTTTCCCCTTTCTAGAATTTCATATAAATGTTGTCGTTAGGGGCGCCTGGGCGGCTCATCCTACTTTGGCTCAGGTCACAATCTCGGGGTCTGTGAGCTCGAGCCCCTCATCCGGTGAACTCGAGCCCTGCTTGGGGCCCCACACTCTCCCTCTCTCTCTTTCTCTCTCTTTTTGCCCCTCACTCACTCACTCACACTGTCCCTCTCAAAATTAATTAAAATGCATACACACATACATACATTCATACTGTCACTAGCGTCACCCGGGTGGGTCAGTCAGTTAAGTGTCTGGCTCCTGATTTTGGCTTCGGTCATGATCTCATGGTCAGAAGATGGAACTGCAAGTCAGGCTCTGAGCTGAGCTAGGAGTTTGCTTAAGATTCTCTCCCTCCCTCTCTCTCACTCTGTCTCCCTCTGTCCCTCCCCAACTCTCATGCTCGCTTGTTCTCTCTCTCTCTGTCTCTCAAAAATAAATAAATAAATAAACTCAAAAAGTGTCATTGGATCTGGCTTCTTGTGTTCGCTGTTGTTCTTGACATGATTCATGGTGTTGCATCTATTGCTAATTTGTTCCTTGTCTTCCCAAATAATTTTTAGAAAATATATTTATTTTTCTTTAATTAATTAATGTATTTTGAGAGAGAATAGAGAGTGTGTGTGAGAGATCATAGAGAGAGGGAGGGGCAGAGAGAGAAGGAGAGAGAGAATGCCAAGCAGGCTTTGTACATGGGGCTCAACCTGGGGCTTGATCCCGCAAACCATGAGATCATGACCTGAGCCAAACTCAAGAGTCAGATGCTCAACCAACTGAGCAACCCAGGCACCCCTATACTTATTTTTTCAAGAAAACTTCATATCCTTACTAAAATTAGAAAATCAGTATCAATTGCCAATAATAAACCCATAAGTATGGATACTACAAAAACAAAATAATGTTACTACTACATTCTAGTGAGATACTGTTGTCGCAAAGGTGCTCTCTCTTTGCTTCAAAAGAAGCTGAACTGGGGCGCCTGGGAGGCTCAGTCGGCTACGTGTTCATGTTCGACTCTGGCTCAGGTCATGATCTCATGGTTAGTGAGTTTCAGCCCCCCATCAGGCTCACTGCTGTCAGCGTGGATCCTGCTTCAGATCTTCTGTCCCCCTCTCTCTCTCTGCCCCTTCCCAGTTCTGTCTTAAAAATAAATAAATCTTAAAAAAAAAAAAAAAGGAATGTGTTAAGCTGCATGTACAGGAAACCCAAATGACAGTGGCTTGAGCCCATGTGCACTAACTGTCCTCAGGTCACGTTGCTAGGCAGTGTCCAGGGCTGGAGCAATGCCCCGGGTGTTGTCAATGTGCCAGGGTTTTTTTTTTTTAAATATTTATATACTTTTGAGAGAGAGACAGAGCATGAGCAGGGGAGGGGCAGAGAGAGGGAGACACAGGATCCGAAGCAGGTTCCAGGCTTTGAGCTGTCAGCACAGAGCGTGAGATTATGACCTGAGCCAAAGTCCGACACTTACCTGACTGAGGCACCCAGGGCGCCCCAGGATTTTTTTCTCCGGCCTGATGCCCTCTTCAGTGAGGGCCTCTGTCCTTCTGCTTTCGGGACGGTTTTTCCAGCTCTGGCACCGATCCCCAATCCAGGCAGGACGAAGGTGTGCCGTAATCTTTCTCTTCTCTTCGCCTTGTTTTCATCATTTCACTCAAGGACAGGGGGATTCGAGAAGGAATTCAGAAAAAAAAAATGCGTGTGTTCAGGCTACCGTGTTAAACAGAGGTTGATTACTTACATTTTGATAAGAGATGTCAGAGACCAGAACGGCCTTCCATCCAAATGAATGAACAACCTCTACGTGCGGGAAAGGGGACAGTAGTTTTGGACTGGTCGGGCTTCCAGACACCCCGCTAACCTACTTCGGCAATCGGTTCTCATCACCGCATGAGGGATTACAAGGATGAGGAGAGAACCGAGTCTTCCGTCTACACTCTCCCCAAGTCTCAGCCCTTCCTTCTCTGAGCCTCGGTTCCCAGGGAACTATACGAATTCTCCTTCCGGTTACTTAAAAAACTTCCGGTTACGGCCATGCTCAATGGATCGGGGAAATCGGCAAACATTATTCCTTAGAAAGTGACATCTCTTAAGCAAGTTAATTACACTCTTGACCACACATTTTCTCCTGTCCCCAAAACTTTCCATTCACTTTAACATTTAGTATTTTAAAATATTTAAAACAGGAAAATTAAACTTTGGCAGGCAAAGATAAAAATAGCAAAGATTTCTTGATCCCCTTTTTCCTGGTCAATGTGAGATTTCTCGCCAGGGTGCTCCTAGCTAATCCGTGAGCAGGACTCCACTGACTGAACTGTTGGTAAAAGACTATTTTCGGCAACTTCCAAACGACAACAGCAGTCTTAAAGCTGAAGGATGCGGTCATCTTAACCTTGGCGTAGCTGCTCGACGTACTCCAACTATTAGGCATCATTAGGAAAAGAAGAAAAAGTCTGGGAAATAACGAGTGTAAACAATAATGTGTTCTTGGTACGAAGTTCTCTCCCCACAGCTCTAGTACCGAGTAGACAGAAAGTGGATCTTCCGTGTGTTTACTGCCATCTGCTGCTGCCTCGAATCCGAAAGGCATTTTGCAGATTATAGACGGAGGATGATTTAAAAAAAAAAAAAATGAAAGCTCACTTTGCTAACATTAAACGTTCTTTTTCTTTATTGCTAAATATTTGGCATAAGTGGGTTCAGTATTTTTTTTCTGTGAGTCCTGAATGTCCCAAGATATTTGCAAAGGGCAAAAGGCTTCCAACCTGGTCATTTGTTTCTATTTCCCATCATGCAACTACATTCATTTTTGAATATCAGTTTGTGTCAAACTGTCTAAAATTCAAGGAAAATAATTGGGAAGTATACACCTTTCTGTAACAACAAACTGTATGGTTCTTGTAACATTAAGCCTTTTTAAAACGTATAAAAAAACATGTCATCCTAAGTTATTTGGAATAGCTACTGAAGAGATTTATATAATGAAAGTGAAAGTGCTTCTCTTGGCTGGTCCGATGGTAGTGGGTTATCAGAACTTATTAACATTAGTGTCACTAAAGTTGGTATACAACCCCCCACTACTAAATTTGACTGGCTTTTTATGTTTGATTTTGTAGCCAGTTTTAGAAAGATAACTTTTCATTGTACCCAATTACAAAGATAACTTTTCAAGCTTTCCATTTTGGGGGAAAACATTCTTAAATGAGTACACATAAAACAACTAGGAACGACACTATTCTTTTTCTACATTTGTTATTTTTTGTAATTTCTTTAATGTTTATTTTATTTTTCAGAGAGAGAGAGACAGAGAGACAGAGAGATAGAGTGCAAGCAGGGGAGGGGCAGAGAGAGAGGGAGACACAGAATTGGAAGCAGGCTCCAGGCTCTGAGCTGTCAGCACAGAGCCCGACACAGGGCCTGAACCCACGAACATGAGATCATGACCTGAGCCGAAGTCGGATGCTTAGCCGATTGAGCCACCCAGGCGCCCCTGCTTTAGTTTAAAGTAATAATGATGATGAGAAACAATAAGAAAACCAGCATAATCTTCCCTTCCTGGAAAATAAGATGGGCCGTTGGAGCAAAGCAGAGGAAATAACAAGGGTAACATGCTCCCCAAAGCTCCTGATTATGGGCAAAAATAATATACTTTTCTTTTTCTTTTTTCTGCCGCAGGGAAGAGGGGCAATGGTTGGTGGCTGACAGAAACACGAAGAGGCTGACTCCCTGGAAACAGCACTTTAGATGGTGTCTAGTCCCAACCTCATCATGATTCCAAGTGGTCACAGGAAATGAAGAATTAGAGCATATGTTAAGCCACTTTGCCTTCTATATCCAAATAGTGTTTCCTCGGTTGCTTGAATTATGGCCTCTGCTCCTGTGTGTGTGTGTGTGTGTGTGTGTGTGTGTGTGTGTGTGTGTGCGCGCGCGCACATGCGCATGAGCACGTGGGAGGGGGCGGGGGGGGGGGGGGGGGGGGGGGGGGGGGGGGGGGGGGGGGGGGGGGGGGGGGGGGGGGGGGGATGAGAGTTCCAGAGACGAGACAACAAGAACAGTGTGCACACTCACACCGTGGGGCAAAGTGGGATTTTAGCAGCCCCTCGACGTCTTCTCTGCATGGTCCCTTAAGGACCGATCATTGTTTTGATCCAGATATCAAACGTCTTGTTTTCCAGGGGCCAAAATGGAAATTGATCCCTTGGAGAGACTCATCGCTCCCAGGGCACAGCTCTCTGATCGCCACCCCCCACCCCATCTCCGAACCCCCAGCCGCTGCCTTTGGCAATAAAACGCCCTCCGTCATCTCCAGGCAGAGTCCCCTGTGTGATCTTTATCCTGCTACCTATGGTTTCATTTTCTCATTCTCCACCCACTTTTCTGGCTGGAGAGTGAGTGTTTCCCAAGGTCTTCCCACCTCTTGCCCCCCAGCATCCCTTGTGCCTGGCACCCAAACTCCCCAGGTACTCAGTAAGTGTTTCCAGGGGCTTCTGGGGGTTTTGGGTGGCTCAGTCGGTAAGCATCCAATTCTTGATTTCAGCTCAGTCATGATCTCACGGTTTGTGAGATCTCAAAATAAGTAAGTCTCTCTCAAAATACATAAACATTTTTTAAAAAGAAAGAAAAGGAAATTCTTATGAAATTTTAAAAAATAATAAGTATTTCTGGAGTGGATGAACAATTGAGTGAATAAATATTTCATAACATTCACTGAGCATAAGATGCAAAATTTCCAAACCATTGGTTATAGTGTACTCCTGTTTTTTTTGAATGTTTATTATTTTTGAGAGACAGAGCATGAGCAAGGTAGGGGCAGAGAGAGAGGGAGACACAGTATCCAAAGAAGGCTCGAGGCTCTGAGCTATTAGCACAGAGCCCAATGTGGGGCTTGAACTTATGAACTGTGAGATCATGACCTGAGCTGAAGTCAGATGCTTAACCAACTAAGCCACCCAGGTGCCCCTTAGTAGTTTATCCCTAATGAACGGGCTAAACCAGCGGGCCCCTCTGGGAGCTGCCGCAGGTGGTGAAGGGCACTGGTGAATAATGGGATTAAGGGGATGGGGCAGAACGGAAATGAACATGACTGAAGATGGATCTCTCAGAACCCACTGGTCATGCCTCGAGCCCTCTGATGTTTTTTTATTTTATTTTTTTTTCTGTTTTTTATTTATTTTTGAGAGACAGAGAGAGACAGCATGAACAGGGGAGGGTCAGAGAGAGAGGGAGACACAGAATCTGAAACAGGCTCCAGGCTCTGAGCTGTCAGCACAGAGCCCAACATGGGGCTCAAACCCACGAACCATGAGATCATGACCTGAACCAAAGTCGGACGCTCAACCGACTGAGCCACCCAGGCGCCCCTCCGCTGGTTTGAGGCCATAGTGGTCAGATGTATGCTGATAAGGCCCTCCTGGCCCTACTGTACCCAGAAGCAGCTCAGAAGCACCTTCACTTCTCAATTTCTAGAAGTAAAAGGCAGGCCCAGATACTGTCTCCTATCAGCCCAGAGCCCCTGTCAGGGGCCATTCCCAGAAATCCAGCAGGTGCCCTCTTTTCCTCTTTGAAAGCTGCACCTCTCCACACAAGTGTTGATTTGGCAGCCCTGTGGCCCCCAACTCTTGTGCTTATACATGACTCTCACTGCACTTTATCTCCAGAATAAAACTGCTCACAAATAGAAAGTGTATGCATGTTAGTTTCAGCTCTGCAATTCCATGGAGGCTCCAATAAGCTTCTCAATGAAGCTCTCATCAGGGCTGTTTCAGAAACTATTCTTTTGCCTTCCTTGCTTCCATCTGTGCCAAATGGAAGTGTAGGCTCCCTAATGCACCAAGGAGTTAACTAACAAGAGAAGTTGTACTGGGAAAGAGACAAAATCGATGACAGGAAGCTGGATTCTTTGGCGGCAGCCCACCTCCTTGGTGGCAGTATCTACTTGCTGTTGGTGACGGATGATTCCGAAGAACATCTGGGTGGGTTTCTGAGCACCACTGCCTCATGTGGCACACTTATCAGCCCCAGGGGCCAGAGGACACCCCCAGCTGCTTCGTCATTGTTGTCACTACTGTTGTAAAATAGATCCCGAAACCGTAGCTTGAAGAACATTCAATTTTGTTGGTGGAGCGGTTACTAGCCGCTGGCCCCAGGCCCCAGCAGGGAGCCTCAGAGAAGGTGGCCCACATTCCTGGTGCGGGGTGATGGTGCTGGGTTGGGGAAGAAAGACTCTGTCCTCCAAAAATCGGGGTTGTGTGTTTCGATGTGTCTGGTGAATCATGGAAAGACCTGCACAGATCTGGCCGGGTTTCAGTGGCTCAGACTGAAGCCACTTCTGTCAAAAGAGTTTAAAGAGAGAGAACACCTTGTCTTCTTTTCTTTTCTCATTGGAGTCAGGCATTCAGATCACAGGCTGACTGTGGAGATGATGGAACAGAGACTTCAGTGACCACACGTAACAAAGAATACGATCTTAGCAAAAGCAGTTTGGAAAAGTCCCTAAACAAACAGATGACTACCAGCCTTATCAAGCACCAGCATCAGTCCCCAGAGAGGGAGAAAAATCTGATTTCCAGAGTTACCACATTATAATACTCAAACTGTCCAGTTTTCTTTTTTTTAATGTTTTACTTATTTTTGAGAGAGAGACAGCGTCAGCAGGGGAGGTCAGAGAGAGAGGGAGACACAGAATCTGAAGACAGGCTTCAGGCTCTTAGCTGTCAGCACAGTGCCTGATGCGGGGCTCGAACCCACGAACCATGATATCAGGACCTTAGTCGAAGTCAGATGCTGAACCAACTGAGCCACCCAGGCGCCCCTCAAACTGTCCAGTTTTCAACCAAATATTATGAGGCATACAAAGAAATAGGATGGCTTATTCACAGGAAAGAAAGAAATTGTCAGAAATCATCCCTTAGGAAGCCCAGATGTTAGACTTCTAAGATGAGGACTTTAAGTCAACTGGGCTAAATATGTCCCAAGAACCAAAGGACAAAAGACAAAGCCATGGGACAAAGAGCTCAAGGAGATCATGAATCTGAAGTATGAAAAAGTAGGGAATCTTAACAGAGAGATAGGAATTAGTTTTATATAGAACCAAGTAGAAATGTTGCGCCTGGAAAGTACAATACCTGAAATGAAAGCCCACTAGAGAGGGTTAACACCCCAGAAGAAAGCCCTGGGCCCGTAGGTAATTGCTCCCCATTCCCACTATATGCTGCTATGACACTCGCCGTAGATCTAAGGACACAGGGGCACCTGGTTGGCTCAGCCGGCAGGAACATGACTCTTGCTCTAGGGGTCACCAATTCGAGCCCCATGTTGGGTGTAGAGATTACTTAAAAAATAAAATCTTAAAAAAAAAAAAGAAACAAATAGGTAAAAAAGTAAAGGGAGGGAAAAGTTATTCCATGTGAAGAATAACCCAAGGAGCTGTGGGGGTGGGGGAGGCTGTACTAACATCAGACAAAATAGACTTTAACTAACCAATCGTTATGAGAGACAAAGATATTATGCAACGAAAAAAGGGTCAATCGATCAAGAAGGTGTAACAGTTAGAAGGATACGCACTGAACCCCAGAGGCCCAAGTGTAGGAGGCAGCACTGGTAACTGCAGGGAAAAGCGGTAGTTCCATAATAGTAGTTGGAGACTTTGATATCCCACTGTCAACGGTAGATAAAACAGATAGAAAGTCAATAAGGGTACAGAGGAATTGAACAACACTATGGACCAAGGGGCCCAACAGACAGACACACAGAACCCTCGACCCGAGCACAGCAGGCGACACATTGTCCTCAGGCGCATGTGTTTGCCAGGACAGACCACATGAAGTTATGGTTTCAGGTCATAAATCTTCTCAATAAAGTTTAAAAGGTTGAAATCATATCAAGTATCTTCTTTGACCATAAGAAAATGAAACCAGAAGTCTTGTACAGGAGAAGAAAATTCACAAACAGGGGAAATTAAAAAAAACTCTTAAGCAACAAGCAGTTCAAAGAAGAAATACTTAGGGAGACAAGAAAATACTTAGGAACAAATGAAAGTGAAAACACGGCATGCCAAAATGTGTGCGATGCAGTGAAAGCAGGGTTCGGAGAGAAATTTATAACTATAACTACTTACATTTATTTTATAAGTTATCTCCATGCTCAAAGTAGGGCTTGAATTCATAACCTTGAGATCAAGAGTCACATGCTCTACCAACTGAGTCAGCCAGAGGCCCCAAAATGCTTACATTTAAAACCAAGAAACAGAGTGCCTGGGTGGCTCGGTCAGTTGAGCATCTGGCTTTGGCTCAGGTCATGATCTCACGGTTCGCAGGTTCAAGCCCCATGTCGGGCTCTGTGCTGACAGCTAGCTCAGAGCCTGGAGCCTGTCTTCAGATTCTGTGTCTCCCTTTCTCTTTGACCCTCCCCTGCTCACACCATCTCACTCTCTCTCTCTCTCTCAGAAATAAAATGAAACATTTAAAAAAGGGGGAAAAAATAAAACCAAGAAACAAGGGGTGCCTGGCTGGCTCAGTTGGTGGAGCATGTGACTCTTGATCTTGGGGTTGTGAGTTTGGGCCCCATGTCGGGTCGAGAGCTTACTTAAAAAAATTAAATAAATAAAAATTTTTAGAAAACAAAATAAAAGCAAAGAAATAACCTGACTTTTCATATTAAGGAACTAGAACAAGAAGAGCAAACTAACCTAAAACTAACAAAAGAGGGAAATTAAATAAAGATTGTAGCAGAAATAAACAAAATAGGAAATAGAAAAACAAGAGAATCAACAAGGCAAAAAGTTGGTGCTTTGGAAATCAAAAAAATTGGCACACCTTTAGCTAAACGACTGACTTGACAGAAATAAAAAGGGTTATCAAAGAATACTATGAACAATTGTACACCAACATATCAGATAAGCTAGATGAAATGGACAATTCCAAGAAACACACAAATGACCAAAACTGACTCAAGAAGACATTGAAAATCTCAACAGACTGAAGAACACCTACAGAGAGCTAATAGGCACATGAAAAGATGCTCAACATCACTAATCATTAGAAAAATACAAATCAATGAGATTAACTTTACACCTGTTATAACAGCTCTTAACAAAAAGACGAGAAGTAACAAGTGCTGCTAAGGATGTAGAGGAAAAGGAAGCCTCGTGCACTGTTGGTGGGAATGTAGATTGGTGAAGCCACTACGGAAAACAGTATGAAGGACCCTCAAAAAATTAAATAGAGCTACCATATGACTCACTGATTCCACTTCTGGGTATTTTTCTGAAGAAAATGAAATCATTATCTTCAAAAAACTATCTGTACCCCCATCTTCCCTGAAGCATTATTTGCAACAGCTAAGTGTGCATCAAGGGAAGAATGTTCATCAGTGGAAGAATATGTGTGTATATATACAAACACACCACATATATTTTTTTTAAGTTTATTTGTTTATTTTGGGAGAAAGACAGGGCGAGTGGGGGAGGGGTAGAGAAAGAGGGAGAGAGAGGATCCCAAGCAGGCTCTGAGCTGCCAGAGCAGAGCCCAACCCGGGCTCACACTCAGGAAACCACAAGATCATGATCTGAGCTGAAACCAAGAGTCAGATGCTTAACCAACAGACCCACCCAGGCCCCCCCACACCCCATGTTCTTTATGTACACAGTATATTTACTGCATACTTCCAATGGAATATTATTCCGCCATTAAAAATGAAATCTTGCCATTGCAACAACATGAATGAAGCCTGAGGGCATTATGCTAAGTGAAATAAGTCAGACAAAAAGATAAACACTGTGTGAGCTCACTTACATGAGGAGTCTAAAAAACAACAACAAACAAAACAAAACAGAAAACCCCTAAGCTCATGGATATAGAGTTGCTTGGAGCAAGGGGACGGGTGGGGGGTTGCAGAAAATGTGTGAAGATGACCGAAAGGTACAAATTTTCAGTTATAGAATGAATAAGTCATGGGGATGTAATGTATAGTATGGTGAGCGTAGTTAATAATACTGTGCTGCAGATTGGAAACTAGCTAGAAAACTAGATCTTGAAAGTCCTCATCACAGAAAATAAATTTTCTATAACTACATATAATGACAGATGTTTCCTGAACTTATAGTGGTGACCATTTTGAAATACATACAAACACTGAATAATTATGTTGTACACGTGAGACTAATATAATGTTATCTCAATTATACCTAATAATAAATAAATAAATTGTAGCATACCTATAACAAGTAAAGAAATGGAATCAAATGTTTATTTATTTTGAGAGATTGTGGGAGGGGCAGAGAGAGGTGGAGACAGAGAATCACTATCTGCTATCATCACAGAACCCAACACAGGGCTTAAATTCAGGAAACTGTGAGATCATGACCTGAGTGAAACTGAAAGTCAGACATTTAACCAACTGAGCCACCCAGGAGCCCTGAATTAGTAATTTAAAAGATTCTTAATAAAGAAAATCCAAGACTAGATGGCTTTATTGGTGAATTTTACCAATTTTACTAATTTAAAGAAGAATTAGTATCAATCCTACTCAAACTCTTCCAAAAAATAGAGTAAGAGGGGACACTATCTAAGTCATTCAATGAGGCCAGCATTACCCTGATATCACAGCCAAAACAAGGCACCATAAGGAAATAAAACTACTAATATCAATTATGAATATAGACTCTAAAATCCTCAACAATATAATGGCTAGCTAAATCCAATGGCACATCAAAAGGATTACATCCATGGCCAAGAGGCACTTATGTTAGGAATGCAAGGATGGTTCAACACAAGAAAATAAGTCAATGCAATAAACCACATTCATTGAACAAAGCAAAAATCCACATGATCATCTCAAGATGCAAAAAAGAAAAGCATTTGACTAAATGCAACACCTTTCATGATAAAAAACACTCAGCAAATGGACTGGAGAGGAACTTTTTTAACACAATAAAAGGACATTTATCAAAAATCTGCAACTAACATCATGATCATTGGTGAAAAACCAAAAGCTTTTCTCTTAAGATCAGGAACAAGACAAAGATGTCCGTATTCACTACTGCTATTTAACACTGGACTAGAAGTCCTAGTTAGAGCAATTAGTCAAGAAAATTTCCCTGTCTTGGCTATTGTGAATAAAAGCACATGTTTTCCCCAAACAAGGCAGAGGACAGAGGCATAAGATTCCACACAGTTCATTATAACCACAGCCCACTTCCATTGCCCTAAGTTGTCCCTCAAATTTTTCCATCAAATTAGCAAACAGTTCCATAGTTTATGTTAATTGAGGGGTTAATTCCAAAGTAAAGAACTTTATTCTTATTGCCCTCCTTCCGATAGTTTAGAAGATACCTCATCATTACCCCTATGTACCTCTGACATCCATAATTCAAGAATTCAAGGTGAAAGATGGAAGACGTTGGCATCGATGTCACCATCATGGTGAAATGCTGGCTTTATGAAGCTACCTGTTTTCCAACCAGGGCCCCACAGAGAGTGTGCCTTACATTCTTTGCTTCTGGTTGAAACTCTGAGTCAATCCCTTCCTTGAGGTGTCTCGGTTTCTCAATTACAAAAGAGAAATTGCTTTACAATGACATAGCTAAATGTTGGTCAATTTTGAGTGGACCTGTTTGCTTTTTATTTTTCTTAATTTTTAATGTTGGGTTTTGTTTTTGAGAGAGCGAGAACAGGGGGAGAAGCCAAGAGAGCGAGATAGAGGTTCCACAATGGGCTTCACGTCGACAGCAGAACCCAATGTGGGGCTCAAACTCACAAACCATGAGATCATGACCTGAGTCAAAGTCAGATGCTTAATTGACTGAGTCACCCAGGTGCCCCTGTTTGTTTTTTAATAAAAAGATGAGCTTTTTACTTTAGATTTATAGAATTATTGAAAAGATAATACAGAGAGTTTCTCTATACCCTGCACCCACTTTCCTCCATCATGAGCATCTTAACATTAGTAGGATACATTGGTTACAATTTAGTAACCAATGTTGGTATTTTATTATTTTTTGGCACTTTATTATTAAGTAAGGTCCATACTTGATTCATATTTCCTGCTTTCCCCTAACATCCATTTTCTGTCCCAGGATCCCACCCCAGATTCCACATTACATTTAGTAGTCAGGTCTCCTTAGACTTCTCTTGTCTGTCACAGTTTCTTGGGGTTTTCATGTTTTTTATGACTTTGACAGTTGTGAGGATTGCTGATCAGGTATTTTGTAGAACGCCCCTTAGTTAGGATTCCTCTGATGTTTCCCCTCATGATTAGATCAGCGTTATGGGTTTTAGGGAGGAAGACCTCAGAAGTGAAGTGCCACTGTCATCATTTTGTATCAAGGTTACCTACTATCACTATGACTTATCACTGTTGATTTAACCTTAGTCACTTGGTTGAGAATTTGCAAGGTTTCTCCACTGGAAAATTATTCTTTTTTCTCTCCCTTTCCATACTATCCTCTTTGGTGGAAAGTTGAGTGGGCCAGGTTTTAATGCCATCAACATTTCATCTTCACATTCATCTGGTGGCCAGACTTCCCTTGATCATAACAACATCCACACATGTGCACACACACACATACACACACATTTCTTACATCAGCTGCCACAGACACCTTTTCCAGACAGCTCTTTCCCTTCCTTGCGTATAGTTGTTTTTGAGTCTTGCCGGTGAGTCTGAACTGTACTTTGTAGGGGGTTTGTTTGTTTTTATTTTTTTTAATTTAAATCTAAATTAACATATAGTATAATAATGATTTCAGGAATAGAGTTTAGTGATTTGTCACTTATATATGACACCCACTGCTCATCCCAACAGTGCCTCCTTAATGCCCATCCCCCATTCAGCCCATCCCCCCACCTAACACCCCCTCAGGGAACTCTCAGTTTGTTCTCCATACTGAAGAGTCTCTTGTGGTTTGTCTCCCTCTCTTTTTATCTTATTTTTCCTTCCCTTCCCTTAATTAATCTGTTTTGTTTCTTAAATTCCACATAGAAGTGATATCATATATTTGCCTTTCTCTGACTTACTTTGTTTAGCATAATATACTCTGGTTCCATCCACGCTGTTGCAAATGGCAAGATTTCGTTCTTTTTGATCATTAATACTCCATTGTATATCTTTTTCTCACATCTTCTTTCTCCATTCATCCATCAATGAGCATTTGGGCTCTTTCCATACTTTGACTATTGTTGATAGCACTGCTATAAACATTGGGGTTCATGTGCCCCTTTGAATCAGCATTTTTATATCCTTTACATAAATACCTAGTAGTGCGATTGCTGGGTCATAAGGTAGTTCTATTTTTAATTTTTTGAGGATCCTCCATACTGTTTTCTAGAGTGGTTACACCAGTTTGCATTCCCAACAACAGTGCAAAAGAGATTCTCTTTCTCCACATACCATCAACATCTGTTGTTGCCTGAGTTATTAATGTTAGCCATTCTGACAGGTGTGAGGTGATATCTCATTGTGGTTTTGATTTGTATTTCCCTAATGATGAGTGATGTTGAGCATTTTTTTATGTTCGATTGGCCATCTGGATGTCTTCTTTGGAGAAATGTCTGTTCGTGTCACTGCCCATTTCTTCACTGGATTATTTGGGTTTTGGGTGTTCAGCTTGATAAGTTCTTTATAGATTTTGGATACTAACCCTTTTCAGATATGTCATTTGCAAATATCTTCTTCCATTCTGTCAGTTGCCTTTTAGTTTTGCTGATTGTTTCCCTTGCTGCACAGAAGCTTTTTATCTTGAGGTGGTCCTAATTGTTCATGTTTGCTTTTGTTTCCCTTGCCTCTGGAGACATGTCAAGTAAGAAGTTGCTGTGGCCAAGGTCACAGATGTTGTTGCCCGTTTTCTCCTCTAGGATTTTTATGGCTTCCTGTCTTATGCTTAGGTCTTTCATCCATTTGGACTTTATTTTTGTGTATGGTGTAAGAAAGTGGGCCAGATTCATTTTTCTGCATATTGCTGTCAAGTTTTCCCAACACCATTTGCTGAAGAGACTGTGCTTTTACCACTGGAAATTCTTTCCCGATTTGTCAAAGATGAATGGGTCATACGTTTTTAGGTCCATTTCTGGCTTCTCTATTCTGTTCCATTTATCTATGTGTTTGTTTTTGTGCCAGTACCATATTGTCTTGATGACTACAGCTGTGAAATACAGCTTAAAGTCCAGAACTGTAGGGCACCTGGGTGGCTCAGTCAGTTAAGCATCGGGCTTTGGCTCAGGTCATGATCTCACAGTTGGTGGATTTGAGCCCCACATTGAGCTGTCAGCACAGAGCCTGGAGCCTGTTTCAGATTCTGTGTCTCCCTCTCCCTCTGACTTTCCCCTGCTTGTGTTGTCTCTCTCTGTCTCTCAAAAATAAATAAAAAATAGAAAAAAAATTTAAGTCCAGAATTGTGCTACCTCCAGCTTTGGTTTTCTTTTTCAAGATTGCTTTGGCTATTTGGGATCTCTCCTGTTTCCATAGAAATTTTAGGATTGTTTGGTCTAGCTCTGTGAAGAATGCTGGTGCTATTTTGATAGGGATTGCACTGAATATGTAGATTGCTTTGGGTAGTATTGGCATTTTAACAATATTTGTTCTTCCAATCCAGGAGCATGGAATGTTTTCCCATTTTCTTGTGTCTTCTTCAATGTCTTTCCTAAGCTTTCTATAGTTTTCAGTGTATAGATTTTTCACCCCTTTGGTTAGGTTTGTTCCTAGGTATTTTATGGGGTTTGGTGCAATTATAAAGATCAAGTCCTTGATTTCTCTTTCTGCTGCTTCATTATTGCTGTATAGAAATGCAGCCAATTTCTGTACAGGAGTTTATATCCTGCGACTTTGTTGAACTCGTGTATCAGTTCTAGTAGTTTTTTGGTGGAGTCTTTTGGGTTTTCCCATAGTATCATGTCTTATGCAAAGAGCAGAAGATTGACTTCCTCCTTGCCAGTTTGGATGCCTTTTATTTCTTTGTGTCGTCTGATTGCTCAGGCTAGGACTTCCAACACTATGTTAAATAACAGTAATAAGAGTGTCTTGTTCCTGACCTTAGGAGGAAGCTCCAGCTTTTCCCCATTGAGGATGATATTAACAGTGGGTCTTTTGTATATGGCCTTTATAATCTTCAGGTATGACCCTCATATCGCTACTGTCCTGAAGGTTTTTATCAAGAAATGATGCTGTAATTTGTCAGGTTTTTTTTCTGCATCTATTGAGAGGATCATATGGTTCTTATCCTTTCTACTACTAATGTGATGTATCATGTTGATTGATTTGCGGATATTGAAGCAGCCCCAAATTCCAGGTATAAATCCCACTTGATCGTGGTGAATAATTCTTTTAATGTATTGTTGGATCTGGTTGGCTAGTATCTCACTGAGAATTTTTACATCCATGCTCATCAGGGAAATTGGTCTATAGTTCTCCTTTTTAGTGGGTCTTTGTCTGGTTTTGGAATCAAGTGCTAGGCTTGTAGAATGAGTTTGAAAATTTTCCTTCCATTTCTATTTTTTGGAACAGCTTCAAAAGAATAGGTGCTAACTCTTTAAATGTTTGGTAGAATTCCCCTGGAAAGCCATCTGGACCTGGACTCTTTTTTTGGAGGGGAGATTTTTGATTACTGATTCAATTTCTTTACTGGTTGTGGGTCTGTTCAAATTTTCTATTTCTTCCAACCGGCGTTGGTGGCATAGTGGTGAGCATAGCTGCCTTCCAAATTTTCTATTTCTTCTTGTTTCAGTTTTGGTAGTTTGTATGTTTTCAGGAATTTGTCTATTTCTTCCAGATTGTCTAATTTGTTGGCATATAATTGTTCATAATATTCTCTTACTATTGCTTGTATTTCTGCAGTGTTTGTTGTGATCTCTCCTCTTTCATTCTTGACTTTATTTATTTGGGTCCTTTCCTTTTTCTTTTTTTTTAATTTTTTTAATGTTTTATTTTATTTTTGATACAGAGAGAGACAGAGCATGAGAGGGGGAGGGGCAGAGAGAGAGAAGGAGACACAGACATGGAAGCAGGCTCCAGGCTCTGAGCTAGCTGTCAGCACAGAGCCTGACGTGGGGCTTGAACCCACGAAAGTGAGATCTGACCTGAGCCGAAGTCGGAGACTTAACTGACTGAGCCACCCAGGTGCCCCTCCCTTTTCGTTTTGATCGATCTGGCTAGGGGTTTATCAATTTTGTTAATTTTTTCAAAGAACCAGCTCCTGGTTTCATTGATCTATTCTACTGTTTCTTTTAAATTTCATTATCGTTGATTTCTCCTCTAATCTTTATTATTTCCCTTCTTCTGCTGGTTTTGGGCTGAACTGTACTTTGAATATTCTCATGAAGCAAGAACTCGTCAAGCGGGTGTCACTAGCACAAGGGGACAGTTGCTGTGACCTCCAGGGATGAGGCTGTTAGTTGCGGAGAAGCCTTGTTTGTTTGTGTGATGCTGTCGGCAGTGACTCATGTGGCATCTAATCACCGCATCGCTCATCTGCTGTGTAATTATCGTCTCCGTTAAAACATCAGTGCCTGCTGGCAAGTATCATTAAGTTTAAATTGGATCCCTGGGCAATGTTCTAATTACAATATTTGAATTTTTTAAATGAACTCATAGAAAGATTAATTTCATACTGTAATTAGTGATTTGCTCCAATTGGACAGAAATATACACAATGTATTTTTTTGCAATGTATTTTTGAAGTAAATGATCATTTCATCCTTGTAGCACTAAGGTGGTCTTACATGTATGATTTATTAAAGTAATTATCTTTCACTTCTTATTAAAATATATTAGATTCTGAATATGTTATATATGTAACATATAATATCTCATACATAAATATTAAATGCTTATATATTTATAAGTATGTTTGAAGGTTTATATTTATAGATAAATATACTGTAGAGAATATGGAATGTAATATTTTATACTACATCATATATATTCTATTCTATGTTATATTATATATAATCTATTATTATATTCTATATTCTATATTCTGTTGTCATAGTTGCTGCTTTTAGTGAACTGTTCACCCAACATGGGGCTCAAACTCATGACCCCATGATCAAGAGTCACATGCTCTACTGACTAAGCCAGCCAGGCACCCTCTATTTTCTTACTAGAATATATAGGCATGTTCATAAAATATCGTGGTTGAACATCTGAAAGTGGGGAATGGCAAGATGCCATTAATGCCATGGTTAATGGCACCATGCAAAGTAACATAGGCACATAGAGTATGAAAGAAATTGGGATACAGGAAAGTTACGTTTTAATTAAAATAGAAAATAAGGGCACCTGGGTGGCTCAGTCAGCTAAGCGTCTGACTCTTGACTTCAGCTCAGGTCATGATCTCACTGTTTGTTAGTTCAATCCCCATGTCCAGCTTCAAGCTGACAGCATGGAGCCTGCTTGGGATTCTGTCTCCCTCCCCACGCCACCCCCAAATAAATAAACATCAAAAAAAAGAAAGAAAATATACTCCTTGGTATTGACCCTATGCTATTTTAGGCTTCTTCTGGAGGACACACTAGCCCTGGCTAAGAGGGACAGCCAAGTGAGACTGGAAACCTTCGGCCCTACCCAAAGGTGCCTTGTCCACTGCCTCTGTGTCTGCTTGGGCAGGCTGTGCACTGCACAACTCCAGAGAGTGCCGTCCATTCAGGGTTTGCAGTACGGCCACCCTGAGAGGCTCCTGGAGTTCTACCCTGAGACTCTGGATCTCCCGTAAATTACGTAAGTGGCAGAGAATTTTCTGAATACTTGCCTCACTTTTCTCTTTGTTTAAATCCTTAGTGCTCCAAGGATACTAGTGTTTAATGATTTACTCGTCTTGCATCTAATCCATTTGGCTCTACCATCAACACCTGGAAAGGGCAGTCTGACCATTTATCATCATTTGACTCTTTTGCACTATGTCTTTGTTTTCAATCACTCAACAAAGAGATATCCATATTTCAGTCTCTGCCTCCCAGTGGACTTTCCTTCTTTTATTTTGAAGGGCAGGCACGGAAAATCTTTTTTTTCTTGCAATCCTATACCCTCCAGTGGTAAAAACCGTATCAAAACCTGCTGAAATGAGAACCACTTAAAATCACATAGGAAGCTTGTACATAGATGCTCATGGCGGCGTTAGTCATCATGTCCCAACTCAAGTGTCCGTCAGCTGCCGAATGCACACACAAAATGTGGTATATCCGTACAGTAAGACATTATCCTGCCATGAAGAGAACGGATTCCTGATGCCTGCTACCACACAGCAGAACCGTGAACACGTTATGCTCAGTGAAAGAAGACAGACACAGAAGGCCACAGCTTGTATTATTCCATGTGTACAAATGTTCGGCACGGGCACGTCTATAGGGACAGTAGACCAGTGGCAGCCAGGGATGGGGGTAGGAGGTGGGGGAGTGAACATGGGGTTTCTTTTCAGGATAATGAAGATGTTCTAAAATTAGATGGTAGTGCTGGTTGTGAATATACTAAAAAGCACTGAATGATACACTTTAAAAGGATGTATTTTACGGTGTATACGTCAACAAAGCTATTAAAAGTGTTTAAAATCCTATCACAATCACAGACCTTTAGAGATGCATTTTCGCGGTCTTTAGGCACATTCCTCCTTTTACATCTCTAAGCAGCTGTTGGACTGTCCACAGTCACAACAGTCTGTTAATTGCACCAGTATGATTCACCTGTGAGGGGAGGGGTTTTCAGGGGTACCAATCACAGGTATGGGTTGTCAAGGTGCACGGGGGGATGGTACTTAGGCCTGCTCCCTTCTGATCTTCTCTCCAGTGACCAGCCCATCGTCCTCATGGAGAGGAATGCAATCCCGTCAGCTCCTCTAAAAAGAATAAACCAGGGTGTGTGGGCAGCGCAGCTGGTTGAGCGCCAGACTTCAGCTCAGGTCATGATCTCACAGTTCATGAGTTCAAGCCCCACATCGGGCTCTGAGCTGACAGCTCAGATCTGTGTCTCCATCTCTCTCTGTCTCTCTCCTGCTTGTGCCTGCTCTCTCTTTCTCTCTCTCTCAAAAAACATTAAAAATAGAATAAACAGTCAGAAGCACAGAACTGTATTGAATTAATCAATACAATGAACATTTTAAGGATAATTCCAGGGGCACCTGAGTGGCTTAGTCAGTTAAGCGTCCAACTTCATCTCAGGTCATGATTTCATGATTCATGATCTCATGATTCATGAGTTCAAGTCCCACAGTGCAGAGCCTTCTTGGGATTCTTTCTCTCTCTCCCTCTGCCTCTCCCACACATGCTCACTCTTCCCCTCTCTCTACCCCTCCTCTGCTCACTCTCTTTTCTCAAAATAAATAAAGAAACATTAATTTTTTTTCTTGTAAAATTAAGAATGCTTTTATCCCACTCCTAGGCCAGTAAGAACAAAATTACAGAAAAAGGAGAGACTCAAGAAGAGAAATGAAGAAACAAGAGAGAACTCCAGAGACAAAGGCGAAGCCCAGCGTCTCCTCCCCGATATGTCACTTTCCCCTTCTGGTGGCACCGAAGGAACAATAGCTCAGAATCCCCTACACTGGCCCTCCAGTCTCCCTGGGAGGCCTGGCCCAAGACCACCTTGGCCAAACGCCACTCCCAGGCCCAGGCGCCAGGACCTATACCTTTGGTGATGTCTCTCCTGGCGCTGGGAGCAGGGAGCACTGAGCTGGAGCACTGGGGGCGTCACTGGGCCAGTTACGGTGCGCAGCGAGATTTGCTGAGACGATGCTATTCCAGATAAAACGGCACTGACTTTGTTAACCTTGGAGGCGACCTTCCCGGTTCTAAAATTCCCTTCATCCAGGATCTTAAGAGTAGAACGAAGGAGTAGGTCAACACCTCAGGGCAGAACCCTTGCTGTGGGTCAGATAACACCCGGAGGCTCCCTCGGGGCCGCTGGGGCCACTGGGGCAGCCGAGCCGCCGCGCATGCGCCACTGTTGGTCCTGCTCAGGAATGAATGCAAACCAGTTTCCTCAGAACTGAAACCTACGGGCACCCGGGTGGCTCAATCCATTTAGCCACCGACTCTTGGTCTCAGCTCTAGTGATGATCTCATCTCATGGTTTGTGAGTTCGAGCCCCTCTGGGCTTGCTCTGTGCTGGCAGCATGGAGCCTGCTTGGAATTCTCTCTGTGTGTCTCTTTCTCTGCCTCTCTCCCAATCTGTCTCTATCTCTTTCCAAAAAGTAAATAAGTAAACTTAAAAAATTAATAAAAATGATTCTTATAAAAAGATTGCTGTTTACCTAAAGCTGCTAGGCGACCACCGTGGGGCCTTTCGAGTGAGTGGATTTTAATAAAACTCTGCCCCCTCCCGGGATCGCCACGGCCTGCCACCTGCAGCCGCCATCCCGATTTGCCATTTGACCGACCGGGTCCCACAGAGAACGTGCCCGGCCGTAAGACTGGAGCTTTAGGCTTACACTTTGCCAATGTTGACTGCGCTGATTTATTAAACAGAGTTTTTAAAAAGACTAAAACTGCATTTTTCTGAAGTGGAGATTTTGCAGTTCTCTATTGCAAACACATCAACAACCAGACTGGATAAATTCTAAATGTTATCTATCCCCTCAAGGGCATGGAAGTTGAGTCAAATAATTAAGAAGTATATATGGGGCACCTGCTGTGGGTCAAGTGTGAATTCTATTATTTATACTGACTTCAAATATGCAAGCAGCCAAAGGCTGGTGGAAGGGAGCCGAAGGGAGCCGAAGGGAGCGCGGTGCCGGCAGGACTTGGATGAGGTTAGACGGAGCCTGTTCTCACCAGCTAGCCCCCGCCCCGGACAAAACCCCCCACCCTGCTTTAGGGGTGGTCTTGTTGAGGCCACCCCAGGACGGTAATTCCAACTCCCTCGGCAAATCGGTTCAGGACCTCACCCATCAGTGCATGGCCTTGACCTGGGCCCGGTACCGATTGTGAGGGAGGCACATGATCCCATCCTAGTGACAGAAAAGACTTCGTTCCATGCCTGGGGGAGGGGCCTCTCTCCCGCTGGGTGTGAACGAGTGAGCCTGTTGTCCCCGCTGAAGAGGGACGCCCCCCTGAGGACAAGGCGAAAGTAACGCAAGTCGCAGAACTAGGAATTCCGGAGAAACTGAGGCAGAGCCCTGCCGGGACCAGACCTGGCGCCTGGTTATGTACTCTGGACATCCTGCCACATGCATCATACATTTCTTTACTTCTTCTATTGTCTTCTTAAAGATTTTTTTAAATGTTTATTTATTTTTGACAGAGTGCAAATGGGGGAGGGACGGTGTGGGGTGCGGGGGTGCAGCAAAGGCTCTGAAGCTGCTCGGTGCTGACAGCAGTGGGCCTGAGGCCGAGCTCTGACCCACAAACTGTGAGATCATGACCTGAGCCAAAGTCGGAGGCTCAGTCGACTGAGCCACCCAGTACCCCATGCCCTTCCTTTTCAAGGCTGAAGAAGATTCCATTGTATAGATGTGCCCCATGTTGGTGACCCCATGCATCTGCTGACGGACACCTGGGGGTTTCCGCCCTGGCTCTTGGGATTAATGTCACTCCGAACACGGTGTACAAATACGAGTTTGAGTATTTCTTTACGTTTCAACACTGAAAGCTAGTGTGAGTCTGATGGCCTGGTTTGCTCCAGCGCTCACTGCGGGATTGCTGGTGGCTGGATCTGTGTCGTAGTTCAACTTCGTCCTCTGGCCGGTCCCGCTCTCTCTCCCCGTTTCCTTCCACAGGTACTGATCTCTAGTAAATCTCGTGCATCCCTATTTCTTTGGAAATGCCCTGAATAAATACACCTCTGCCTCTGTCCACCGCCCTCCACCTGACCCTGACCCTACGTCCCTGGGCATCAGGCGCATGAAACTCTCTTCAGTCTTCCATCTGAAGCCTCCAGGCATCCAGACCCTCTCCCAGGACTTTCCCAAAGCCTCTGAGAAAGGACGATATTGGCCACATCAGCCCAGGCCAGAGCTTGTGTGGATTGAATGGGCTCCTAAAGGGTTTTTATGTTGGAGCCAAAGCTTGTTACTATATCCACTTCCAACAGATGGCGCTGGAGGTCTGGCGGTCATTCCCTCTCATTCTAGGCCACCCCTGGTTACTGTCATTGTGTTTGTTTCAAACTATTTTAGGAAGACTGTCTATCCCATCGTGTCTGATTTATGCAAAAAGTATCAAAGCAAGTATTGAAAGATAAGAAATGGTCAGAAAACGGGGTATGGCTAAGAGGAGAATGGGAGAGGTGATGAAGAATAATTGATCAACACGGAGAAATTGGAACCCTGTGCGTTGCTGTTGGAACGCAAGATGGCGCAGCCGCAGAGGAGACAGTGCGGCCTTTCCTCAAATGATAGCAGATCGAATTACCAGAAGATCCGGCAATTTCACTTCTGGGTCTACACCGGAAAGAAATGAAAACAGGGACACCAACAGGTGTTTGAATGTCTACGTTCAGAGTAGCGTTATTCACAACAGCCAAAGTGGAACTCCCCCAGGGGCCATCAACGGATGAATGGATAAACAAAATATGGTGCATGGGTACAACAGAGTAATGTTCCGCTTGAAAAAGAAAGAAGAGGCGCCTGGGTGGCTCAGTTGACAGGTTGAGCAACTGACTCTTGGTTTCAGCTCAGGTCATGATCTCGAGGTTTGTGTGTTTGAGCCCTTCATCAGGCTCTGTGCTGACAGTGCAGAGCCTGCTTGGGATTCTCAATCTCCCTCTCTCTCTGCCCCTCCCCTGTGTTCTCTCTCTCTCTCTCTCAAAATAAATAAATAAACTTAAGGAAAAATAAATACTAAAAAAAAAAGAAGGAAATTCTGACATATACAACAATCTGGATGGACCTAGAGGATGTTAAGCTAAGCCAGGAACAAAAAGACAAACACTGTGTGATTCTACTGATTATGAGATACTTAACAACAGATTCACATAGACAGAGAGTAGAGTTGCTAGACAGAGAGCAGAGAGTTGCTCAATGGATATAGAGTTCCAGTTTTACAATGAAAAAAGGCCTGGAAATAAATGGTGGTGATGGTCACATAACACTGTGCATATGTTTGGCATTACTGAGCTGCACACTTAACAATGGTTACATGGTGAATGTTATGTCGTGTATATTTTCCTGCAATAGAAAACCAGGTGAAGGTGGGGAGCAGATGGGGAGACTGCACGTGCCCGGGAACTGCTCTGCGAGACAAAGATCCAGTCGTGCAACAGGTTACAATCGCTGGGCCTATGGGACCAGCAGCAGTTAGGAAGACAAGGGACAGGGGCGCCTGGGTGACTCAGTTGGTTAAGGGTCGGACTTCAGCTCAGGTCGTGATCTCACAGTTCATGGGTCGAGCCCCACATCGGGCTCTGTGCAGACAGCTCAGAGCCTGGAGCCTGCTTTGGATTCTGTGTCTCCCTCTCTCTCTCTCTGCCTCTCCAATCTCTCTCTCTCTCTCTCTCTCTCTCTCTCTCTCTCTCTCTCTCTCTCAAAAATAAATAAACATTAAAAAAAAGAAAGAAAGAAAGACAAAGGACCTTCCTTGCAAGCCACACTACTCATCTCATAGGCTCGGCTCTGAGTGACAGCAGTGTGAGTTGTAGAACCCCTGTGCGTACCAGAGACAAGTTAAAACACTCCTTTGAAACAATATATTCATTTCAACATCCAATGAGAAGGTTACCTGTTCTCTAAGGAGAAGAAGGTATCCCACAATAGAATACCAATAGCAGTACCACTCTGGAAGTGTCAGCTTGGCCCTGGTCCCCAGACACAGATTGGTTATTTCTGCACATTTCACCCACCTCCCTGGAGGGGCGGGCCCTGTTGGAACGTGTGTTAGTCCCTACAAGGAGGAAGTCTGAAAGATGACCAATGCTCCAAAGCCTGGGCTCCCTGTACAGTTGCTCAGGGTGTGCCCTGCACAGGAGCACCTCACATACATGGATACCACTCCCACTGCAGATATCTTCACTGTTTTGCAATATATTCATTTTTTTAAGAGAGAGAAAGTGTGGTCAGGAAAGAGGGGCAGACAGAGAAAGAAAGGAAGAAACTTAAGCAGGCTACATGCCCAGCATAGAGCCCAGCATAGGGCTCTGAGATCATGACCTGAGTCAAAATCAAGAGTCAGGTGCTTAACCGACTGAGCCACCTAGGCACCCCAATATTTTGACATTTACACACAGTTTATACATTACATGGAATAAAATTTTAAATTAGTTTCTTAAATTAATTAATTTACTTTTTTTATTGAGAGAGAGAGAGCGCAAGTGGGAGAGGGGCAGAGAGAGAGAGGGTGAAAGAGAATCCCAAGCAGACTCCATGCCATCAGCACAGAGCTCAAGGCAGAGTTCAGTCCCAAGAACCCCGAGATCATGACCTGAGCTGAAATCAAGAATCCAACACCCAAAGGACCCAGCCACCCAGACACCCCTACGTGGAATGATTTTATATTTTTGGTGTTGTTATTACGGGCATACACATGACATTAATTAAATTCACATTTTACCACTTAGACATAAGGTTTTCGCTAGCCTTGCTATTGGCAAATCCATCCTCACTCTTGGATAGGGTGAGCAGGGGATATAAAACATAGGTTATTGATGAGGAAGGTAGGAAGCAATGCCCAGCATCCCCCCGCCCCGACACACACACATACACACAAACTCTGGGCCATTTCAGGAGCCAACTCCATGTAGCCAGGCCAGAAGAAGGAACTATGTCCCCCAGTGTGAGGGATGAGGGTGGGTGTCTCTCTGGGGGATTTGGAGGAAAGTCAGGGGATCAGCAGCCTGGGAAGACGTAGAGATGTGGAGAGCTTTGGGCTTTTAGGGAAATTTCTGACGGCAGAAAGGGCACAAGGTAAGTACGCCATGAGCAGCCCCCTACAGAAGGGAGTCAGCCTGTCAGGGCCCAGGTGGCTGTGGACAAAATCCTTTAGACACAATGCCCAGATTGAAAAACAACAGAAGAAACAACTTGTCCTGAGGATCTAAAGAGAGCGCGCACCAGGAGGGGATGTGGGGGGGGGGGGGGAACCGCAGGCAGGCACCGTCCAAGGAGACTAAGAAACAATCACAAAGCCAACTAGAAGGTGGCCTGCTTTTTGTTGTTGTTGTTTATTTACTTTGAGAGAGAGAGAGAGAGAGAGAAGTGGGAAAAAGCGGAGAAAGAGAGAGTCCCAAGCAGACTCAAGCTGTCAGCACAGAGCCAGATGTGGGGCTCAATTCCACAAATCACAAATTCCTGACCTGAGTGGAAATCATGAGTTGGATGCTTAACCAACTGAGTCACCCAGGTGCCCCTGGTCTGCTTAAAATACATCTACCTCACATTCCACATGGGGGTTAATTTGGAGAACTCTCAGGCATAGTCAACCAACACAGACGGACTCAGCTCAAGCATTTGTTTGAGGAGGAAGTTTCTCCGGTCCCCACATTATTAAAAGTAAGTCACCAGTTGACATCTATGGACCACTTCATTCAACAGTAGGATTCACATTCTTCTCAAGCTCACATGGGACGTTCACCAAGATAGACCACGTTCTGGGTCATAAAATACACCCTAACAAATTTAAAAGACTAGAAATCATAAACTGTCTGCTCCAGACCACAATAGAATTAAATTACAAACCAGAAACAGAAAAATAGCTGGGAAATCCTAAAATGCTTAGTAGTTAGACAACACATTTGTAAATAACCCATGAGCCAAAGAAGAAAGCTCAAGAAAAATTTTAAAATATTTGAACTAAATGAAGATGAAAATACAATTTGTCAAAATTTGTGAGATGCAGTGAAAGCAGTAAAGAGATATTTATAGCATTGAATGCATATATATTGCAATGAAAAAAGATATAAAATCAATTAAGATTCTACCTAAACTAAAAAAAAAAAAGCAAATTAATCCAGTCAGCAGAAGAAAATAAATAATAAAAATTAGAGCAGAAATCAATGAAATTGTAAACAAGAAATCAGTAGAGAAAAAAAAACAAAAACAAGAACAAAAGCTTGTTCTTTGGAAAGATCATTAAAATCACTAAACTTTAGCCAGGCTAGGAAAAAGAATAGCTAAGTTACTAATATCAGAAATAAAAGAGGGACATCACTACAGATCCTATAGACATTCAAAGGATAAGAAACAAATATTGTGAACAACTCTATTCCCACAAATTTGATAACCTAGATGAAACGGACCAATTCCTTCAAAGACACATACATCTGTTAAAACTCATACAAGAAGAAATGGACAGTCTGGGTAAGCCTATGAAAAGACATGGAGAAAACTTAAAGGCATATTACAAAGTGAAAAAAGTCTATCTGAAAAGCTACATATTATATGATTCCAACAGTATGACATTCTAGAAAAGGCAAAATTATGGAGACAGTACAGGGATTGGTGGTTGCTAAGAGTTGGGGGAAGAGAGGGATGAAAGCAGAGCACAGAGGATTTTGTAAACCTGCTCTGTATGATAGCGTAATGGCTGACACCCATGCATACTTAGTGCACAGCACTAAGAGTGAACCCTACTGTAAATTGTGCACTTTGGGTGATAAGGATATATCAATTTGTCCATTGTAATAAACATACCAGGCTGGCCCGGGATGTAGATAGTGTGGGAGGCTGTGGGTGTGCTGGGGCAGGGGGTACATGGGAAGTCTCTGTATAATCCACTGGATTTTGGTGTAATCCTAAAAATGAATCCTATTACAGGGCCCTGTCAAAAAAATTGTAGGACAATGATTGTTCAGACAAGAAACAGAACTTAGGTTCCTTGATTTCTATCACTGTCTGTCACCACTTGGAATTTTTATTTGTTAAAGTTTAATTTAAAATTAAATTAATTTAGAGGAATTTTAAAGTTTGATTTTAAAATAAGTTTATTTAAACTGGTTTTTAAATTAAGATTAATTTTTTTTAATTTAAAACACTATTTTCAACAAGGAAGCACAGAGGGAACTGCAAGGTGTGATTTTTTAGTAAGAGCAAATTTTCATTCATACATGAAATAATTTACTGAATGTAAAGAAAATCTTTAAACTGTCAATTTCTTCCTTTTCAACTGGGTGGCTTGTTTTGAAACGAATGAAGGAAACAGCGATTACTCCTGATCATTGCATGGAGTATGACTGAAAAAAACGGTGGTACAGCGGAAAGTTCCAAATGTCCCCCTCCAGGGTCAGGCAGTGGTCCCCGCGGATCCACCAGAGGACGAAAACTGCCGCCAAGCAGCGCGGTGCTTTGCTCCCAGGTCGGGCAGACTGTGCGCGCTCCGGCAGGACGGCGCAGCCCGGGCCAGGCAGGGCAGGACGCTGGGGCAGGTCCTGCGGGAAACCGGGGAAGGTGCCCGACCCCGACCTCGGCCTGCGGTTACTGCGCGCTTCGTTTCTGCATCACAGCTTCTAAAACTGACTTCTGATGATACGTTGTCTCAGCCCCCTTGGGTGGCCCCTTCTGTTTGCACAGGGGCCCCCCAGAGGGCTGACAGCGCCCAGTTCTTCTAGAAACAAAACCTCTTGAGAGCACTGCCACGGAGACTGGCGGGTAGAGCTCAAGGGAGGCCCCCAGGACCCGTGGAGGAGATCAGGCCCCAGTGGTCTGGCTTCTCGCATCCATACACCTGTGCCCTGGCAGGGGCCGTCCTCAAAGGCGGAAGCGATCCGTGCTCAGGTACCATCTCAACGTGCGTCCTGCCTAGGAAGACGCCCTGATGAGATGGATTCAGATAAGACAAATCGGGTGATTTCAGCGCACGGAACAGAACTGCCAGGACGCACCTTTGGGATTCTGATGGATGTGGCTGCTGCTCGTTTGCATGCACATCACCCACAATGCTCTGAGCAGCGTTGCCTGTCGCTCCTTTGATTCCATTGAAAAGGAAAAGGCTTTTTTTTTCATGACAAAGTTGTTTAATGATATTTTTCTTTAAAATGTATAGTTTATATTTGAAGTGTATAGTTATACGTTTAAAAGTAAACCGTGCTACAATCACCATAACTGTAGAGAAGATGGAACTTTGGGGACTTATATAAGTGGTAGTGCAGCATGTGTCCTGGCTGGTCCGAGTGCAGTGGCGTTTACAATTAATTGATCACAGCCAGTTACAGATTTCTTTGTTCCTTCTCCACTCCCACTGCTTCACTTGACTAGCCTTTTGCTGCAGGGGTGGGGAGAAAAGGAAAAATAAAAAATGTTCCCCTACAGGCTAGTCAAGTACTAGGTTCTGGCTTGACGGATTCTGAAACACACCAGAAAACGCATCGTGCATGATGACGACCTGCTGGCAAAGATAACTACTGGACAGCAGCATATTTAAGCGTTTATCGGTCTGCATGGATCATGCTGAAAAGGAAGCTTCTCTTGTCTCCCGAATGTTTCTTGAGAACAGGGAGAACCAAAGGTTTCGGTGACTTGGGGAATAAACTATGTTAATGCACCTCCTTATCCCAGTGTCAGGTGTGCAGAAGTGGGGGCAGGAGAACAAGGGCAGCATTATGCCCTGGAAAGAACACAAGCAAGTTGCAAAGTAATTTGCATAGAATGCTTCCATTTCACCCTATAAAGTAAAACAAAGGACATATCTGTGTGTGAGTTTGTCTGTGTTCACAGAAAACACAGAGGAGGAAGACAAAGGAAATCCCAAGGCTATTATGCCATGGCAAAAATGAGGCTTTACTCTGTTCTGAGTCCTGGGTAAACTGTCCAGGCACACTTATGCATTCCTTAGTCTCTGTCGTTCACATGTTAGCTCTAAGCCTTGGGCCCACCAAGCTTTGCTTTTCTAGTAAAACAGAGAGACTTTGGTATTGAGAAAAAATCCCCTCTTTTCAAATCCCAGGTTTTTGCAAGTCAAGATGATTTTGGCTTCAAACTACAGTGTATGCAATAATAGCAGGATATACCTTGCAATATTTGGGATATACTTATACCAAAAAATGATTTGTTATCTAAGCATCTTGTATTTTATCTGGCAACCCTATCTTAGTCACACGAGTCTTAGGAGAGAAATAGCCCCAAACTCTTTTCTTTCTAGAGTTATTATATTACTCTGGGCTGGCCTCGTAGCTGTATTGGCCATTCATTATTGCTTTGCAGGTTTTATTTTCTGGTTAGGAATCCTCTGGAGATGAGATACATAGATCATCAAGACTGAGGTCACCTGGGTGACTCATTCAGTTGAGACTCTGACTCTTGGTTTCCCCGCCATGATCTCACAGTTCATGAGTTCGAGCCTCCCATGGGGCTCTGTAATGATAGGGAGGAGCCTGTGTGGGATTCTCTGTCTCCCTCTCTCTCTGCCCCTCCCCTGCTCACACTCTCTGTCTTAAAAATAAATAAATAAACATTAAAAAAAAAAAGACTGATGGGATTGTACAGTCCCCTAACCTGTGGGATAAGATTTTCCTAGGGTCAGAGAAATGGACTCTGTTCTCGATTTACTTAGTTTCCATGTTCACACTTACTCCACCACCAATTACTACTTACGTCCCCTGAACTCTGTCTCATTTTATTATCTATGTATTTTTGCCTTCAGTGTTTTCATTGATTGGGACACCACAGCAATTGGTTTTATGGCTTTGTTGTCATTATTTCCTTGTCGGCTTTTCATTGTGGGGTAGCAGAGCGAGTTCTTGAAAAAGGGGTAATTCTGGCCCCTGCAAGTAACGAACTCTATGGTTGGCCTTGAGGTACTCTCATGTTCTCTCAGAACCCCAGTTGCTTCATTTGTGAAATGGGAATGTCTGCCATACTAACCTAACTGGGTGGTAGAGAATATTGTGAAATAATACGAAAATATTTTGTACCTTATAAAATACAATACAAACATAGGGGCTTTCTTTAGCCAATACAGACCATTGGCTGTGACCAATAGACTGTTGTTCTCTTACGGTATCACTTATTATCATCATTCTTCAGATATGACAGTCCTATGGTCATTGCTGGTGTGTGATCACAGCATCATCAGTTGGCTTCAATAGTCTGCTGTAACCAAGGTGGTTTGCCTCCTAAGTGTGTATCTATTACCCAGAAAGCAATGCAGTGTCTAGGAAAGGGCGTGAGATCTAGATTGAGAACACCCACAGGGAGCCCTTGGTCTAAGTCCTGGGATGCTGCTCTTAACACGGCCTTACCTCCCCATGGAGTCACTCTGAGACTCAACAAGATGGTACTCACGGAAGTACTAGGGAAATCCGGTGTGCTCTCAAGGTACCGTGGATTGCCTCTACCTATGAGGACAAACCACACTGTTTTCCCTATAGATACACAGGTGTGGCCATCATACAGTACTAAGCCTTGTTTCTGAGGCTGCTAAGAATTGCACTCTACCATCAGGTGAGGAGTCAGCTGGACGGCTTCCTCAAGGTCACACAAGAACAAAGGGGCAGAACCAGGATGAGAAAGTGGCTCTGTGCCCCACCTGGATGTCCCACAGTATACTCTGTGCGTCTCCACCTTCTTCTGTTTTCAGACTCTTGGACTTGGTTTTCCTTCTTCCATAATGTTTTCTCCTTGAGAATGTTCACATCTCTGTCTTCAAAACTTAACAGGATTGTCAACTTTGAAATGTCTTCAATACTCCGATGTTGTCTATTAAGTGTTATATCATCAATATTAGTCTCCCATTCTACTAATATGCAAAACATGCTAAAATCCTTACATATCTTCGAAGACATTTCCTTTCGTTTTGTGCAGTTTTTGTTTTGTTTGTTTTTTTGTTTGGAAATGACATAAAGAATACAGAAATTAAATAAATAAGGGGTCCCTGGGTGGCTCAGTTGGTTAAGTGTCTGACTTTGACTCAGGTCATGATCTAATGATTCATGAGTTCAAGCCCCACATTGGTCTCCTAAGCACAGAGCCATTCCAGATGCTCTGCCCCTCCCCTGTTCTCTTTTACAAAATAAATACATAAACTTAAAGAAAAAAAAAGAAGTTACATAAATTAAATAAAACTATTAAAAAGTGGGGGAGGGTTGCCTGGGTGGCTCAGTGGGTTAAGCCTCAGACTCTTGATTTTGGCTCAGGTCATGGGCTAAGGTCATGATCTCACCGTTGCTGGGATCGAGTCCCATATTCCACGCTGCACTGACAGCCACAGAGCCTGCTTGGGATTCTCTCTCTCTCTCTCTCTCTCTCTCTCTCTCTCTCCCTCTCCCTCTCCCTCTCTCTCTGTCTCTCTCCCTCTTCCTCTCCCTCTCCCTCTCCCCCTCCCACCTCTAAATAAGTAAACTTTTGTTTTTAAGTGGGAAAAATAAAAGCCTTAGTCATCCCCACTCCCATTTCCTTTCTTAGAATATATACTATATTTATCATCTCTATTTGCTTTTGGGGACAGGGAGGTGGTCTGTGTTGGCATCCCTAAATTCATCATTAACTCCTGAAGATGGAAGGCAATGGATTATATTTTAAAATGTGTTGGTGGGGTTTTGTTTTTTGGTTTCTTTTTTTGTTTTTTGTTTTTTGTTTTAATTTTTTGTTTTGTTTTGTTTTGTGTTTTGTATTTCCAGCTCTTATCTCAATGATACAGAGTAGCACTACTTGGTAGTGTTGACTTAAAAAATTTAAGTAGAAACAAGGACAATGTATTTAATATGTAGAGGCGGGGACTGCTCCACAAAAGACTAGTCATCTCTACCTGATTTGGGGGCAGAGGTGGTCTGTGTTGGCTTCCCCAAATTCATCATTAGCTCCTGAAGGTTGAAGGGTAATAATGGGTTATATTTTATTTTATTTTATTTTATTTTATTTTATTTTATTATTTTTAATGGGTTATATTTTAAAAGGGTTGCTTGGTATTTCCAGCTCTTTTCTCAACGATATTCAAGCATATCAGCACTACTTGGAAGTGTTGACTTTTAAATTTTTTAAGTAGAGACAAGGACAGCAGACTTACTAGGTCGTGGGGTCTGCCCTACAAAAGACTAGTCAAGTGCAGTAGTGAGAAGGGGGGAAAGAGTAGAACAAGGAGTTCGATCTGTAACTGACTGTGAACAATCAATTGAGATAACTCACTACCTTCGGACCAGCCAACAAGGATGGCTCCTGCTTCAAGTATTTAAAGTGCAAATATATGCTCACTTTTAGCTTGCAGTGACATTTCTGCTATTGTTTATGAAGAACTATATCCACAGTACACGATTGTATGCATCCTCTAAGAACCCCTCAGTGTATCCATTTATCAGCAGATAGCGTAAATGTATTTAACAACCAGAATCAGAAGCACTGCTGAGCATCCTGGGAAAGAGAATGCAAAATTAGCATCTCGTCACTAGGGCGTCTCGTTTCAAGCCCTGTTTGTCTGGAGTGGATCCCTAGGGGCACGTCTGGGAGAGCTGCCCAATCAGCGCTGACCTCCCTTGTTTACTGCGTGTGCCGAGTGGGACCCGAGGTCCGGAGAAAACTCCGAGGAGGAGCAGCACACGAAGTCCTGGGCGTCCCTGCATCTGCGACCCCAGTAGAGCGCCACACCCTGGAAGCGGCGGCCCTTCCATCTGGGCAGAGCCTGGGCAGTGATGCCTCCCCCGATTGCCCAAGATCGCGTCCTCCTCCTTAAACCCCAACTGATAGAAAACAGAAACCCCTGCAGTAACAGGAGGAGGAGGCATCTGAGACACTCCAAAACCTTGGATGCTGCTAAGGACTTCAGAATCCGAAAGACACAAGCCAAGATGCCTATGTGAAGGCAAGTGGAACAGATTTCTGTAAAAGTGTCAGAGAGGCAAACCTCAGAAAGACCCAGAGTTCGCCCTCAAGGCAAAGAACAGCAAGAGGACAGTAGGGGTGAATCTGGAGAAACACGGATGGGAATGTTCTGGACCAGGATGTAAAGGCCAGCAGCGCTCACAGATCCCTATAGGAAGGGGAGCGGGGAGGAGGGGAGAGCAGGGGACAGGAGGGCAGGAAGGCACCGTTCCCCCGATCCCCGCCTGAGAAAACGTCCCCCTGGGTACCCCAAGCTGATGTGAAAGGAGAATCGCCATCTGATTCCTGTTGGTGCCTCGCACAATGCCTGGCCCATAGAAGGTGCTCAGTAAACACGTTGAGTGAATAACCACATGAGATTAAGGAGAATGATTAATGAACGATCCCAGAAAAGTAGACATAGGGAAATGTCTCAGTTTTCAAGAGGAGAAAAATGAGAGTACGAGTTTCATAAATTACCACCTCTAAATTGCTGTCGCTTTCTAGCAAAATTCTAGTTTGAATTATTATGGAGGTGGATGGGGCAGTGGGAGCCAACTTGAAATTAACAAGAGGGGGGAAAAATCAAACACCAGAATAGTTCATTTGTTTCTTCAGCTGCACTGGTGTTTGACTCGGTTGACCACAGCTCTTCTTTGGCCTGTGTGTGGGTTGGGTCCAGTGGGCTGGAAGGGATTCAACAACCAGGTTCAGAGCCTGCTGATGGGGACCGATGCAACCTATCGGGCGTTGTTCCTTGGCCAGCCCCTGTCTAACCTGCTTCATCAACCACATGCATGACGATGGCCCTAATGGCACAAGAGGGAGTATGTTGTGAGAATCGGGAAGGCACTTAGAGCAGGGGTTCATTTCACCTGCCTGGCTCCTAGATTTCACTATCTACTAGTCATGTGTCTTTGGACACAGCGTAAAATGCACACAGAGTATCCATTTTGTGGCAGGTTGAGGGGATTAAATGTGAAGCTGTGTAGAGAGTTGGTTCAGCCTGGCTCATTAACGAGCCCTATGGGGGCACCTGGATGGCTCAGTCGGTTAAGCGTCTGGCTTCCGCTCAGGCTATGATCTCACAGTTCGTGGGTTCGAGCCCCGCGTCAGGCTCTGTGCTGACCGCTCAGAGCCTGGAGCCTGCTTCAGATTCTGTCTCCCTCTCTCTCTGCCTCTCCCCTGCTCATGCTGTCTCTCTCTCTCTCTCTCTCTCTAAAATAAATTAAAAGCAGTAAAAAAAAAATTTTTTAACAAGCCCTATAAAACTCTTTAAAAGCATCAAGGCTTTGGCAGAACAGGAGATGCAGGTGGGCTTGGAGCTCAGCTAGCCCCGCCCCCAGGAAACTTGCTGCTTCCAAGGCCTGAACTAGTGTGGGCATGCGCAAAGGGGAATGATTAATAGGGGTGCTGGGGGTGCTCCCCTGGGGTCAGAGAAAGAACAGGAAGGCTGACCGTTAAGGTCCCACTAGGCACCGCACCCAGGTGACCCTGGCCAGGCGGTCGCCTGTGTTCAAATGTGGATGAGGCACAGGCTCTTCCACGTACCCAGCAATCCTCCTAAACAACCAATTCCAGCGCCAGACGGCGGTCTCCAGCTGTTCCGAAGGAACATTCTTAGGGCTTTCAACACTCAGGGCAGCCACTTTGTAAAGCACAGAGAGGGGTTTTACTGAGGTCTGCGGTTTCTAACTGACTCCAGCCCTCGGGAGCCTCTTCTCTGGCCCACATAGGATTGTTAGCACAATCTGAATCAGATCTAACATTTTAAAACCGGGCAAGTTCACGTTAAAATTCTGGCTTTTCTTAAAACACCGAAGGAACACAGCCGGTCCGGATTCCCCCAGGCCACAAGTACCCCCTCCAAGGGGGACACGATCTCGTGTGCCCTGGTCCCCACGGCTCCCTAGTGTCCAGCAGCCCCTTGAACACCAGTTTTCAAACTCTGACCCTGCAGGTCCCTCAAGTCTCCAGCCAACCTGTTACCTGCGATTTCCAGGTAGGACGCTCTGGTCGCAGGCAGAGGGGAGGATTCGGGGTTCCTACACACTCGTGACTGAGGCTTCAGCTTTTGAGCCTGCCTGGACTGAGCTCACACTTCCTTTTATAGAGAAGAAAAGCCAGAAAGAATACAAGAGTGCTCCTTTTCCCCAAGATTCCTTCTGCAGGCAATTTCCAGAAAGGCCCCCTTCTCCATTTTACTAACAAGTGGTCCTTTGTCCCCTCAGCCACAGGCTCCCCATGCTAAGGTGGGAACACAGGGAACTGGAGAAGTCTGGGGCTGGGCCAAGCGCACGGGGAGCTGTGGGGAGAGGAGGGGACAGCAGAGCCTGGACGACCCAGGGATCTGGTTCTTCAGTGATTCATTCTAACGCATCATGTTATGTATGTTTGGCCCTAAGGGCCCCCCTGCAGCTCCTGTTAGCCGCCCCCCCCAAGCCCCATGCTAGGCACAGCCAGCCAACCGGCACGTGGGAACTAGATGGATTTAAAGGAGGGCCGCCTCATCTTAGTCAACGTGCCACAGGATCCACTTTTAAACACCTGGGGTGCGGGGCGGCTGGGGGGCTCGGCCAGTTGAGCATCCTATTTCAGCTCAGGTCATGATCTCACAGTTTGTGGGTTCGAGCCCTGCATTGGGCACTGAGCTGACAGCTGGGAGCCTGGAGCCTGCTTTGGATCCCGTGTCTCCCTCTCTCTCTGCCCCTCCTCCCTGTTCACCTTCGGTCTGTCTGCCTCTCTTTCCCTCAAAAATATAGAAAAAAAATAATAAGTACCTCGGATTCACAGTTCTAGGAGTCAAGGAGCTACGGTAATGTGCGCTCTCGGGGGTGAGTCCCTTCCCTTCCCCCAGCGGACAGGATATTGGGAACACCTGTGAGAACACCTGTACCCGGCAGATGGGGATGGGCTCAGGGGCGGGCTTGTCCCGGCCCATACCCTCCACCCTCCACCCCAGGGCCCATCCACATCGACAGGGGAGGGCGGCGGAGGCACGGGGAGAGGTCACTGCGCAGCTCCGTGGACCCGTGTGGTTTGTGCTGAAGAACCCAGGTGAAGCCCATTCTTTTCCCACAGAGTCCCTGGGACGCCCTATGAGCTTTTTCAACAAGATCCCGTTTGGTTTTTTTTTTTAAGTTCTAGTATTTTGCAAGTCAGTATCAACAGAATTCAACTTTTTTGTTAAAAATTTAACATTAATTTATTTCTGAGAGACAGAGCCTGAGTGGGGGAGGGGCAGAGAGAGAGGGAGACAGAATCTGAAGCAGCTCCAGGCTCCAAGCTGGCAGCACAGAGCCCGACACCGGGCTGGAACTCACGGACCGCCAAGATCATGACCTGAGCTGAAGTCAGACACTCAACCAACCGAACCACCCAGTTGCCCGTAACAGAAGTCAACTTTAATGGAGCATTTATTAATCTTCTTTAGAAATGTTCTTTCAGCACATTTTGGGGAATGCTGGGGCCTTAGAAACACCAGTTCGAGTCCTACTTCCAACTCACCAGTTTACTGGCCCTGTGGCTTTGGGCAAATTGATTTTTTTAATGTTTATTTTTGAGACAGCGAGAGAGCACACACACAAGTGGGGCAAGTGGGGGAGGGGCGGAGAGAGGGAGACAGAGAATCCCAAGCAGGCTCCAGGCTGTCAGCACAGATAGATCCTGACCCGGGGCTCTAATCCTTGAAGCAGGAGATCGTGACCTGAGCTGAAATCAAGAGTCAGATGCTTAACTGACTTGAGCCACTCCAGCGCCTGAGCTGATTTATTTAATCTCTCTGACTTCCATTTCCTTCATTATGTGATGGAGGTCAGAATAGCTGCCCTGTCTTCATTTCAGGGGTGAAATGCGATTGTTTTTGGGAACTTCTGAAAACTGATACTAGGCCCCACCCTGCAGGGTCGGCTTCACTAGGCCAGCATGGGGGTCCTCAAAGAATCTGCATTTTCTACATACAGACAGACCCAAACCCTCCACTTGGGGTCTATCTCCTCCGCACAATGCACAGTCAGGGGTCCCATCCTGGCGCGTCCCAACAGACTGGAGGAACAAAAACATAAGCTCTTCCCACTTAAATGGAAAAGGCCTCAAGTTCAGCACTGCAGAGCCCTGCAGACCTTTGCTTTGGCGTCTGATGGTCCGTTCACCAACGTCCTCTCTTATGTACTGGGAATTGCAACTGACGGTTGGCACTGCTGGGTGGGAGACAGTCACAGACAGGAGGGTGTGCCTTCCTCACTGAGAACTCCAAGCCCGGGACTCGCAGCTCCTGCCCTACCCGCGGTGGCCACACCACTGCACGGGGTCCCCAGACACCCGACAGAGGCTGTCATTGTACCCAAGGAGTTAGGGCATTGCCAGAGTCACACGGCTACGGGGCAGAGTTGGCTTGAGTTAGGCTTTGGTAACAGCCCATGCCCGGTCCCGGACACCCGGCAGGCACGCGGTCAATGGCACGCGTCTTCGACCTCCCAGACCTGGTGCTGGTTTCTACGTGCCTCCTGGAGGGACCGAGACTGTGAACATCAACTTGTGCACGCAACACAATAGATTCAACGGATCCCGTCACTGCTTCTGCCGAGAGCTGCAGGGAAAAGCCCGGAGCGGACACTGTGCTGAGCCAAACAGACCGACGGGAAAGAACCGTTTTTGAGCCGCTCGGGCACGTGATTGCGGACTGGGTACTGGAGATCCTGACCTTGGTGGTTGTGTTAAGGCGCAGGGCACTCTCAAGTCCGCAGCGGTGAAACAGAAAAGAAGGGGGTGGACAGGTAAAGGAGAGGCGGCAAAACCCTGGTGACTTGTTCTAGATGGGTGCTGAGCAAATAAATATGCATGGCGTCGTGTTTGTGTAGTAGACCGGAAGTCCCGGAAAAGCAGCACTTGGTTCTCCTTGCGGTGCCGGAGAGGTTTGCCTCTTTAAGAATGTTCTGGCATCAAGTCCCTGAGCAGGGAGGCCTGCTCCTTCTTGGGGTGGGGGGGGTGGGGGAGGACACAGAGATGGGTATAGACCTGCTGCACGGTCTGCTCCGTCCACTCCAGAACTTACCAGAGCACCACCACCCTCCCACGGCTCCCACCACCTGGGCCACGTGGCCGGAAGGAGGTCAAGGCCCACCCAGGGGGCTTCCTGGCGCCCCACCCCCACCCCCTCCTCCCCACTCCCTCTTCACAATCACGTCACTACTGAAAGAGTGGCCACCGGTTCCAGAACTGTCGTCCTCCTCACTTCTGTCACATCAGGAGCAGGCGAGCGTCAGGGGAAGGGAGGAGGAAGGAAGGAGGCTCCCATCACACAAACCAACCCCCCCCCACTGGGAGTTCCGTGTCAGCTGCACCAGGCCCTGCCCCGTCCCCTCCTCCCAGGCCCCCGAAGTGCTAGGGGCCTTCCCCTCAGCCTCCAGCCCCCACCTCCGTCAGGACACCCGACTCCCCGAGTATTGGGCGCGGGGTTTCTGTGCCAACGGGCACCTGCAGGACCTTGGCCCAGGCTCCAGGGTGGAGCAGATGTTCTCTGACACAGTGATGGTGATTTTCAGGAATTGTTTTATTCCATCACAACAGCCTATCCTAATTTTTCCATCACCCGTGCCCTAGGTCACCTCTCCTCCGGCAGTACTGGTGCCTGAGAGGTGGGGCCGGCTTAATCAGGCGGCGGGTGGACTCCGTCCCCCCCACCCCCAAGGCTGAGCTCTGGAAGCTGGCTCCAAGGGTCTGGGGGACCCGGAAGACGCTCCTTGCCCCACAGTCCCAGTCCCGCACAGAGACGGGGGCGGCTGTCACCGGAATGGCTGACTGTCATCGTCATCGGGGGGAGGGGGGGGTCCGTGACAATTCTCAGTGCCGTACGGGAAGAAATAAAAACGAAAGCACATGGACCGTCAGATCTTCAACTAGTAATTCCTCAGACAACGGTAAAATTAAAAAAAAAAAAAAATCAACATGATTTGGCAAGTGTTTTCTTACATTTTTAAATTAAAAGAAAAAAGCATTCACACGTAGGAGAGTCAACGTAACTGCTTTGAAGAAATATATTAAAGAAAATAGAAGGTTAAAAAAAAAATCAAACCCCAAATAATGGTAAAAATAGACGTATCCTCTGTAAAAATCTGGGCTAATCTACTGAGTCATTCATATCTATTCAGTATTCAGAGCATGAGGTGGAACACCAGAGTATAAAAAAATTAAAAACCAAAAAGATCCTGCCCTTGCGCTAAGCCGCCGCCACACGGCTGCAGGGGCTCCGGCCACTGGCCGCTGGTGGCGGCAGTGTCCGGTCCCTCCCGCTGCAGGCCGCACTGAGGCCTTCACAGCTCCTCCCTGGTCCTGCTCAGTTTCGTGGCATGTTCTTCCACAAACTTGCTCAAATGTTCCAGATCTCGGTTTCCGTCCTCAAACTTAACTGGGTTCTTTTTGTCCCCACTGGGGGCAAAGTAGATGGTCGGGAACCCCTCGACTTTGTAGCGGTCGCTGGGGATGTCGTTGGCGGTGGCGTCCATCTTGGCGATGACCAGACCCTTGTGGCCCTTGTACTTCTTGCCGAGGGCGGTGTACTCGGGCTCCAGCTGCTTGCAGTGCCCGCACCAGGGCGCATAGAACTCGATGAGGACGTCCTTCTTGGGGTCCATCACAATGGAGTCGAACGTCTTCCCCACCACGACCTTGACCGGCCCCTTGTTGTTCTTGGGCACTGGCTGGGACTTGACAACCGGCTTCAGTTTTCCTGCCGAGGAAGCAAGTGGGGGAACCGGGTGAGCGCTGCAAAGGCCCCGGGCTCTGGCGGGCCTCGAGCACCAGGCGGCGAGGGCAGGGCAGGCGGGCCCAATGTGCCAGGCCCTCAGCTCTCTGGCCTCCTCACCCCCTCTACCCTCCCAGTTCCTGTAAAGGCCAGAGGGCCTACTGATGGCCACACCCCAGGCCTGACGGGATGCCGGGCCCCGTCCAGGGAGGCTGTCACAGCAGAGGTGCCACCTGGCACACGGACACCGGCACGTGGCAGAACAAGGTCTGCACACGACTCCGCCTGTGCCAGAAACCTGGGCCCGTGTGCTCGACCAGGGCGACAGGGAGGCTCTAATGCCTCAGACCAAGTTTTCCATGTATACAAAACTTATTTCTACATCCAAAGGCCGGTTTTATACCTTAAACGTTTTTAATATATGGCTTCTTGAAATTTCCCAGATACTGAGCTTTTGTTACCAAAAAAAAGAAAGAAAGAAATGGGGACCTCCATGACCATCCTCCCCACCGACCCCCCGGCACAGGAGTGCATGCCCAGGGCCAGGCTTGCCAGAGTTGGGGGGGGTGGGGGGTGCAGGGTTGGCGCACCAGGTGGCCCCGCCAGCCCAGGCTCCGTGTGGGGAAGCGCACGGCCAAGGCTCACCTTTTTTGAAAGCTCTGACGAACTCACGGAGGGCGTCTGAGTCAAAGTCGTCGGGCTCCATGGCGAACTTCCGCCCACCCTCGTCCAGGATGGCCGCGTTGACATCCTCGCCGCTCTCACTGAGACCCAGGTCCTTCACCTCCGTGGCAAAGTCATCCTCGTCAGCCACAGCAAAGGTGTACTCGGGGAAGTCCTTGGCCACCTCCAGGACCTTGTTCCGCCAAAACTGAGTGGCTGAAATGGGACCAAGCACTGTGAGCTGAGCCACAGAGATCAAGTTTAAGGTTCTGTGGCTCAGACTCTGACCAGGCTCAAGCCTCACTTGGAACGGCAAGCGTTTCTGAAAAACCCACTCTGTGAGCAGGTGGACCTTGGTCAAACGCCCTGTGAGGGGGCACCTGGGTGGCTCAGTCGGTTAAGTGTCCAGCTTCAGCTTAGCTCATGATCTCAGGTTTGTGGGTTGAGTCCCGCATCGGGCTCTGTGCTGACAGCTCGAGGCCTGAAGCCCGCTTCGGATTCTGGGTCTCCCTCTCTTTCTCTACTGCTCTGTCTCTCAAAAATAAATAACATTAGAAGAAAAAAAAAAGCCCAATGAGCCCAGGTGGCCTGTGCCCAGTGATATAGGCCCCCGCCTGCCTAGGGGTCAGGGCCTAGTCTAGTTCCAGTTCTGTGGCCTCATCTCTAAGAGACCTCTGGACTCTGCAATAAGCTCCCCCCGTGCTAAAAAAGAAAGAAAGGTAACTTTATGCAGCAAGGAAGGAAAATTACCCTGGAGCCATAAATAAAAAATCCAGCCTCGTGAACCCGCAAGGTCCTGGGAGCAAGATTCCTAAATGTGAGAGCCAAGAGCCCCCCCCCGCCCAGGCCCTGCGTTCTCACCAGCCCTGTAATCGAAGCTGAAGTCCACGCTGTAGTAGACGACCACCAGGGGGCGCCGCGTGTACCGCTTGGCGTCATTGGAGGTCTTGCGATGACCCACCAGGGGCAGAGTGTGCTTCAACACGTGGTCCTTGATGGCCGACCCCTCCGTGGAGCTCTGCAAAAAAAAAAAGCGGGGGGGGGGGGGCGGTGGACAGGTGAAGAGCAGCCTCAGGGAAACAGGGCTCCTCTCACCCTACCTTCTGCTGTCACTGTTGGAGAGTAAGGGGTGTGCTCCGAAGGGACGGGCATGGGGGGAGCCGCTGGAGGAGCCAGGTGGAGGGGAGCACACCCAGTGACACCCTGTTTCCTTTCAGGGCCCCTTTCCTCCAGTGACCCCCTAAGTGGGCTTCTCAGGCTACAGCAGACACCACGGCCCTTTCCTCTGAGTCTGGAGGCACTGTCACCCTCCATGTCCATTGCAAACCTCCACAGGGGGCACCTGGGTGGCTCAGTTGGTTAAGCCTGTGACTTCGGCTCAGATCATGATCTCACAGTTCGTGGGTTCGAGCCCCACATCGGGCTCCACACTGATAGTGCAGAGCCTGCTTGGAATTCTCTCTCCCTCTCTCTCTACCCCTCCCCAACTCATGCTTTCTCTCTCTCAAAATTAGTAAACTTATAAAAAAAAATTTTAAACAAAGGAAAAGAAAATAAACTGCTGCAGAAGGCAGGCTTCCAGACAATGGCGGTTCCCGTGACTGAACAGTGTGGAACATCTATCTCCCCGTCGACCAACCTGCACTACAGCCCCAATGGGGGCATTTTACAGAGGTGAAGGGAGGGGGGGCCTGCCTTCCTACCTCGAGAAACCACGCCCATGACGCCAGCTTACACCAGAGCCCGGCCACACTCTAGGGTGAACCAGGAGCCAGACGGCGCTGGAGGTCACCCAGCCCCCACCCGGAGCCAGGCCCGGAGGTGGGGCATGCGGGGGCCAGGCCGTCAAGCACCAGGCGCCGTCCTTGCGCAGGCTCAACAACAGCGGCTCTTACAGCTGGTGCATGAGGCTTCCCAGGTGCTTTCCCGGGGAGATGAACCCAACTGGCAGTTTAGGCAGCACCCGTGACCAGCTGGGCACAGCAGCAGTGGCTTGGGGACACAGAGCTCAGGTGACGCGCAGGGCGCCCTGGCTCCCGATAGGGCAGTCTCTGAGCCAGATGGGCCAAACACCAGCCTCACAAACACGTCACAGAGGAAGACACTGAGGCACAGCCAGGCTCAGCTGCTCACCCAGGTCGCACAACACTCTGGGCCCAAGTTCCATTGGGAGGGGACAGTCAGGGAGGTGGCCCTGTGTGGCACTCAAGGATGGCAGGAGTTGCCACGTGGAAGGGGGAAGGTGCTCCAGGGGAGGAAACGGCAGGAACCAAACAGGGTACAAAGTCCCAGGGGGGTCAGGGTGGGGGGGAGTGCTGGAAAAGCATGGGAAGAGAATGGCAGGGGCCGTGCGGCGTCTTTGGTCAGGACGGCTGCTGGACTGAACGTCACCTGGAAGGTGACCTCAAGAGTAAAGCAGAGCGACCCCAGGGCAGACCTGCCTCCAGCCGGCGTGTGCCGCCCAGAGGCCCCATGCCCGAACTCGGGGCAGAGCCGGCCTCGCATCCCGCAAGCCAGCAGCTACTTTCTGCTCACGGCGAGGCTGCCCGTGTCCACCTTACACCGGGCTGCACCGGACCTGCCCTGCTTTCGTTCCCTTTGTCTGGATTTCCAAATCCACTTTGGAAAAAATTGCATTTTACTGTGTTGCGTGAAAGCAGTCCTAAGTAATTTTGGCAATAAAGGTGGCATGTGACCAACACTAAAATCTATTTATTTGTTTTAAAGATTATTCGTTTTGAGAGAGAGAGCAAGCAAGCAGGGGAGGAGCTGAAAGAGAAAGAAAGAGAGAATCCCAAGCAGGTTTTGCACTGTCAACACAGAGCCCAATGTGGGGCTCGAACTCACAAACCATGAGATCACGCCCTGAGCCGAAATCAACAATTGGACACTTAACCAACTGAGCCACCAGGCGCCGCACTACCAATCCACTTAAAGAGTAAGAAGGCAGTGATGTGTGTAACAAACCAGACCGAGTGCCTTAACCTTCTGGGGGTCAAAAACCCCTTCAAGAATCCACCGAGAGCTGCAGCCCCCTTTCCCGGGAACACGCGCACCACCCAGAACGGTGCCTGGTTCCTGGGGTTTCCTCAAGAGAAGGGGGAAGGGGCAGGAGACGGAGCCGCCACCCTCTGTCCGGGGCAGATGAGCAGATGTGGACATGCAGGACACCCGGAGAAGGAGCAACGGGGCTCGAGACGCAGGGAATCAGGAAGATGAGGGCGGCCTCTCCACGGCCCCACACGGTCCCAGTTCACAAACACGGATCAGAAGACGCGTGGCTGTTCCCTGCAGCGCACACGGAGGCGGCTGAGCGCACCCTGCCTTGCCGGCCACCTCCTCCTGGTCCCTGGGGAGCCCTGGCTGGGGGTGGGGGGGACCCCTGCAGCTTTCCCTCCGTCTGCTCCTCACTGGCCGTGGGAGCCTAGCCCAGAGCTCCCTGCGCTGCAGCCCAGTCCATCAAAGGAATTCGAGGGTCCTTCCCCATCAGAAGGTCTGCTCTCAGATCGGCACTCAGGACACGGAGCACTCCAGGCCCATCCTGGGCCATGAACCCCTCACGCCTTCTCAAGGGAGTGGGTCACACGGTGTCGGAAGAAGGGGGGCCAGGGAGGCCAGCAGAAAAAAGGCCACCCCCACGTGCTGCACTCCACGGCTCTGTCTGGCAAAGGGAGGCCACATGGCCCTGTGGCCCTCCATGCCTGGCTGCCCTTCGGTGAAGGGGGCCTAGGTCAGACACAGGGGCAGGTCCCAGCCTGGATCAACGCTGGACACTCAGGCCAGACCCGAGGTGGCCGGGCGCCCGGGGAGGGTGGCACTGGGCGGCAGGAACAGGAGGAGAGGGAACAATGCTGGCAGGGGTGTGAGGCCCCCGGGCCCCCCAGTAAACCAGCGACAACCCTGCTGGCTGCTCACATCTTCAGCCTCCCAGGAACCTGCACCTTTGCCACAGGGGTGGGAAAGGCTCCACATTCAGCCCAACCATCAGCCTGAGGCGATCGGAAGCCTGGGTGTAGACAGTGAGATTGCATAGGCTAACTAACTGGAATGTAAAACACACACACACACACACACACACACACACACACACACACACACGTCACGCACCTGGATGTCCAGCACGTGGCTCCTGGGCTCGTACTTGGATTGGAACTTCTCAGGCTGCATCACGACCAGCTTCCCAGAGGAGACTTTTAAGAACTTTGCTATCTCAGTGCTGAACGTGTGATAGAACTTGTAATCTTCTCTCAGGTTGTTTGCTGAGAAATTAACAGAATGATAAATACGCCACTTACTAAACTGCTGAGCGGACCTAGGCTTCACTCATTCCCCTCCAGCTGATGCCCCGAGAAGACCGTACTTCCCACTGAACTCTGCGTGGACGACACCTTGAGTGTCAACACCTGAAGTTTGGATTTTAAAACCTGGTGCAAGTGTGTTACCTGAGAGACCCTAGCTCAGACCTGGCCTTAAAAAAAAAAAAAAAAAAAAGTGACCGTTCACAGAACAGCTTAGAGCCACCGTGCCAGGAAGGACGGTCTCCAGTGCCAAGAAGCACGTTAAGCCCACACAGCGTCACGCTCCGCTGCATCCACATGGCGGGTTTCACATGCGGCCCCCAAGAGCGGGCCTGTCTGCACGCTGCAGGGCTGCTGCTGTCCACGCTTTCACTGAAATCTCGTCAGACTCTCAAGATGAAACCCCACAGTCGGAGAACACTCTAGAACGGGGGGCCGACAGACCTTCCGGACAGGACCAGACAAGATCCGTGGCTCTGCAGGCTCTACTGTTCCAACCACTCACCTGTGCGCTGCAGCGTGAAAGCAGCCAGACAGCGGGTAAACTAGTAAGTGTGGCCGCGTTCCTGAAAGGCCAAGGAGCCCAGGCAGGGGCTGGGTTTGGCCTGCAGGCCAGTGTCACCCGTGCCCTCAATCCCCCAGGGTGACGCTCCTCAGTTCTCCGCACTGTCCTCACTGTGCATCCAGACCCATCCTGAGCTGAGTCTGTGGTCCAAGCACTGGACAAGACCTCAAAGGGGTCACCCCACCCTGGAGGGCGACTGGTTATATATGGGAAACACGTGTTCTGGGGTACGTGGGGGACAGCTTTCAAAATCAGCCAGACTTAGGTTCAAATCCTAATTCTGAGACCCACTTGTTATGCGACTTTAGGCACGTTATTCCCCTCCAGGGCCTCGGGCCCTCCTCTGCAGACATGGAAGTCTGCCCTGTAGCCCCTGGGTAGGCCGCGGGGGTCGCAGGGGTCAGCGGGGAGGTGGGGGTTCCCCTGGCAAGTTTCTTCCTGGCTAGTTCCCAGCAGATGACATGGTCACCTAATCAGTTAAGACTGATGAAGCACACGGGCGCCTGGGTGGCTCAGTTGGGTGAGTGTCCAACTTGGGCTCAGGTCTTGATCTTGCAGCCCGTGGGTTCGAGCCCTGCACTGGGCTCTGTGTGGACAGCTGAGCCTGGAGCCTGCTTCCAATTACACGTCTCCCTCTCTGTCTCTGCCCCTCCCCCACGAGTGTTCTCTCATGAAAATGAATAAACATTAAAAAAAATTAGAAAAAAGACTGATGAAGCGCCTTGGCTGGCACGCTGGACACGTGAACGGGATTTACCTCTGCTGTCAGTTTCACCACGTGCACCCGCACCTGAGGGACACGCGAGCGTTCCCGTGCAGCACAGAAACTAGCACTAAGTGGCAATCGGTGCATTTAGAAGACTGTTTCTACAGCAGAAACCCAGCCGTGTTTGGTGGGGGCGGTGCAGGGCATCAGAAGGGGCTGACAAGGCTGCAGGGATCCTCAGTGATGCTGAAGGAAAACAGCTTTCACTCCTAACCCAGAGCCATCCACGAGGGCAAGGTCACCTGCCCCCAGGCAGGAGCGGGACAAGGGCCACGTGCCCCACTGGACACCACCTCTGAGAGCCGTCCACAGTAACCTCGCCTCTCGACACTAGCACTTACTGGACCTCAGCGTTACCAGGCACGTTTGCCAGGCACCCTGTCCGCGTTATCTCAGTTAACACAACAACCTCCCGACGCAGAAAATATCAAGCCATCGCCCAAGGTCACGGTGCTAGTGACGGCAGAGCCGGGGTCAGAAACTGCACTTTCTGGTGGAGACCCGGCCCCTGGCACAGGTTCTGGGAAGGGGCTCCTGGAGAGACAGGGAGTCAGCGAACGTGGATGAACGTGACCATGGCCCTGCTCCCCCTCGGAGCCCAGGGAGACGGCGCACCATCTACTCAGCACTGGATCCTATCGCCCACGTGCAATCAAGGCAACAGGGGGCTGACCTCCACGCCGGCCCCAGCCCGCCAGGAAAGCCTGCTCCCATGTGCCATCTGAGTCCTTCACCGAGCTGTCCCCGCGACGGACGCTGGAGGGGTCTCACACGGGAGCAGCGGACTCCCCTGCAGCCTCAGGCGGCCGGGGCATGTTCTCATCATCAAGCCCGCGGGGCCACGACTCACCAGCTTCCTGGTACTGCTGGTAGGCTGGGTCACTCTCGGCGGCGAAGACCCCGATGATGATGACATCGTCCCCGTCCTTGAGGAACTCCTGGACCTGCTTCAGCACCATGACCTCCTTGGACGGTGGCCCGGACTGCTCGATCATGTAGTCCACGATGCCTGGGAGCCGAGCACACGCCTGAGGCGGGGGCCTCTGCCCACCCTTCCCCTCCCCCCTACGCCTCCCAGGGTGCCCCCCTCCCCGCTGCGGGGAGACAGGAGGCAAGCCTACCGTATTTTTCCCGTGGGCCGTTGTAATCAAAAGGCTTTCCCTTGCGGAAGATCTTCAGGGTGGGATAGCTGGAGACGTCGAACCTCTTGGCCAGGTCTGTTTCGGCAGTGGCGTCGACCTTGGCCAGGGGGATGGGCGGGGAGCGCTGGCTCAGCTCCTTGGCCGCCTTCTCGTACTCGGGGGCCAGTTTCTTGCAGTGTCCACACCTGTAAGAAGCAGCCAGCCTGACAGGAGCCCCGTTCCAGCGTGAACACAGCGCCACATCCGAGCGAGACACAGAACCCAGCCTGCGCGCCCAGCGGGCTCCACCAGACCCGGCCAAGCTCCAAATGTGTCCCGGCGGAGGGCATGAAGCCGGGCTGCACAGGAGGGCCGCCTGTTGTCATGGGGGCCACTCACGTGGCCAGAGGGGGCCCACAACACACACCCGAGGGGTGTCAGGTGGGGGGGTGAGGCATGGGAAAGGCTCAGGAAGATAACGCCCTGAACAGAGGTCTTCTCTGTTGCAGAGTCAGGAAGGGAAGAGCACAGGTCAGGGACAGCCTCACACAGGACGTGACAGTTGATCTGGGACACGAGAGGCAGGTAGGGAGTGGACCTGAGCTCGTCAAGGGAGGGTTGGGGAGGGACGGACCAAAATAACCACAGAACAACAGCACGAGGACACACAGTACCCAACCCCCAGGGACGCGGCCCAGCAGGGCAGGAGAGGGGGGGCCTGGCGACTCTGGAACAGGAGCCGACGGCTCCCATGGGGGAAGGACCTCGCGGTCACGTGCTCCAAGTAGTGGGCTAAACACAGCATGGTCCTGTCGGGGCCCCCGGGACGCTGTCCCGGGCTACAGCCCACAGAACGTGAAGGGTCTGCAGCTCGAAGGGCAGCTGACTCCCCCCCGCAGCTGCAGCTTAGGACCTGTATGTAACCTGTCCTGGGACACAACCACACAGCTGCAGCACCACCTCCGGGTCCCCTTTGCACCGAAGACCTCGTAGGGGGGGCCTCAGGCCGGCCTGCCTCCGCCCACCCCTCTCCGCACATGCACACCCTGTGACACCAAGGGCGGTGACTTCTGCGCCAGAATCCAGAGCTTCGGGTCACCGTTGTCTGCCCCATGGTCACATTCCAGACTCCGGTCTACACCGCACACCCTCACCAACAGCAAGCCTGCTCCAGAATCAGAACCGGCAGCCACCCCGTGATGAACTGATCACGGGGAACTGGGAAGGCGGACCGTCCGGGACCACAGGCCACGACGCTCACACCCCCTCGATGTCGGTCTGCTCTGCTTTGCTCGGTCGTCTCCGGCGGCCCGCCCCTCCGTGCTCTCCTCTGGAAGTGCACGAGCCACACACGGCACCGCGACCAGCCACTCTCTGACTGCCTATCTTTCTGGCATCTTCTTTCCCACATCCAGGTCCCCTCCCGACTGATTCCTGCCCCCGCCCATTGGCATTCTGATCACTTCTGCTCTGCTCTCCTCTCCTCATGGGGTCTGTCGTTGCCTGCTATCCGGGGGCCAGAGCTGGCCACGTTACCTGCATGTGCTGGCGTCACACGGGCCAATCCCCCTCCCCACTCTAAGGAAGTGGCCCGCTTCCTTGGCAGAGCTGGGGACTGCAATTCTCTGAGAGCGGGTTCTAACCCCGCCTATATCCCAGGGCCACAGCCCCCAGACAAGAGCCCTCGGCCCTCCGCCGCAGCCAGGCCCTGCTGTTTCTCTCCCACAAGAGCTGAAGCCCTGAGGTGGAGGCTTGGGCAACGGGCCTGGTGGCATCGAGAGTCCAGGGCCGTGACGGAGGATTTGGGGGCAAGAGAGAGAAAAGGAGACAGGGTGAGTGGAGGAGGCAGAAGGCGGGAGAGCCTTGGGGCTCCGGAGGCCCTGACTGGAGACAGGGACACGTCTGGAGCATGAAGCGAGGCTGAGGGCCACCTTCTAAGATCTGCTCGGGAATAAACAGCCACGATCGGAGATGCAGACACACAAAACCACAGCTCAAACACCTCAGGAGGCAGCGGGGCTGGGACAGGTGGCCCAAGGCCACCACCGCGGCGGCAGCTCTGCTCGGTCCCCTCACACTGCCCCCAGAGCGAGGGCTGTCCCAGCGCTTTCATGCGTGTTTCCCCAGGGACACGCCCTCGGCACATTGCTGGGCAGGGCAGGTGCATGACAGTAGATGGACCCAGCAGGCGCACGGCTGTCCTCCGGCCACGAGGGATCGTGGACCACCTGGTGGCCCGTCTCCCCCGTGCTACAGGCCCCTCTACCTTGCCCTGTCCCCTGGGAAAGGACTACCCCTCTCTGTAGCACCCAGCAGCCATTTCAGCCTTTGTGCGTGGGGGTGGGGGTGGGGGCAGCGTGGCACGCCCTTGTCCTGCTTCACACGCAGGAGTCTGTCTCTGACGCCCCCTACCCAGGGGCGACTGGGCAACCGAACGCAGGACAGGCGAATTGTATCTGAGTAGCACGGGTGAACGCCAGCTTACCAGGGGGCGTAGAACTCCACCAGGATGATGTCAGCATCATTCACCACTTCGTCGAAGTTATCCTTGGTCAGCACAAGCGTGACTTCCGGCGGGGGTGTCCAGTCAGGCTGGGCGATCTCTTTGACCTTGGCAACAATTTCTGAAAGAGACCACGCAGGACTAAGCAAGGGCAGCCCTCACGGCAGAGGCGGGGGGGTGGGGGTACGGAGACGTGGCATGGCCAAGAGAGGAACAGGACATGTCTGATTTCCCACAATCCACCTGCACCTCTAGCCAGAGCCACGCCGCAGTTTGAGGCCACGGGTCAAGGTTGAAGGTCCCTTCCCTGCCATTTTCCCACGGCCTGATGACTTCTCCAACAGCCCAAGGCCAGCTGATGAGCGAGAGGCTGCTCTGGACGGACTGCAGTGCTCACCACTGGCAGAGGTTGGCTCCCAGCGTGTGACAGCGCGGGCCCGGGAGCAGAGTCAGGGGCGCCCCTTCTCAGGCACAAAGCCGCGTGTCTTCCGACATGGGCGCGGCAGGCATCCCAACACGTGTGCAAACCTCAAGGAAAACCAAGAGCAGCAGCCCCGGCCCTGCTGCCCAGGCCACGTTGGCATCACCGGGGAAGGCGTCACAGGCCCGGCCGTGGCCCATTCCCCCGATGGGGTCAGCGTCTCGAGTGGGACATGGAGTACATGCTCACAAGGCACCTTTCAAGTGGCTCTTAGGAGCAGTGGTGGCAAACTTTACATTTTTCTTTCTTTTGTTTTGCTGTGAACTCACCAAGGAGCCAGAGCAGAGGCACCCCTGCAAAGCAGGAGGCTTCGGACAAAGTAAGCACAACAGCAGACACGTGGCTCAACCACAGCGTGAACCCCCGCGCCACCGCCACGGGGGGGGGGCCTGTGTCCTAAAACGCACTCGGAGGTCACAGTGCCCTCACGATTCCAAACTGGCCGCACCTCTAGTGGCCGAATGTTGGGACCAGACCTCCAAATACACAAGCCTCTTTAAGTTTTTAGTTTAGCTGTTTCAAGAGAGTAAATGTGCGAGCGTGAGCATGGGGTGGAGGCAGAGCAGGGAGAGAAAATCCCAAGCAGGCCCCACGCTGTCAGTGCAGAGCCTGAGTCGGGGCTCAAACTCACGAACCAAGGGATCATGATCTGAGCTGAAATCAAGAGTAGGATGCTTAACCGACTGAGCCCCCACGCGCCCCAGGCCTGTTTACTTTTAAACAAGAGGTACACGCCTTCCAGCCTGTTCTTAGATTTGAGTTCCTCTATGTGCTGGTGTGGCTCAGACATCATTTGTTAGGTAAGACATGAAGGTGCACAGGATATGCTAACAACTGTGTGAAAAGTACACATACACGTTTGCTCTTATGGGTACGTGGCAGCTCTGAAGGACACGGAGAAACCTGTTACACTAGCCACGTTCCTGGAAGGCAGCTGGAGAGCCGGGCTCAGGGTGGAAAGCCCATCCCTGACCTACCTCCTCGAATTCTGAACCACGTGAACCTATTTCTAGTCAGTTCTCAAACAAATACGGTGTGAAAGTAAGTACTGACGGACGTGAGGTCTCCTTTGAGCACCTAGGCTGGGACCCAGCACTGAAAAGATCGCGAGGCAGACCCTCACACCAGCTTGAAGGAAATTCAGTGACCTCCTATTCCTCAGACCCGGAACCTGAGGCCTGGCAAGGGGAAGACCCTTGTCCGGGACCAGGGCTATGTCACGGCTGTACGACCCAAACCCTAGTCAGTGCCTTTTCCACAATACCACGCCAGGAATGGGAAATGTAACCTAATTCTTTTCCTAGTGATAAAGAGATATGGTGAAGAGGAGTGCCTGGCTGGCTCAGTCGGTTAAGCCTCTAACTTGGGCTCAGGTCATGATCTCGCAGTTTGTGGGTTCGAGCACCATGTCAGGCCCTATGCTGACAGCTCGGAGCCTGGAGCCTGCTTTGGATTCTGTGTCTTGCCTTCTATCTGCCCCTTCCTTGCTCACGCTCTGTCTCTGTCTCTCTCGAAATAAATAACCAAAAAAAAAAATTTTTAGAAACCATACGGTGAAGATACCACAACTTGATTTGTTCATTCTCTACAGAAAAAAAATGTAACTTGTGTCTGATGTAAGTCCGGCAGGGATCCCTCAGGCCTGGCCTGGGGAGGATCACCTGGCACCCCGTGCCTGTGGTTCCTAACACAGGGCTAAGGGAAACGCCCGGGAGCCTGTGAGAAATGCACATCCTTGTGCCCGACATGAAGCGTAGTGACCACAAGTCTGGGGATGGGGCCCAGCATGTCTGACGGAAGCCCTAGGGCACCGCCGAGAACCTGGCCTCGTGCCATGGGACACACGACCTCCGGATCTTGAGCTTCACGGTCCGAAACGGGAAGACACCCCTCCTGCCCTAGGACAAGATTATTTTGACCTCAGTTACCCTGGACACTCGAGCAGGGAGCACTCCCAGCCCACGCAGCCGGCCTTCCTCCTGATGACCCGAACTCCCCCTTTCTCATCCTTCCTGTGGGAAGACAGTCCTGGCCCTGCCTCCCCCTGCAGCTCGGGCTCCGCTCACCTTCCTGGGTCCTGGAGCCCTCGTAGTCCACAGCCTGCCCCTTCTTCAGGACCTTGATGGTGGGGTAGCCGCTCACGCCAAACCTGCTGGCCAGCGCCGACTCCGAGGTCGCGTCAATCTTGGCCACGGGAATGGGAGGGTCGTTCTCCTTCAAGGTGCTGGCGATTTTTTCATATTCTGGAGCAAACTGCTTGCAATGTCCGCACCTGTGAAAGAGATTTAGGGAAGGAGATCAGCGGTGCCCAGCAATGCACACAAACCCCAGGGCCCCGGGACCAGAACGATCACCGCCAAGAGGAAAGAAACAAGGAAACACAAGCAGGAAGCCACCGCCGGAGGCAGACAGACGCAGGCCAGCATTCCCGCTCTGGACTGGGCGCACACTTCCACCCCTCCAGCCCCAGGGCTTTCACCTGTAAGCCTCTCAAAGTCTGTCTAGGGACCCCTCGCAAGGGGCCTGTGAGGTAAAGAGCTCTTTCCCAAAGACCTTTCTGGTCGTCTGCGTGCATTCTCTCAGAGCGCATGGTGGACTTCTCCAGAGGCTGCATGAGAGACCACAATGTCCACGTGCTGACGGTAACACGTAAGGGTATCATGAAAGATGAATACTGAAACTTATCTGTTTCAATGTCCAATATGGTACATACTGATTGCCATAACCCACATAAATAACCTTCTGGAGGGCGCCTGGCTGGCTCAGTCAGTGGAGCGTGTGACTCTTGATCCTGGGTTGGGAGTTCAAGGCCCCTGTTGGACATGAGGCCGTTAAAAAAATAAATTAGCTTTCTGCAGCATTCCTGCAGCCGTGATGAACGTTCCTAAAACCTGCCGGGCTTTCTGCAAGATGTGTGGCAAGCGCCAATCCCACAAAGTGGCACAGTACAAGGAGGCAAAGATGGTTCTTATGCCCAAAGAAAGTGGTGTTACGACAGGAAGCAGAGTGGCTATGGTGGGCATACGAGGCAGACTTTCCAGAAAAAAGGCCAAAGCTACAAAGAAGGTTGTGCGGATGCCTGAACATGGTGAGCCCGCCTGCCCATCTAAGAGACTGCTGGCCATGCGGAGATGCAAGTGAACTGGGGGGAGAGAGGAAAGGGCCAAGTGCTCATATTTTGCTATGTTATAAAGACAATAAAATCTCGAGGTTATGTTCATTGCAAAATAATAATAATAAACGAATTAACATTTTAAAAAGCTGTTTGGAGACACGAGACCAAAGAGCTTGAGAAGTGGTGATCTACAAAGCAGTAGTAACACGATGTCACGAGTCTGATGAGGACTATTTAGTTATTTTATGCACAATGACACTCCTGTTTGAACATCAAAGCTGGACCAACGACGGGAGTGGATCTGAACTACCCTGTCTCAAGATGAACCAGGGAGGGCAGGGGAAAGAGGAGGACAGGAAGGGACAGGGCCAGCAGGAGAGGGGAGGGGGAAGGGCCAGAGCTGTAACACTGCACACGGGGGGCCGGGGACAGGACCAGGGGATGCCCGCTGCTCCCCAGGGACATGCGCCCTCCTACCCCGGGAACCCCCGTGGGCCAGGCCTACACTCGGGAGCAGGCAGACGGGGAAGCCTTGAGACAGCCAGGCCTAAATGGGACACGTGTGTCACCAAGGCAGGTCTCCGTGGTGGCACAGCTTGTTAGACGTGCCCAGGCCCCGGCCGTGACTATCGGAGGCCACGTTCACATCCTGAGCGGCTGAGGACCGCGGTCGGCGATGGCCGGCCCACCGGACGCCGAGTCCCTGGTGCTCCTGCACCCGAACACCCCGCGCCCCCGCCGGGGTCTGGGTGACCGCAGAGAGGAGGCCCTCGTCCCCACCGGCAGCGTGCGGGGGAGGAGCATCCTTACCAGGGGGCATAGAACTCCAGCAGCACCGTGTCTTTGTCGGCCACAAAGTTATCAAAGTTGGCGTCATTCAGGATCAGGACTCCGTCTTCCTCCTTCACTTCCAGGTCGTCCTCCTCCTCCTCGTCGTCCTCCTCCTCGTCGTCCTCAATGGCATCCTCCTTATTAGAGGAATCTGAGCAGCAAATACCCGCATGGTTTAGGAAACTGGGGACTCTCCTCCTTAAAACTTCCCTAGAGGGGCGCCTGGGGGCTCCGTCGGTTAGGTGTCTGACTTCAGCTCAGGTTATGACCCTACGGTTCGTGGGTTCGAGGTGACAGCTCAGAGCCTGGAGCCTGCTTTGGATTCTGTGTCTCCTCCTCTCTCTGCCCTTCCCCTGCTCGTGCCCTCTGTCTCTCTCCCTCTCAAAAAAAACAAAACAAAACAAAAAAAACCTTCCCTAGAACCCTAAACACTCGAAGTGCGTCATGAGTCCTGAGTTGCCCCTGACGACCACCATGCGCCGGGGTGGTGACATCGGGCCTCCCCACCCCAGAAATTCCGCTCAAGTTTGTATACTGGGTCGCCAGCCACGTAGGACTTCACTTAAAGGGAGGTCTTGGTTCAAAGGTCTGACAACCACAGGTCTCGAATTTAAAGCCTAAACGCCCCGGCAGGACGAGGCCCCTGTGCAGAGGCAGCCCCGCGGCCCAGCTCCACGTGCCCCCTGCCCGGGCTGGGGGAGCCCCCCCCCAGTCGGCGCCTCCCCCTGCACTGGGATCTGACCCGCTCCTCCGCACCACCCCTCGGCGGGCCCTCCAGGCCTCTGCAGCAGAGCTCCTTCCCCACATCCCACGCTTCACTTTCCAGGGCGCCTCATTCTCTGGTTACCCCGTGTCTGTGCTTCAGGGCCAGGCGACCTTGCAACGCCATCGGCCTCACCGACTACGCACCCCACAGGCAGGGCCTCGCTCAGTCTCCCGGGAACCAGCAGCCGCCTGGCCCCCCAGGCAGTACCATGCATTCCGTGCTGGAGGATGGACCACCGCTCACTAATTCCAGTTCTGAAAGGGGGACGCGCGTTACCTCGTGGGCAAAAACAGCAGCAGCCCTGCAGGTTCTCCGAGCCTTCAGAGAGACTGAAGAGTGGAGGGAAGAGGTGGGGGGTCAGATATCCTGATAAAGGCACCCCAGAGCGATCTCCGGGTAGGACTTCGCCCACAAAGAATTTTTAAAGATTCACAGGGTCAACACGCGTCAAAGATACACAGCAAACTGCACCTTCACAGGAGGGCTCGTCTGCAAGCAAAGCTCTCTTCCCAGAACACAAGAATCTGGGGGTTCAGCTCACTACCCAGGTTTCTGGGAACCTTCCTCCGAACTACAGCTACGAGGCCCCGTGGGCCACAGCTGTGGCTGACCAGGGTCTCCGCTCCTGTCACATCGGCAGACAGAAGGGCAGCAAGCGCCAGAACCGCACCGACCCCAGAGCCAGGTGGTGGCAGGGTACCAGCTCTTCCTCCTGGAGGTGCTCCCCGGGGACCCAGAGCAGCCCCGGTGGCTCTATGTTTGGAGTTGACTCCATGGCTGCCGGGACAAGCAAGGGACCTGCTCCGGGTGGCCCAGCAGCTCTGTCCGTTTCCATGAACATCTACCGATCAGCAAACTAATGATAAAAAGCAAACCAAAAATCTACCAGGAGCCACACTTCCCTCAACCATGCCCCTTCATGCATCCTGCCGCTTTTTCCTGGCTTCTGTGTCTCTCTCTCCAGCTTAAGGGGTAAGATTTCCTCCCGTGGGGGCAGGAAGAAAGGCCTCTAGAACCCCAAAAGAAAAGCCACTGATTTGACAAGTCCGAACAAAGCAGACTCCCGTTTCCTGGAGCTAGCACCTCCACCCCCCCCCCACCCCCCGCTGTCCAACACCTGCTCTCACCCTGGCCTCCCCCCTCCGCAGCAGGAGCCACTGAGGACAGGCCTGCAGAGGCTCCGGGCCCCTGGCACGATCCCCAGGCTTCCTGGGTGTGAAGGAGGGCAGGACCTGGGGAAGACAAAGCGCGCCCCACCTCCACCTCTTAGGCTGGTGGCCTAAACCCAATCCCCTCCCTGGTGACTGGCAGCCAGCTCCATACACCCAGGTCTTCATGGATCTGAGAACCTGGTTTTGGGAACCAGAGTTTAAAACCGGCTGGCCAGGGTTCCCCCAGGTTCTTCTAGAAAACACTGCCCACAACAAGCCGGCACAGCAAGGTTGGAGGCCTGGGCTTCCCCGTCACAGCCTGGATTTCGGCAGTCCCCCTGGCCTTCCAAAAGGCTAATCTGACCACCCTTCGCTGGAAAGCCCCACCCACGACAACCTGTGTGATGGCTGCACACCGGAGGGCTCTGCTCCAGGTCAGGGGCCTGCGAAGCACCCCACGCCCTGCCTCCAGATGCTCCTGCGGGCCGGACAGCTTGCATGGAACTTAGGCAGGGCCTGTGGGCCACACAGACCCACTCTCACTGCCCGAATGCCCGGGCCCATTCGAGAATCAGGTAAACTTGCCAGCAAATGGAAAGACTGGAGGCCAGCTGGAAAGAAAGCACTGGGGAACTTAATCTGCGCTTTAAGCTAGGAAATACAGCTGGGGGAGGGGGAAGGACTTGGCGATCCGCTCAAAGCATAGGGATAAGGTGAATTTTACAAAAAGAAAAAAAGATGCCTTCCTACCTATGCTCAGCCTGATCTCATCGGTTAGCGCTGCTAGTGACAGCTCTCCTGATTAAGGAGGCGTCCCTGAGCTACCACCGGACAGACTTCCTTAAGAATGAACTTATTTCGGGGTGCCTGGTGGCTCAGTCAATTAAACATCTGACTCTTGGTTTCGGCTCAGGTCATGATCTCACTGTCCGTGAGTTCGAGCCCTGAGTCGGAATCCTCACTGACAGCGGCGCATAGCCTGCTTGGGATCCTCTCTCTGTGCCCCTCCCCCGCTCAGGCTCACTCACATGCTCTCTCTCAAAATAACCTTAAAAAAAAAATCTTAAAAAAAGAGTGAACATGTTGCTTGATACTCGAAAAAAAGTTGTTTTTCTTTAAAATGACAACAAACAAAACGACAGAGCATTCGCTACATAATTCGAGACTGTCAAATGCATTACGGCATGCCCCTACCGGTCCATTCCTTCCCAGCTTGCAGATAAGCCCAGGACTGGACCCTCTACATTCTGAATGGGCGATGGCTCCATCTATATTCCTACCTACTAGGAACCCACACACCCCTGCAAGGAAAACATCCCACATTAAAAAAAAAGATTTTTTAAAATATTGATTTATGGGGGAGGGGGGTCGTGAAACAAGGGGACACAGAATCCGAAGACAGGCTCCAGGCTCTGAGCTGTCAGTACAGAGCCTGGCATGGGACTCGAACTTATGAACCGCGAAATCATGACCAGAGCTGAAGTCAGACACTTAACCTACTCAACCACCCAGGGACCCCAAAAAACATCTCATATTTTAATGGGCAGACCGTTTTTTCACTGGGCCTCACTTTTAAGACTGGACATTCTAGGATAGAAAATACATCCAAACCCTTCCAGCATCTTCTGGATGGATGCCATTCTCCTTAGTAGGAGGCCAACGAAGCCTCTCACTTCACCTCCACAACGCTCAGCCTACAAGGTAAGACCACTCCAGAAGTGGGGGCCCCTCCTCCAGCCAGGCCTCTGCCATCCCTGTCCACTCTCAACGGTACACGTGATGGCGACACTGCAGCCTTGCCCAGCCTGGACACAGGCAACTCCTTTCAAGACATCCTCTCTCGACCTCCTCGGCTGCTCACTCTTCAATCCCAACCAGAGAAAGTGCCTAGAACAGCTGGATAAACGACCATCAAATGAAAACCACGAAGTCTACATTAAACAAGGAAAGAGGGGGCGCCTGGGTGGCTCAGTCGGTTAAGCCTCCGACTTCGGCTCAGGTCAGATCTCACGTTCGTGGGTTCGAGCCCCACGTCGGGTTCTGTGCTGACAGCTAGCTCAGAGCCTGGAGCCTGCTTCCAGTTCTGTGTCCCCTTCTCTCTCTGCCCCTCCCCCTCTCGTACTCTGTCTCTGTATCAAAAATAAATAAAACATTAAAAAAAATTTTTAAATTAATTAAAAAATAAAAACCTTTAAAATACAGTTTTGGGGCTCCTGGGTGGCTCAGTCGGTTAAGCATCCGACTTTGGCTCAGGTCATGATCTCACGGTTCATGGGTTTGAGCCCCGCGTTAGGCTCTGTGCTGACAGCTAGCTCAGAGCCTGGAGCCTGCTTCAGATCCTGTGACTCCTTCTCTCTGACCCTTCCCTGATCACCATGCTCTCTCTCTCTCAAAAATAAATAAAAACATTAAAATTAAAAAAAAAAAACAAGGAAAGAGAGAAACGTGTTAGCAGACAGGGGGGGGGGGAATTAGGTGCCAGGCACTGTGCTGAGCTCCTCATTAAACACATTCTCTCACTCCTGGAGGGAAACCTTACATACACTTTACAAATAAAGAAACAAAGGCACACCCAGTGTTAGCCACCTGCCCAAGGATCACAAAACTACTCAGTGGAGAATCCTGACCACTCAACTGCTCTGGTCTACGGTCACAGAAGAATTTTCTTCACAATACGCTGCAAGTTTGAGGTGGAGTCAGGTGACTACTTCTCAGGAATGAAGAGAGAGGGGGCTGAGCAGTACCTTAGCACCGCACACAGTCAATTTTCCACTTTGCTTTTAAATCTAAACCAGGGGCACCTGGGTGGCTCAGTCAGTTGAGCATTCAGCTTCAGCTCAGGTCATGATCCCACGGTTCGTGGGTTCGAGTCCTGCATCAGGCTCTGTGCTGACAGCTCAGAGCCTGGAACCTGCTTCAGATTCTGTGTCTCCCTCTCTCTGACCCTCCCCTGCGCATGCTGTCTCTCTCTCTCTCTCTCTCTCTCTCTTTCTCTCTCTCTCTCTCTCAAAAATAAATAAAACATTAAAAAAATATTTTAAAAAATACGTCTAAACCAATCCCATGTAAAAACAGGCAACAACTGGCAGCAAAGGATTTTCCTTCACTATTTTTAGCTGGAAAGATGAGGAAAGTACCATTGATTTCTAATCTGAGACACAGAAAGTCCCACAACCTAAGGCTTTCACCACCAGAACTTAACCTCTAAGTAACCATATTCCTGGTGGGGGGCAGGGGGGATGTCCTTTGGGTCACAGACACTACTGTGCTGTTTGAATCTAACATGTAAGAGAGAAAAACAAAACCTAAAGACTGAGAACATCTAGGGTGGAAGGAAATCCACAGGACAAGTTACCTGTGAAAGTGAAGGGGCAGGGATGCAGGGATGCCCTCCCTCAGGGATGGGAAAGGTCAAGGTAGGGAATAGATGGCCCTCCCCAAGACCTCCCCCTCCTCAAGTACCCACCATGACCATGACAACTCCAGAGATTCCTGGGATCACCCCAGCAGCAACTGTTTCCCAGGGCTGTCACAGCAAGTGACCTGTCACCCAAATGCTAAACTTGCCACTCCTAAGTACCCTTGAGGTCCACCCAAATTTACCCCCCTCTCAGGCCTCTTAAGAACCCCCCAAAACAGAGTCACTGGATCAAAATCAAGACAAAATTATTTTGCTTTTTAGCTGCATTCCCAAAAACTACCCTGCATCCCCACTAGTCCTCAAGCTTTAAGGTGCCCCCCCACAAAGTTAAATTTGCATATGAAATCAATGTAGACATTTTAAAAAGCAGATTCCAGGGCACAGGGCACCCCCCCCCCCCCGGCCCCGCAATCTGCTTTGGTATATTTTGGGTCTCTGTATTTAAATAAGCATCAGAGGATTTAGATAAAGGTCGTTCAGCAGGTGCTTTTTCCAGCAAGGGCTGGGTTTTACTTCCTTTTCTATTTTGGCGAAGGCCCGAATTAGTGACCCACACAGACGTTACTCAATCTGTTTGAAAGGGTATAAAGTTCACACTTCTCCTACGCACTACTATTAGAAAAGGGGGGTTATTTATATTGGAACAAAGTGGCTAGAAAAAAAAAAAAAAAACCTGATCATCAGGAGAAAGGTCAATGAGGAAGAAAGTTAAAACCAGGAATGGGATGCTGGTTCTCTAGGAACAGTTTTCTTTTCTTGACTCCTGCTTTCTAATTATGGAAGTTCTCTCATACCATTTGTTTCCCGGGAGCTAGTTTCAAAGAAAAAATGCGGCAACCATGGCTAGAAGCTTGTCTGATGTTCGTCCCAGAGCCGGTCGCTGCATGGGCCACAGCCCATGCTTACCCTATACTCCTAGAAGCCTGCACAGTGACTGGCACATAGTAGGTGTTGAATAAACAGTCGCAGAGGAAATGAACCTCTAGTTTCTAACAACCGCAAACCAAGCAGTTCCTTTCTCCCTCAAACCAAAACCCAGAAGTTATATCTTTCCAAATCTACAAACCGCATTTTTAAAAAGTAAGATGCCTGAGGCCCGTCGCTGCCCCGCAGAGCTCCCCATCTTGCCCCTACGCCAAGACCTGGTTTGAAACAGAGGCCCCCTCTGCCTTCTGGCTCCCTGGGCGTGCTCGCCTGGAAATGCTGACCAGCTCCCAAGCTCCCTGTGCCAGGAGCGAGCACTCAACCTGAATCTAAGTAAAAACGAAGCAGAATCAGGGTGAAAGAGCCAGTTGCAAAAAAGGCACTTGACACCCCCTCCGCGTCCAAACCTCGAAGGCAGGGGGCCTGCCAAGAGGCCTCCGCCGCCCTCCCCTCCCGGGATCTCTTAAGCGATCCCGCCCACCGCTACTGCCCTTAAACTCCAGCAAGTTGGCGCGAGTAATGGGGGAGGCTCCGAACGGAACCTACCGGTCCCGGGTCGCACCCACCCCGCTCCCCACCCGTGGGTCCCTGCGGCCCATCAGGC